>NC_052320.1:16799563-17143063 GCF_016432855.1 Salvelinus namaycush
GTGGGATCGTCTGAGACCAGCCAACCAGAAAGCTGATGAAACTGAGGACCCTATTCCAACTAAACTACTGAAAGAGCTGCTTCCTGTGCTTGGCCCTCCTATGTTGAACATAATAAATGGCTCTCTATCCACCGGATGTGTACCAAACTCAGTAAAAGTGGCAGTAATAAAGCCTCTCTTGAAAAAGCCAAACCTTGGCCCATAAAATATAAAAAACTATCGGCCTATATCAAATCTTCCAATCCTCTCAAAAATTTTAGAAAAAGCTGTTGCGCAGCTCACTGCCTTCCTGAAGACAAACAATGTATACCAAATGCTTCAGTCTGGTTTTAGAACCCATCATAGCACTGAGACTGCACTTGTGAAAGTGGTAAATGACCTTTTAATGGCGTCAGACCGAGGCTCTGCATCTGTCCTCGTGCTCCTAGACCTTAGTGCTGCCTTTGATACCATCGATCACCACATTCTTTTGGAGAGATTGGAAACCCAAATTGGTCTACACGGACAAGTTCTGGCCTGGTTGTAGATCTTATCTGTCGGAAAGACATCAGTTTGTCTCTGTGAATAGTTTGTCCTCTGACAAATCAACTGTAAATGTTGGTGTTCCTCAAGGTTCCATTTTAGGACAACTATTGTTTTCACTATATATTTTACCTCTTGGGGATGTCATTCGAAAACATAATGTTAACTTTCACTGCTATGCGGATGACACACAGCTGTACATTTCAATGAAACATGGTGAAGCCCCAAAATTGCACTCGCTAGAAGCCTGTGTTTCAGACATAAGGAAGTGGATGGCTGCAAACTTTTTACTTTTAAACCTGGACAAAACTGAGATGCTTGTTCTAGGTCCAAAGAAACAAAGAGTTCTTCTGTTGAATCTGACAATTAATCTTGATGGTTGTACAGTCGTCTCAAATAAAACTGTGAAGGACCTCGGCGTTACTCTGGACCCTGATCTCTCTTTTGACGAACATATCAAGACTGTTTCAAGGACAACTTTTTTCCATCTACGTAACATTGCAAAAATCTGAAACTTTCTGTCCAAAAATGATGCAGAAAACTTAATCCATGCTTTTGTTACTTCTAGGTTAGACTACTGCAATTCTCTACTTTCCGGCTACCCGGATAAAGCACTAAATAAACTTCAGTTAGTGCTAAATATGGCTGCTAGAATCCTGACTAGAACCAAAAAATGTGATCATATTACTCCAGTGCTAGCCTCCCTACACTGGCTTCCTGTTAAGGCAAGGGCTGATTTCAAGGTTTTACTGCTAACCTACAAAGCATTACATGGGCTTGCTCCTACCTATCTTTCCGATTTGGTCCTGCCGTACATACCTACATGTACGCTACGGTCACAAGACGCAGGCCTCCTAATTGTCCCTAGAATTTCTAAGCAAGCTGGTGGCAGGGCTTTCTCCTATAGAGCTCCATTTTTATGGAATGGTCTGCCTACCCATGTGAGAGACGCAGACTCGGTCTCAACCTTTAAGTCTTTACTGAAGACTCATCTCTTCAGTAGGTCATATGATTGAGTGTAATCTGGCCCAGGAGTGTGAAGGTGAATGGAAAGGCTCTGGAGTGGTGCGTCACTTGAGTGGGTTGAGTCACTGATGTGATCTTTCTTTCTGGGTTGCCCCCCCTTGGGTTGTGCCGTGGCGGAGATCTTTGTGGGCTATACTCGGCCTTGTCTTAGGATGGTAAGTTGGTGGTTGAAGATATCCCTCTAGTGGTGTTGGGGCTGTGCTTTGGCAAAGTGGGTGGGGTTATATCCTGCCTGTCTGGCCCTGTCCGGGGTTATCATCGGATGGGGCCACAGTGTCTCCTGACCCCTCCTGTCTCAGCCTCCAGTATTTATGCTGCAGTAGTTTATGTGTCGAGGGGCTAGGGTCAGTCTGTTATATATGGAGTACTTCTCCTGTCTTATCCGGTGTCCTGTGTGAATTTAAGTATGCTCTCTCTAATTCTCTCTTTCTTTCTTTCTTTCTTTCTCTCTCGGAGGACCTGAGCCCTAGGACCATGCCTCAGGACTACCTGGCATGATGACTCCTTGCTGTCCCCAGTCCACCTGGCCGTGCTGCTGCTCCAGTTTCAACTGTTCTGCCTGCGGCTATGGAACCCTGACCTGTTCACCGGACGTGCTACCTGTCCCAGACCTGCTGTTTTCAACTCTCTAGAGACCGCAGGAGCGGTAGAGATACTCTTAATGATCGGCTATGAAAAGCCAACTGACATTTACTCCTGAGGTGCTGACTTGTTGCACCCTCGACAACTACTGTGATTATTATTATTTAACCATGCTGGTCATTTATGAACATTTGAACATCTTAGCCATGTTCTGTTATAATCTCAGAAGAGGACTGGTTCCTCTCTAGGTTTCTTCCTAGGTTTAGGCCTTTCTAGGGAGTTTTTCCTAGCCAACGTGCTTCTACACCTGCATTGCTTGCTGTTTGGGGTTTTAGGCTGGGTTTCTGTACAGCACTTTGAGATATCAGCTGATGTAAGAAGGGCTATATAAATACATTTGATTTGATATTTCTGTCTGTAATAAAGGCTTTTTGTGGGGAAAAACTCATTCTAATTGTCACCCAAGTGGGTGGGCCTATACTTTCCTAGGCCCCTACCCAGTCATGTAAAATCCATACATTAGGGTACAATTTATTTATTTTAATTGACTGATTTGCTATATGAACTGTAACTCTGTAAAATCATTGAAATTGTTGCATGTTGCGTTTATATTTTTGTTCAGTATACATGGATCTGTAATACGTCATACACAACATCACTGAATCAGCAAGATCCCTCCAATGCTACGTCATATTATTTTTCACTGTGTTAGAGAAGGGGAAGGGGAACATACAAGCACCACAGCTGAAAATGTAATTCACCATCAAAGTATAGGTAGCCTTTTTATTATTTTAAAAGGTTACTGTGCAGCAGCTGAGACAGCCCCTTGAATCACTAACCCCTCAGGATCCCCCCGTGCTCTTCCTAACTAGCCCTCTCTCTCTCACACACACACACACACACACACACAGAGACACGTGGCTCTCCATGACTCTACAGTTTCCACACAAACCAGGAGGGTGAATTCATATGGGGCAGTGGCGGATTACAGAAGACTTTTAGGGCTCTCAGCTGCCCTCGAGCTCTCTGGAGCATAGCTAGTGTATGAACACGGGGAGATGTGTGTGTACAGTATGTGTGTGAGAGAGAGTGTGTGTGTAGTGGAGCTTTGCACACTGGAGAGATCTGGCCCAAATGTAATCCCTCTATTGTGAGGTGGAGAGGGTTGGAGAAGAAAAGGCTGAGGCTGTCTGCTCAAATCCTACTTGCACTACTGCAATGCAGGGGTTTAACATGGAGATATGAACACATTACTATAACATGCCTACACACATATACACTAGATGATAGATACACACATATACTACCATCTATGAACTGGAAGCCTTGCAGGGACTCTGCACTGTGCTTCAATGTTGTACACAGCAATTCCTATATTA
This sequence comes from Salvelinus namaycush, assembly GCF_016432855.1. Taxonomy (NCBI): domain Eukaryota; kingdom Metazoa; phylum Chordata; class Actinopteri; order Salmoniformes; family Salmonidae; genus Salvelinus; species Salvelinus namaycush. The sequence continues at coordinate 16,803,073 of NC_052320.1, forward strand.
TGTTGATGCTTCACATAAATAATCAAACTGTCTCATTGTCCCCCCCCTACATATTAAAGAAAATCCATTTGGGCCAAGCTAGGTACATTCACATCAGAGGTAAGTGTTTGTCCAGGTTTATATCCTCTATAAGACCACAGCATCACACCCCGATGTGCAGGCGCAGTCCACTTTTATAGAGCAGTCTTCTCCAGGAAAATTGTTAGCGAGACGGCAGATAGGCCAGGGAATTGAAGCTTGCAGTGCTATGCGGGGAGAGTCAACCGCTGAGATAACAGCTGACAAAAGAGTTGTAAACAAAGAAAGAGGGGGTGAGAGAGCGAATAAAAAGAAACAAGAGAGATATAAATACAAATTATATTGATGGTGGCTGGTTAAGCTGATCTCTCCTTTTACATTATTCCACATCTGTCTTTCCAGTTGGCCTCAACGACATGGTAGAGTAGAAATATAGGGTATTATGAATAGAAATAGGGTATAAAGGATTATAGGTAACACTTTATTTGGATAGTCTGTAGAGCATCTACAAATGGACTATCTACAGACTATCAGTAACATTTCAACTAACTATCTACTAACCCTAACCCTAGCCCTTACCTTATCCGGATAATGTATAGTTTTTATTAAAAATGTACTGTGAATTTTCTAATTTTGTGACTGCAATAGTCGACAGTATAGTTGTGTAGGCTAGGCTACATTGCAGATGACTGACAGTGGGTGTCTTTCCTAGTCAGCAGAAACAGTCCTTCATAATGACACTCTGGCTCCAATTTTTACACTGCTGAAATAGGCAGTACAGAACAGTACAGCGAGGAGGGTAAACACCATACGGTCAATCATAGCTGATACACTGACTGCTTATAGAAGCCCAATTCAGTGAGCATATACTGTCTGTATATCTCGAGTCCTCTCATGGGTTTACAAACTCATCAACTGAGCTTATTTCAACTGGGAAAAGATTCAAAGAGATAGCCTATTACAAAATTAACTATGTATGTTGCAATATTAGTGAAGTGTAATCATTAAATATTGGATTTTCAATGCATTTTATAAAGGGCAACTATTCTGTTTTTCTATGTGCTGTTTCTGAATTTACCATCACACACAGTGTTCATCTCTATGTTTGATTATTCTTCAGAAACTACTCTCTTGCTCCCTTGGCCTTGAGCTAATCCTCTCCCCTGTCCCTCTAAACTGTAAACGCTTCCAGTTTATCAGTAAGACCCCAGAGACCACAACTCCATTATGGGGATCTTATGTTCAAAAACAAAGGTTCAGTGACTGAATATGGCTTTTACATCAAGTCTTCAATTCCTGAAACATATGGCGACTACACTGCACCCTCTAACACCCTTTTGTTATGTTTTTATTTATTCACTTTTTGGTCAAGTTCAAAAACACTTGTAATAAACCGATCATCACAGTTCACTTCTTTGAACAAAATGCAATTTTTCACCAAGCAGCAGGGTATAAATCCTTGGTGGACGGAGGGCAGCCTTTTAGACCTTCCTCTAGTCTAGCTATCTGGCTGCTTCCCTGGGAGACAAATCTGTGTTTATGTACAGAAATAAGGCCATCCATCACCCAGTGCCACAGAAACAAACGGTCAGCTGCGGACTGGGATAAATGAGCACGCAGTTTAAGATGAATTACTTCACTCTGTGGTGGCTGCCAACTAATGTACCAGAACACCCCAAATCTGCACTAAATAGAAAAACAAGAAAATGAGGATGATAAAGAGGAAAGAATGAAAATATACATAATGACTTGTTTTGCATAATGATTCATAGATCACTGTAGTTCATCTGCTTTCTTTTAAACTGCAGTACATGTCTATAACAAGAGGAACTGACACCCTCCAGACTCCAATGTAATCAAGCAACAGAGGCAACCTAAGCATAGAAAGTAACAACAACTCACCAGGGGACTTATAAAGTCTCATAAATGTCAAGTAAGTTTAAGTCATATTGTACTATGTGAGCAGCTATACAACCCTGCCAGCAATATTAGCCCCATTACAAGTACCAAGTCATTCTATAGTCAGAGGCTGATGGAATGAAACCCACCTTCAAGTTTCAAGTTTTATTAGTTGTATGTACAGGATACGCATGGTATACACCGTCCAACGAAATGCTTACTTCAAGAGACTGTTGGTCTGTATCCTGGCATTACCCACGAAGGGGGGTTTCTGTTTCTGCCTGAACCTATTGTTGACTGGTCAGTAGGTGTTAGTGTAGGTCATGAGACAGACAAGCTGTCTGGGGTGAACAGACTGGTCCTCGTGAGCAGACAATCACCTTCACACTCTCTGTGAACCAAACCAAGTGGTTCACTTGGTTACGCAACCTAAAGGGTCACGCAACCTAAAGGTGGATCAGATGATTTTGCCATGACATGTAAAACTGACTAATTTAGTCTCTTTCAGATTGACTACAGTCCTCAGACAAAACACACCAGGCAACTAAGGTTTGAGACACTGAATATGCAACTTGGAGGATTACTGCCACCAGTGAGTCAACAGGGTTGTTTGTACTTATGTTTGTATCTGCCCACAGTAATGGGGTCTCATTTGGAGCCAGTGGAGGCTCCTCGGAGGAGGAAGGGGAGGACCATCCTCCTCAGTGAATTCCATAAAAATAAAAATAGTGAAACATAAAAAATATTCACGTCACCAAATAATTGACTAAAACACACTGTTTTGCAACGAAGGTCTACAGTAGCCTCAACAGCACTCTGTAGGAGGCTCATGGTTCTCACCCCCTTCCATACACTGTAATTATGACAACTTCCAGAGGATGTCCTGCAACCTATCAGAGCTCTAGCAGCATGAAATGAAATGTTGTCCACCCAATCAAAGGATCAAAGAATTAATCTAGTACTGAAAGCATAAACTACAGCTAGATTGCACTACAGTGCATAAAATGTGGTGAGTAATTGATTCAAAGAGAGAAAGACAAAAGTTGAACAGTTTTGAACAAATTAATTTCTTCAAAAATGAAGGAGAAGCAAGAGAGAGAGGGAGAGAGAGAGAGAGAGAGAGAGAGAGAGCTAGCTATATTTCATTGAATTTTTAATTTTTTATTACATTTTTACTTACTTAACTAACGAATACAGCTAGCTAATTTAGCCCACTCAAACACCTGGCTCAAACAGAGAAGGATCATGCTGTTTGTATGTGGCTGCTATGAAAGTGAACTGTGTTCCCGTGTGATCAGCGCTGTGGTCATTCTGCCGATTCTGTTGAAAAGTGTTTTTTAAACGGAAGCAAACGGAACGAAACAGAGATAAACATACCTGAATTTGTCCAATAGAAACTCTCGTTTGCAACTGTTGGACTAATGACTACACCCTAGATAAGCTAGATGCAGGCAAGAGTGTGCAAGGCGATATTGAATGTGTCACCTTGATAACTCAAATGTTTCTCTCAACCTGTGTGCACCTACATTATAAACTTTCATTCATAGGCTAGGTTGTAGCAACCTCATGATGGGTATATGGCAAATTTTTGTATCTTGTTGTAACCTAAACCGATCAACGTTACATTAAGCTGGGTGAATGGAATATTAATGACAGTCATCCAATATGCTGTAATACAAATAGGGCCATGCGCATAAAGAATGATCAGCATCCCTCATCTAAAACGGCACAGACTGCCAATGTTTGGAGCCTATTAGGCTGATATTTTTTCCACTAATTGGTCTTTTGACCAATCACATCAGATCTTTTCACATCAGATATTTTTCAGAGCTGATCTGATCTATGCTGACATCCGATTGTCCTTATGTGGGCGCAAAATAATGCAAAAACATCTGTCTCCTAATATTACAACAACAGTTTTTGACTCTTGGACAAATTACTTTTCTAAGGCTGTGTTTACACAGGCAGCCCAATTCTGACCTTGTTTTCACTAATTGGCCTTTTGATTAATCAGATCAGCTCTGAAAAAGATCTGATGTGATTTGTCAAAAGACTAATTAATGGAAAAAATATCAGAATTGAGTTATAATAAAGCACTTATTATGAAGAGTCAGTGCAAAGAGAAGGCATTGTATTTTCTAAAAGGTACCTTTCAAAATAGCTAACTGCCATTTCGCAGAACTCATCGGTGTATTCTATGGTGTCTGCTTTTGGCTTCTGAACTCGCCTAGGCAAACCGAACAAGTTTGCTTACATACTCCCTTAAAAGACCATCGCTTGAAAACGAGAAAAAGCGGCAATAGTACAGTTTGTCTATCTTGAGACACCGTAGCCAATATATACTTCCTCAAAATAGTTTGAATTAATTTAAGATAACTCAAGAAATCTGTCATTAATTTTGGTGTTTTTGCCGCAGAGATCTTAGTCGGACAATTTTACATCTAACTAAGATGTTTGGTGCAGTATTTCTCAAGTGACAAAATGTGCATGAAAATGAGTCGTCAATCATTGAATGACTTCGGCTCCGAACTTCAGTTTGCCTTTGTGTGCACGAACAGCCAAACAAAATCTGGCCGAAGACGAAAACGAACAAAACGTCACAACATTTTGTACAAACTGTTCCGAACTGTTTCGGATGCTAAGCATGCACACGCCTTAAGGCTCAGTGTATCCTGCTGTGATGCGACTGCTTTGACCTGAGAGCCTAGTGATAATTAACAGTGAGATCAACTGTAAAGTAGAAGGGAGTCGTTTTCAATTTATCTTTCATTACAAACCAAATGAATCACTGACCTTCCAAGCATACCAGCACAGGGAAGACTAGAGGAAAGGCAAGGACAAGTACTTTAACACACATATATTATTCAAATTGTTATCTTTCAAGGGCCTCTCCTGCCATACATTTTTTTCTCTCAGTTTTGTCATTTTCAAAACTGTATCTTTGCGTGTTGTAGTGATTAGAATCCAAACAGCATCGGTTGTCACTTTATCTTTATTGTAATGTCCATGAACAGTATAAACAGTATCAAAACTGCATATTTTGAGTATTGTACAGTGATTAGATCCCAAACAGCATCAGCATCTAAATTTGGTCACTTTATCTTTATTGTAATGTCCATGAACAGTTTAAACAGTATCAAGGGTATTCAGTACTCCTTAATGTCTCTGCACGGGATATAACATAGTATATTAATTGCACCTATAGAGTAGAGGTGGCTGCATGGTGATAACAGTGGCTGGTGATAAGGCCTTCAAAAAGTATCCACACCCATTGACTTTTTCCACATTTTGTTGTGTGGGATTAAAATGGATTTAATTGTCTTTTTTTGTTGTCAACGGTCTACACAAAATACTCTGTAATGTCAAAGTCGAAGAAAAATTATAACAGTTGCAAACAATGTATGAAAAATAAAACAGTAATATATCTTGATTAGATAGGTATTCAAGCCCCTGAGTCAATACATGTTAGAATCACCTTTGGCAGCGATTACATCTGTGAGTCTCTAAGAGCTTTCCACACCTGAATTGTGCAATATTTGCACATTGTTCTTTTCAAAATGATTCAAGCTCTGTCAAATTGGTTGTTGATCATTGCTAGACAACCATTTTCAGGTCTTGCCATATATTTTCAAGCAGATTTAAGTCAAAACTTTAACCTGACCACTCAGGAACATTCACTGTCTTCTTGGTAAGCAACTCCAGTATAGATTTGGCCTTGTGTTTTAGGTTATTGTCCTGCTGAAAGGTGAATTAATCTGAACCAGGTTTTCCTCTAGGATTTTGCCTATGTTTAGCTCCAATTTATTATTTTTTAATCTGAAAAACTCCCCAGTCCTTAACGATTACAAACATACCCATAACATGATGCAGCCACCACCATGCTTGAAAATATGGAGAGTTGTACTTAGTAATGTTGGATTATTGGATTATCCCCAAACATAACACTTGGTATTCAGGACAAAAAGTGAATTGCCTTGCCACATTTTTTTCAGTATTACTTTTATATCTTGTTGCAAACAGGATGCATGTTTTGGAATATTTCTATTCTGTACAGGTTTCCTTCTTTTCACTCTGTCAATTAGGTTAGTATTGTGGAGTAACTACAATGTTGTTGATCCATCCTCAGTTTTCTCCTATCGCAGTCATTAAACTCTGTAACTGTTTTAAAGTTACCATTGACCTCATGGTGAAATCCCTGAGCGGTTTCCTTCCTCACCGTCAACCGATTTAGGAAGGACGCCTGTATTTTTGCAGTGACTGGATGTTTTGATACACCATTTAAAGTATAATTGATAACTTCACCATGCTCAAAGGGATATTCAATGTCTGCCCCTTGGAAAACAAAACACAGCTGGTCTTTGTGGTTGAATCTGTTTGAAATGCACTGCTCGACTGAGGGACCTTACAGATAATTGTATGTATGGGGTATAGAGATGAGTTAGTCATTCAAAAATCATGATTAACACTATTATTGCACACAGAGGGAATCCATGCAACTTATTATGTGACCTGTTAAATACATCTTTATATATCTGAATTCCTCCATCTTTATGAACCTTTGCCATTGGGTTGAGATCTGGTGACTGAGACACACACACACACACACACACACACACACACACACACACACACACACACACACACACACACACACACACACACACACAGACACACACACACACACACACACACACACACACACCCTTTAAACCCCCTATGCTCCTTTGAGACCCCTCTTTCAGTCACTGAGATCTCTTCCTCTGACCATGGTAGCCAAAATAATGGGCAACTGGGCATTTTTATACATGACCATAAGCATGATGGGATGTTAATTGCTTAATTAACTCAGGATCCACACCTGTGTGGAAGCACCTGCTTTCAATATATAGTTTGTATCCCTCATTTACTCGTGTTTCCTTTATTTTGTCAGTTACCTGTATCTCAGGAGAAAGGAGTACACCATTCAGCCAACCAGTGGAGGCTGCTGAGGGGAGGACGGCTCATAATAATGTCTGGAATGGAGCAACTGGAATAGCATCAAACACATAGAAACCATGTGTTTGATGTATTTGATACCATTCCACCTTTTCCGCTCCAGCCATTACCATGAGCTCGTCCTCCCCAATTAAGGTGCCAACAACCTCCTGTGCAGCCAACGTTTCTCAGCTCCCTTTTACGATCAAAAACACCATGTCAACACGTTACCAGGGCTAACCATGAACCACAGTGATCTATTCAGAATGATGAGGGAGCCATAAAACATCACAGAATATGAGCAAATAACTATCCTCTGCTTTGACAATACAGGCAAACCCATACATACAACTGGCAGTATGTTATCAATTATTCAGGAGGAAAACCTATTGTGAAAAGCTAGAAAAAATACAGAACCCAAGGCTATGCTGTGATAAATCTGTGTACAACCCACCATCTGCTACCTGTCAAAGCTAACGGTCACTGTGTGCACAGCAGCACTGTGGAAACATTGATCACTGATACACTGTTTAAATCAGAATGCAGAGAGGAGCACAAGTACCTCAAAAAATACTTGTGTCGGAAAAGCAAGTCTATCCTGACAGGAAGTCAAAATGAGTACTATGCAATTCAGTTGATTCAGACTTGTTTGTTTGAAGGTGTAAATATCCATATGAGCATGGGTGACCAATCCTGGGTGCACACCTAAAGGCCACTATAGCCCTCTAAGCTAAAACATATATTCCAGAGAGCTAATGCAAGTTTTCAGGTATCAGGATAGGTTATTTAGCACCACACAGCTGCAGTGACATTGCCCTCCTGAGACTTCAAGGCATAGGATAGTTTTGTACATACTGAATCCCAGAGCAGCGTAGTATATACTTTATGTGTTTATATATGAGGTTTGTAAAAAATATCTCCATCCTTCTTTGCCTTAACTCATGTAGAAATATGGTCAACTAGCCACCCACAGGAAACATTTGTCTTGGCGGTTAATCAAAACCCACCTGCCTCAAAACTCATGAAATATTCAGACTTAATAGGCAACGGTAAGTTTCTCTGGTCCACAAATCCTGTATCTATCTTGTAGGGTTAGGGTTACTGAGTTATTATCCTGAGCTTAGCCCCAAGCCTCCTCCGTCCATTTTGGGGAGGGAAGAAACAGAATGTCCTGCTTTCAGGCTTAAAGGCCTCAAAGTGAAAATCATGTTTTCCATAAAATTGGATGATATTTGGATGAAACCTGTTCATAGTAGGTTGACCCAAGTATAGAAAAATGACGGTAGCTGGTACATTGACAAAATTGATCATAAAGTTACTGGTCCTCTCTCCCTATGTCAAATGCTTGGATTCAGAAGGCAGGCATTACTTCTGGCATTATGCAACGTCACATAATGCCGGACATTTTGTACACCAATGGTGTACAAAAAGTAGAAGTTAGAAGTTAACTAATTTAAATTTGTAACGTCTTAAAACTGTCATCACATGTACGCATCATACGGCTTGTTTTACAAAGATAGTAAGATAGCTCAAGCAGAACATGGCAGAACTATACTGGTAACTAACCCCTCTGTGTTGTGACTTTTAGCTAGCAAGCTACTTACCAGCATGCTGGAAAAAGCACACTGTGTTGTGACTGGATGCCATAGTGTTAATTTAATGTTACACTATTTACCGAAGAATGAAGACATCTGACAGCAGTGGCTACTCTTCATTTCGTGTGGAAAGGCTGCAATGAAAATGATCATGTCACGAGTGTGCAGTGCACATTTCAAGCCAAGTTGCTTTATCAATTGGGGAGAACATTCGATGGGTCTTGCCAGGAAGCTAATCCTGAAGACGGATACACAGTACCATCCTTTACTGTAAATCTTGCAAGTGTAAGTATCAGAGTTTGATGAGTCTGACACGGTGGCTGTAACTGTGGCTGCTTTTACTTGTGAATGGTTTATTTTCTGTAACACACCTGATAGTCACTATATGGTTTTGGTTCTTCCATCCCCCCTGTATTGAGTCTGATAACTTCCAGCAGACAGCTGACACGAAGGAATGTTGTCCACAAAAGGAGTTGCGGTGTGTATAGTATTTGTAATTTACCCATGAAAATTATATTTTGCCATTCCATTGTGTAGGTTGTTGTCTTACAGTTGATGTAGCTTGTGTCATTGGGGCTAATCATGATGATTGGGGGGGTATTCTTTTTTCACTTTCCATCTCCTTTTGTCTTTCAACTATCATCAAGCTGTAATGGTAGACATTAGAAAATGCAACATCTACTCTGTCTGTACAGCTTCCCAGGCAACCACTGCAGCAGGACTGCTGTGACACAAAATCAGCTTTCCCAAAGTCAAAGAAGGGGGGATATGCTGTAAAGCTATTCATTTCAACTCAATTGAGCATTTCAGGAACACACATTCCAAATACAAACAATGAAAAGCTTCACCAAAAAGTATATGACCAAATATTGCATATTTCAATTGAGTACTTCAAAAAATACCAAAAAACACATTGTAGAATGAGTAGATCACTAGATAAACTAATTGATAGCATCATAACTCAGAACAGTAAATACAATTAAATTAAATTCTCTACCAATTTAACAAACATTTCCCTTTTCAAAAACATTACAGGCTACACTCTTAGAAAAAGGGTTCCAAAAGGGTTCTTCGGCTGTCCCCATAGAGAACCCTTTTCGGTTCCAGGTAAAACCCTTTTTGGTTCCAGGTAGAAAGGGTTCTATATGGAACTCAAAAGGGATCTACCTGGAACCAAAAGGGTTCTACCTGGAACCAAAAAGGGTTCTTCAAAGGGTACTCCTATGGGGACAGCCCGAAGAACTCTTTAGGTTCTAGATAGCACCTTCTGTTCTAAGAGTGTACGTACCGGCTCCTGGATCTCCTCTTCAATGTGGTCACCCTTGATCCAGCACCATATGTGGGGAAGCTGTGTGAGCTGTCCATCCAAGGACCCCTGTCTGCCTAGTGTGAGAGGCCTGACAAGGACCCCTGTCTGCCCAGTGTGAGAGGCCTGACAAGGACCCCTGTCTGCCTAGTGTGAGAGGCCTGACAAGGACCCCTGTCTGCCTAGTGTGAGAGGCCTGACAAGGACCCCTGTCTGCCCAGTGTGAGAGGCCTGACAAGGACCCCTGTCTGCCTAGTGTGAGAGGCCTGACAAGGACCCCTGTCTGCCCAGTGTGAGAGGCCTGACAAGGTCCCCTGTCTGCCCAGTGTGAGAGGCCTGACAAGGACCCCTGTCTGCCTAGTGTGAGAGGCCTGACAATGACCCCTGTCTGCCTAGTGTGAGAGGCCTGACAAGGACCCCTGTCTGCCTAGTGTGAGAGGCCTGACAATGACCCCTGTCTGCCTAGTGTGAGAGGCCTGACAAGGACCCGTCTGCCTAGTGTGAGAGGCCTGACAAGGACCCCTGTCTGCCCAGTGTGAGAGGCCTGACAAGGACCCCTGTCTGCCCAGTGTGAGAGGCCTGACAAGGAGGAGGCTATAGCTGGATTTGTCTCCCATTTCAATCTTGGGGATGACTGTAGCCAAGCGGGTGACTGAAGCCTGCTTGATTGAAGCGGGGTACATGGGTCCCCCTCCTCTCCCGCTCCCATCCCTATCAATCTCTGTAGTTGGTTGCATTTCCTAAAGCTTAAGTAATTAACTTTTACGTGATATGACGTCACATTGTTACTTTGTATAGTTTTTTTTCAAGCATTTGGACTGGAGATCAGTGTTACAAATTGAAAGAATCAATGGGGTCCTGCACACTGTAGGGTGACCAGGTGCCTATATTAGGCTTATGGCTCTAAAACGTTTTTTTCTATCAAATGATGTCTCACCTTTATTACTCAACCTTTATTTCTCATGAGTGTTCATGTTGATCAATATTTTGGCTATGCTGGCCTATTGTGAATGATCAAATAAATGTCTGATAAATACATGCAATTCTGAACATATTGCCACTTATAATGCTAATGAAGAGGCACCAATAAATTGTCCAGTACACTTACTGTATGCTGTTTCATGTACATTCCCTTACGTCTAAGCTTCTAAGGCGACTCAGGCTTTACTAAATCTTAAGAAGAAGTGTATCAGTGAACTGTATTATGTAATTAGTTACAAAACAATAGAAACGTAATTGTGTATTGCTGCTCTGAGTCTGACATCCAACAGTCCATGATCAGCTCTGTTGACCATGACAACATTTTACAGAGAAAATTGGATGAGGTATACTATTTAGCAAACATGCCGTAGCTCATCCACTATATGTTTCACCGGGGACAGTAAACAACATCAATGACATGTGGCCCATTGTTTACCTTGTTACCTGGCAATGAACCACAAGGGAGTTTCAAAGAGCAGTCAGTCCAGGCGAGCTCATGAATATAAGCTCCCTGCCCACTCAGACTGTTCTTTCAGGCTTCCTGATAGTTTGAGAGGAGAGAAAAGGTACACTTTCTTAAATTCTGAGCATTTTAATAGTGTAAAAATATTATGGGTGATGTTTTGGTCATTCAAAGGCTATTTTTACTTGGGAAATAGGATGACTGTGCAGGACCTTTAAATAATACACGTAACTGACTAAATAAACCAAAATAAGTGTTTCCATTATTTTTGCAGTTACTTGTACGTCACCTCAAGGTCCGTAATGTTGGGATCCTGTTAAGCTATGACTAAAGGCAGACAAACAATGGATTAAGTTCAGGGTGTTATTTATTTAAAAAATATATAATATGAGGTAGTATCGTTTCACTGCAGCTGGTACAAAGAGAGGAGAGCAGTACTTTGCAGACTGACCACTCCTGTCTTCCCAGGTTATAATCAAGGTGAATTGGGATGCTGGGTAGAACTGAATGTTCATGCAATCATTGATGGGGGTTTCAGCCCTTTGCGTTGGTTAAAACATCCTTAGTCAACGGTCTGCAATTACCTAGTACTCCTGAGGTGAAATAATTATAATGTATTTAGATAACTTCTTATGGCTGCAGTCCCGTTAACGGGATCGATATGACAACAGCCAGTCGAAGTGCAGGGCGCCAAATTCAAAAAACAGAAATATCATAATTAAAATTCTTCAGACATTCATGTGTCTTATACCATTTTAAAGGTAATCTTGTTGTTAATCCCACCAAAGTGTCCGATTTCAAATAGGCTTTTCAGCGAAAGCACTACAAACGATTATGTTAGGTCACCACAAAACCACAATAATCACAGCCATTTTTCCAGCTAAAGATAGCTTCACAAAAACCAGAATAGAGATAAAATTAATCACTAACCTTCGATTATTTTCATCAGATGACACTCATAGGACTTCATGTTACACAATACATGCATGTTTTGTTTGATTAAATTCATATTTATATTTATATAAAAAAATCTGAGTTTACATTGAGGCGACTAGATTCACTAGTGGCAAAAACATCAAGTGACTTTGCATAGCCACATCGTTTCAACAGAAATACTCATAAATATAGATGATAATACAAGTTATACACATGGAATTATAGATATACAGTGGGGCAAAAAAGTATTTAGTCAGCCACCAATTGTGCAAGTTCTCCCACTTAAAAAGATGAGAGGCCTGTAATTTTCATCATAGGTACACTTCAACTATGACAGACAAAATGAGAAAAAAAAATCCAGAAAATCACATTGTAGGATTTTTTATTAATTTATTTGCAAATTATGGTGGAAAATAAGTATTTGGCAAACAAGCAAGATTTCTGGCTCTCACAGACCTGTAACTTCTTCTTTAAGAGGCTCATCTGTCCTCCACTCGTTACCTGTATTAATGGCACCTGTTTGAACTTGTTATCAGTATAAAAGACACCTGTCCACAACCTCAAACAGTCACACTACAAACTCCACTATGGCCAAGACCAAAGAGCTGTCAAAGGACACCAGAAACAAAATTGTAGACCTGCACCAGGCTGGGAAGACTGAATCTGCAATAGGTAAGCAGCTTGGATTGAAGAAATCAACTGTGGGAGCAATTATTAGGAAATGGAAGACATACAAGACCACTGATAATCTCCCTCGATCTGGGGCTCCACGCAAGATCTCACCCCGTGGGGTCAAAATGATCACAAGAACGGTGAGCAAAAATCCCAGAACCACACGGGGGGACCTAGTGAATGACCTGCAGAGAGCTGGGACCAAAGTAACAAAGCCTACCATCAGTAACACACTACGCCGCCAGGGACTCAAATCCTGCAGTGCCAGACGTATCCCCCTGCTTAAGCCAGTACATGTCCAGGCCCGTCTGAAGTTTGCTAGAGAGCATTTGGATGATCCAGAAGAAGATTGGGAGAATGTCATATGGTCAGATGAAACCAAAATATAACTTTTTGGTAAAAACTAAACTCGTCGTGTTTGGAGGACAAAGAATGCTGAGTTGCATCCAAAGAACACCATACCTACTGTGAAGCATGGGGGTGGAAACATCATGCTTTGGGGCTGTTTTTCTGCAAAGGGACCAGGAGGACTGATCTGTGTAAAGGAAAGAATGAATGGGGCCATGTATCGTGAGATTTTGAGTGAAAACCTCCTTCCATCAGCACGGGCATTGAAGATGAAACGTGGCTGGGTCTTTCAGCATGACAATGATCCCAAACACACCGCCCGGGCAACGAAGGAGTGGCTTCGTAAGAAGCATTTCAAGGTCCTGGAGTGGCCTAGCCAGTCTCCAGATCTCAACCCCATAGAAAATCTTTGGAGGGAGTTGAAAGTCCGTGTTGCCCAGCAACAGCCCCAAAACATCACTGCTCTAGAGGAGATCTGCATGGAGGAATGGGCCAAAATACCAGCAACAGTGTGTGAAAACCTTGTGAAGACTTACAGAAAACGTTTGACCTCTGTCATTGCCAACAAAGGGTATATAACAAAGTATTGAGATAAACTTTTGTTATTGACCAAATACTTATTTTCCACCATAATTTGCAAATAAATTCATTAAAAATCCTACAAAGGGATTTTCTGGATTTTTTTCTCTCATTTTGTCTGTCATAGTTGAAGTGTACCTATGATGAAAATTACAGGCCTCTCTCATCTTTTTAAGGGGGAGAACTTGCACAATTGGTGGCTGACTAAATACTTTTTTGCCCCACTGTACCTCTCCTTAATGCAACCGCTGTGTCAGATTACAAAAAAACTTTACGGAAAAAGAAACCCATGCTATAATCTGAGACGGCGCTCAAAAGTAAAACACCACAGCCGCAAAGATGGCGTCAACATAAACAAGAAAATATATGATAAATATTCCCGTACCTTTGATGATCTACATCAGAAAGCACACCAGGAATCCCAGGTCCACAATAAATGTTTGTTTTGTTCGAAAAAATCCGTTATTTATGTCCAAATACCTTCTTTTGTTAGCGCGTCTGGTTTACATATCCAAACGCTAATTCTGGTCAGCGTTATATCGGACAAAAACTTCAAAAAGTGATATTACCGGTCGAAGAAACATTTCAAACTAAGGATGTTTTTAACATATAGCTTCAATAAAGTTCCAACCGGAGTATTCTTTCTTGTCTTCGTGAGCAATGGAACGCAAGTGAGTACCATGAGGAAAAAGCATGATCAGAAAATGGCTGCTTGATGGACACCTGACTGATTCTGCTATCATTCTCTCCCACAACATCATAGAAGTCTCATTATAATTTCTATTGATGGTTGACATCTAGTGGAACCCCTAGGCAGTGCACAATCATTCATATCTCAAGGGGATTTCATTAGGGACTCTGGTGAATACATACAAGCTCAGATTTCTGACTTCCTGTTTTGATTTCAACTCAGGATTTGCCTGCCAATATGAGTTCTGTTAATCTCACAGACATAATTCAAACAGTTTTAGAAACTTTAGAGTGTTTTCTATCCAATACTAATAATAATATGCAAATATTAGCAACTATGACTGAGGAGCAGGCTGTTTGATATGGGCACCTTTCATCCAAGCTACTCAATACTGCCCCTTCAGCCATAAGAAGATAAGAGGAACCCCTGAGACTCACTCTCAATACTGATTGAACCTCTAAAAAATTAAACATGACCTCTCAAGGGTCTTAAATTGGTGATAGCTATGATGAAATCACTGTTTTCATAGCTCACTCAATTTCGCTAATGATTTGCCTTTGGAAAGTTGGCTGGGTTCAACAGTTATTTCAAACATTAAAAATAAGACATTCAGAATTAAAAGATCAATTGACCTCTGCCTTGTGAATGACATTAACATTCACTGGCTGTTTTTTAAGTGGGGGACCACTGTTAACCACTGTTAACCACTGTTAACTGGTAGGGCTCATTTAGTGAGCATTAATATGTCCTGAAATTACAGATATTGTCACGCCCTGATCTGTTTCACCTGTCCTTGTGATTGTCTCCACCCCCTCCATGTGTCGCTGATTTTCCCCGGTATATTTATCCCTGTTTCCTGTCTCTCTATGCCAGTTCGTCTTGTATGTTTTTCAAGTCAACTAGAGTTTTTCCCGTTCGCCTGCTTTTTGCTATTCTCCTTTTTCTAGTCCTCCCGGTTTTGACCCTTGCCTGTTCTGGACTCTGTACCCGCCTGCCTGACCATTCTGCCTGCCCTGAACACGAGCCTGTCTGCAACTCTGTACCTCCTGGACTGTGATCTGGTTTTGACCTTTTGCCTGTCCACGACCATTCTCTTGCCTACTCCTTTTGGATTAATAAACATTGTAAGACTCCAACCATCTGCCTTCTGTGTCTGCATTTGGGTCTCGCCTTGTGTCATGATAGATATATCACAAGAACTATCAGACTGCTTTCATTATGTTGTTGATAATGTGCAATTGAGACTGTCATCCTCTAGGCTGTCTGTTATTCACGTGGGCAGGAGAATGACTGATCTAATGACTGATCTAATTATTGGTATACAACACTCTGATGGCATTTCATGACTTTTCTACCTCTGCATTAGAATAGATGTAGACCTAATACTTGGTAGTTCAATAGATAGAAAACAGCTAACTTGTACTGCTCAGTATTCCATTATGGAGTCTTTCAAACCGACGCATAATAAACCCTAACGGTTTTTTCCCATTAGTATTCTTTATAGGCGTAGCTGCTGAAGTGAGGAGGAGATACTTGATAAGAGTTTCCATAACCTTTCAGCAGCACACTGAGTGAATAGATAAGGAGAAAATGTAAATTCCCATGGGCATAAGTAAGATGCAATTGTGCAGCTATGCAGCTTTATTGTCCTAGTCTTCAGGGACTTGAAATCCAATATACATGTAGATGTACACGGAGTACACCAAACATTAGGAACGCCTTCTTAATATTGTGTTGCACCCCCCATTTTGCTTCAGAACAGACTCAAATCGTCAGGGCATGGACTCTACAAGGTGTAAAAAGCTTTCCACAGGGATGCTGGCCCATGTTGACTCCAATGCTTCCCATTGTCTCAAGTTGGCTGGACGTCCTTTGGGTGGCGAACCATTCTTGATACACACCGGAAACTGTTGAGCGTGAAACCCAGCGGCAATGAAGTTCTTGTCACAAACTGGTGCGCCTGGCACCTACTACCATGCCCGTTTGAAGGCATATAAATAATTTGTCCTACCCATTCACCTTCTAAATGGCACACATACAATCCATGTGTCAATTATTTCAAGGCTTAAAAATCCTTACCTTGTCGCCTCCCTTTCATCTACACTGATTGAATTGGATTTAACAAGTGACATCAATAAGGGATCATAGATTTCACCTGGATTCACCTGGTCAGTCTATGTCATGGAAAGAGCAGGTGTTCTTAATATTTTGTATACTCAGTGTATTGTGCCGGCAAATGGGGGCTTGTTGTAAGCGTGGCGGAAAACAATCACCATTATAGATGCATCACACACACACACACTCAGAAACAGATACACAGGCAATAACAAACACATTGAAACCCATGCATACAGCTAAATCACCAAATATTGTCTCAGACCCCAGTGAATTAGTGAGGCAGCTGGCTAACAAAAAATAGGTGGATTCTGGGCTGGAAGCACCAAATATAACCGCCCTATAAATCTGAGTTAACTAGACTGAACACTGTGGGATAGAGACAACCAGCTTTTCCAAAAGGCCAATGGGGAGGTGAGAGAGGCTTTGTTGCCTAATCAAATGAGTCTGTATCTCCTCTCCTCTGTCCTCCTGCTTGCTTTGTGTCATACTATTTCCAGCCTCTTTGATAAGAAATTAAAGCAGCGCTGCATTTTTAAAAGGTTGAGCGCAATGAAGAATTCATGGCTATGTAATTTAATGGGGGAATGTGATCAAAATGGAGAGCAATGTAGATTAAAAAAGAACAAGTTCAAATACACTCAAATACATGAATTCCAAATAAGAGGGACCATGCATATCATCTAAATCGAATGTATTATCCTCTCTTGTTTCACCTTTAATATACGTTTTTCAGCTAATTCTTAAAATAAGAATATGAAATACACACCAATGGGTTGTTCTTAATGTTACCCATGTGAATTCAGGAATCTCTACCTAGGGCTGTGGCAGTCGTAACATTTTGTTCGCTGGTTATTGTCATGTTGAAGACTGCTGGTCTCACAGTAATTGACAGTTAATTAACATAAACATGTTTAACATCTCCAGGCCTCCATGCATACAAGCAGCTGATGCGCCTTTGGAACATCTTCATTTCAAAAAAAGTATAATAAATCAACTTAATATACACCATCACAACAAATCCATTATTTATTTTTGTCAGATCTAAAGAAACATTATCATATGAAGAAAATATATTTCAGAAGATCAGAATATGAGTTGGCCTACTGTAGGCCTATGTTATCTGGCTATGTTCCATGCCATAGGCTGTAGGCTTGTTCATTTAGCTGACAAGATATGCTTATAAGTCCCATGCCCTTATTTTATTTTATCTGATTTTATAGTAAGAAGAATTTAATTGAACTTAGCTGAATGAAATAGAAAGGAGATTTTTCCCATTACAGAACGAGTGGCTATGTTGAGCGTAAAAGTGATTATTTGAAACAGCTCCTATATGCTAGATTTAGAGTTATTTGGCAACTTTAGTTGTGAATGATACAAACCTTAGAATGTCTTAGAAATCAAAACATATAGGCCTATGGGCTGTATAGCGCGACTATAGACTATTGATGATCTGAAGTAGCAAAAAAAGCTTGGGCTCTGTTCCTCACCTCAGGCTGCACAGCTGTTCTCTCATCAAGTGATCATATTTTCCCTATCAGACTATTCTCAATTTAATCTTGTCTTCGCTAATATGTTAAATTAGTTTAGATTTAGAATGGTCCAATTTAATCTTGTCTTTACTAATATGTAAAATGAGTTTCAACTTAAAATGGCCCATTATCAAATGGGCAGGAACAGGGGCAGGGGGAAAAATACACGTCATCTGTATGCACTCAAATAGCGAATGGAGCCAGCGCACATTCCCGCTGATCCGTTTTGTAGGCTACTTCCGTTTAATAGTGGAGCATGTGCTTCATATGAGCAGCTGAGAAATAATATAACAACACTTATTTCACTCCACGAATAACCACTGTTTGAAGAGCATACTCTCGCTGCTGGACAGGTGATATTCCACCCAAACTCTGTATGTCATGGGCTCTCCACCCTGTTCCTGCAGCTACCCAGTGCTTAATTTGGGAAACCAACTGAAATCTGTTTTCGCAAAGAAACATATTTGTTGACAGCCCGTCTGCCTGCTCAAGAAAGGAATAAAGGAGAGAGAGGAGGAGATGGAAATGCATGGTGTTGAGATATTATGTATAGCTGAAGGTAATATGTCACTCAACTCATTATGAAAATTTAAAAAATTCCCTATTACTAGGCTATTCAAAATCAAATACAAATTCACTAATTGTAGGCTAACTCTAAGCCGCCTTGCACAATCAACGAACCAACAGCATCGCCTAGGGCTTTACATTCTCATGGACTCATGGATAGAAATTTTGGAGCATAAGGTAACCAGTACATCATTAATAATATAGTCCAAACTCAAAGTCGATTACTCAAATTTGTTAAATTTTTTAGTATAGGCTAGACCAATTATGTACCAAAGACATCTTAAATCTGTTTTCTTTTGTGTTTTTCTGCCATGTGTAATGTAATATGCAGTAGTCTATGTATTGTATAATGGCCCACTCATAATTTTTATTCCGTTTTTTTATATGCATAAACTCTAAAAATCGTGTTTTGAATTAATCCTCATCACCTTAGAAAGCGCTGTCCATTTCGTTGTGTTAGGCTGTGAAACAACATCCACAACAATCAAAACAAATCAAATGTTATTTGTCACATGCCCGAATACAACAAGTGTAGACCTTACTGTGCTTACATACAAGCCCTTAACTTCTTTGTGATAGGGGGCAGCATTTTCACTTTTGGATGAATAGCGTGCCCATAGTGAACTGCCTCCTACTCTGTCCCAGATGCTAATATATGCATATTATTATTACTATTGGATATAAAACACTCTGAAGTTTCTAAAACTGTTTGAATGATGTTTGTGAGTATAACAGAACTCATATGGCAGGCAAAAACCTGAGAAAAAATCCAAACCGGAAGTGAGAATTCTGAGGCTGGTCGATGTTCAACTCATCGCCTATTCAATTCTCTGTAAGATATGGATCTGTTTGCACTTCCTACCCCTTCCACTAGATGTCAACAGTCTGTAGAATGTGGAATGACGCCTCTACTGTGAGGTTGAGCCGGATGGGAGGTGTTTCAGTCATTGGTCTGACAGAATGCCAGTTCCTGGTCACGCGCATTCCAAACGATATCGTCTTGCTTTCCATTACTTCTAGAGACACAAAGGAATACTCCGGTTGGAACGTTATTGGATAGTTATGATAACAACATCCTGAAGATTGATTCTCTACTTAGTTTGACCAGTTTATTCGACCTGTAATATAACTTTTAATAGTTTTCGTCCGAGTTCGCCTGCATCTGCGCGAGAGTTTGGACATGTGCACTAAACGTGCTAGCAAAAGTAGCTACTTAGACATAAGTAATGGACATTATCGAACAAAACAACGATTTATTGTGGAACTAGGATTCCTGGGAGTGCATTCTGATGAAGGTCATCAAAGGTAAGGGAATATTTATGATGCAATTTCGTATTTCTGTTGACTCCAACATGGCGGAGAAATGTTGTTATATCTGAGCGCCGTCTCAGATTATTGCATGGTGTGCTTTTTCCGTAAAGTTTTTTAAAATCTGACACAGCGGTTGCATTAAGAACAAGTGTATCTTTAATTATATGTAAAACATGTATCTTTTATCAAAGTGTATGATGAGTATTCCTGTTATTAGATGTGGCTCTCTGCAATTTCTCCGGATATTTAGGAGGCATTTCTGAACATGGCGCCAATGTAAACTAAGATTTTTGGATATAAATATGTACATTATCGAACAAAACATACATGTATTGTGTAACATGATGTCCTATGAGTGTCATCTGATGAAGATCATCAAAGGTTAGTGATTCATTTTATCTCTATTTCTGCTTTTTGTGACTCCTATCTTTGGCTGGGAAAATGGCTGTTTTTCTGTGGCTTTGTACTGAGCTAACATAATCGTTTGGTGTGCTTTCGCCGTATCCTTTTTGAAATCAGACATGTTGGCTGGATTCACAACATGTGTAGCTTTAATTTGATGTCTTTCATGTGTGATTTCATGAAAGATTGATTTTTATAGTAATATATTTGAATTTGGCGCGCTGCATTTTTTCTGGCTTTTGGCCAAGTGGGACGTTAGCGTCCCACATATCCCAGAGAAGTTAACCAACAGTGCAGTTCAAGAAAGAGTTAAGAAAATATTTACTAAATAAACTGGAGTAAAAAAATAAAAGAGTAACAATAAAATAACAATAACGAGGCTATATACTGAGGGTACCGGAGGTACCGCCGCACACTGAGCAAGAGGACAAGTACAATCAAGTGTCTAGTTTGAGAAACAAATGCCTCACAAGTCTTTAACTGGCACCTTCAATAAATAGTACCCGCAAAACGCCAGTCTCAACGTCAACAGTGAAGAGGCGACTCCAGTATGCTGGCCTTCTAGGCAGAGTTGCAAAGAAAAAGCCATATCTCAGACTGGCCAATAAAAATAAAAGACAAAGACGGGCAAAAGAACAGACACTGGACAGAGGAACTCTGCCTAGTAGGCCAGCATCCCGGAGTCGCCTCTTCACTGTTGACATTGAGACTGGTGTTTTGTGGGTACTATTTAGTGAAGCTGCCAGTTGAGGACTTGTGAGGCGTCTGTTTCTCAAACTAGACACTCTAATGTACTTGTGCTCTTGCTCAGTTGTGCACCGGGGCCTCCCACTCCTCTTTCTATTCTAGTTAGAGACAGTTTGCGCTGTTCTGTGAAGGGGGGCGTACACAGTGTTGTACGAGATCTTCAGTTTCTTGGCAATTTCTCGCATGGAATAGCCTTCATTTTTCAGAACAAGAAAAGACTGATGAGTTTCAGAAGAAAGGTCTTTGTTTCTGGCCATTTTGAGCCTGTAATCAAACCCACAAATGCTGATCATCAAATCAAATCAAATTTATTTATATAGCCCTTCTTACATCAGCTGATATCTCAAAGTGCTGTACAGAAGCCCAGCCTAAAACCCCAAACTAGGACCTCTGGATGAGCATTTTCTTGTTTGCTTGTGGCCTTATACAGATTGTTGAGTGCGGTCTTAGTGCCAGCATTGGTTTGTGGTGGTAAATAGCGCACCATCTGTTATTGACAAATAGACACAGACTACCACTCCTTGTCTTACCGGAAGCAGCTGTTCTGTCTTGCCAATGCATGGAAAACCCAGCCAACTGTATATTATCCATGTCATCGTTCAGCCATGATTCAGTGAAACATAAGATATTACAGTTTTTAAAGTTCCGTTGGTAGGATAGTCTTGAATGGAGCTCATCCAGTGTATTCTCCAATGATTACACATTGAACAATAGGACGGGTGGTGGAGGCGGCTTACCCACTCACCGATGAATTCTCACAAGGCACCTGGACCTGCGTCCCCTGTATCTGCGTCTCTTCTTCATGCGAATGACGGGGATTTGGTCCTGGTCCGGTATCAGCAATAAATCCTTTGCGTCTGACTTGTTAAAGAAAAAATCTTAGTCCAGTTCGAGGTGAGTAATCGCTGTTCTGATTTCCAGAAGCTCTTTTCGGTCATAAGAGACGGTGGCAGAAGCACTATGTACAAAATAAGTTACCGTCAAAGCAAAAAAAATAAAAAATACCACAATTGGTTAGGAGCCCGTAAAACGGCAGCCAAACCATGTTGTACAGTTTCAACCTGCTGTTGAACTTCTTTCTTCAGAATGATCATAACAGTAAGGTGAGTTTTAAAAGTAAGATAGGCCTGCTATTTTGATGCTAAGTGTTGGATATGATTTACCATTTCATTTGCATTGATGGGAGAGTGGTTAGAGGGACAATAAAGCCCTGAGTACCAGGCCATTAGGAACTGATGGTAGTTAGCAAGTTGGGTCCTACCAAAGCATGTCTAGATGGCATAAGAGGAGATTACCAGTTACGTGGAATTGTACTGGAGTCATGACCTATGACTGCTAGTGTGGCGGTAATACCGACACCACAACAGCCCTATCTCCACCATGTTACACTCTGTTGCATTGGTGCAGAACATTCATCTCACTGGCTATTCCTGCTTTATAGAATCATATAAAACAATGCACTGCTTAGTGATCTAAGCAGAGGACAAATCGACAGAGAAAGAAAATACGTGATGTAAAGAAAGTGGGACATCTATTCTGTGGAAGGGGAAGAGTTTTTTGCCCGCTACCTTACAAGTGGTGCAGGCGCATACACACCTACCCTGACAGTCACATCAATCCAATCACACACATAGTCTACAACACAGTGTCATGCACAGCAATATCAGATGGATACTGAGTAGTACGAAGCAGCTCACTGCTTGAATCACCATAATTTCATAAAGGAGTGAGACAGCCCTAATGAATAATTCACCTTGCTCTCTAACTAATGTCCACCACCATGTCTAGGGTTTTCTTCACAAACCACAGAGGGATGAGAGGGAAAGATCAAACCTGACTTCAAAGGCCTTGTTAGAGATATGTAAGAGTGGAGCAAAGAGCCCCTAACACCCTCTTCCTCTACAAATGACAGACTGTGGATGAACCATTTATGACAGTCAATCAGGGTTGCTGTTTGAAAATTTGGAAATCTCAAGAACAGTGGCAAATGTTGTCAAGTTAAGCTCTTCTTGAGTGATTCACCTTTTGCCACTACTTAGGCCCTATTGGAAGAGATGGAGAAATCTAAACGCTTCTGAAAACTGCTTGGACTTTAATTGAGAAGCCCATGGAGCAGGACACGCAATCACACAGACACACAAAAACCATGTCACACAACAGAAATATAGTACATTCTATTATATTATCTTTTATACGTTCCCTAAGCACTCCAAGGTTAACTAACTGAACAACAAAATATGTATCCTATTTGGGACTTGAGAGTACCACAATTTGACAGAATCACACAATTGATTGCCCTGCTTGCAGAGAAATACTTCTTAACAATATGGTGTGACTCATAACTCATAATAAATTAACTTCACCCCCTTATCTCATAAAAAACTCGTATTGCTTTAGGGGTGGCATCTGCACAATGGCCAGAGAGGAGAAGATCACACTATACTGAGTTCTTCTAATCTAAACAATCTTAAGTGACCTGCCACTCAAACACTTTGATTGGGGAACTCCAAATCAAGGTTGAATGTAACACCTATTGTAGGTAGCTCGTAAGACGTTACAGCATCAGCATGAGTAATATTCTTTCATTTACTATGTCCATACAGGTTTATACTCATCAAATATGTTCAAACACAAATGTGTGTTATTAAATGGAAAATGTGTTGGTTGTTTACCTCAGCAAAATATAATAAATTTCTTGAAAATTAATATGCCAAAATATATTCTATGCCACGATACAAGAAAAGTAATTCCATAAAAATCAATTTTTGTTCTTTCTGCAGAACAGGAGGGATTTGTTATTGTGTCTGCTTGAGGTTTCCTTGCCGTTATTATTCTGTCTCTCTGTGAGTTCTAACACCAAAGGGAAGGCACCCTCAGCGCCATTGGCAAAAATCGTGAGACACGGTTTTCAGGGGAAAAGAGCCTGTGACGCGACTTCCGCTTTTGGATGTGGTCTTGCTGTTTACTGTCCCTGGTGAAACATATAGTGGATGAGCTACGGCATGTTTGCTAGCTTGCTCTCTGAAATTGTTTCTATCCGAAATATTAACAAGGCGAAACTCTCAACATTAATTCCTCCTCCCCAATTGCTGGATTGGTTGAACAGTGCAGAAGAGAACCTCCCCCGACAGTTTTTTTTTTAAATCTCTTGTCGTGACCAAAATGTGGGGCATTTAGTTTCAGGCATTTCTTTTACGCCTGCTACGTTAGGTTAAGGGGAAGGTGACAGGCAGGCAGCAGCTCTTGGCGCCTACAGGATCTGCTCTGTATGCCTTGTCCTTTCCCTGGTCACTGGTCTCCAAAACTCAATTAATTGAAACAACCTTGTAGTCGAGCACCCACTCGAGTGGGTCATTAAAGGAGTTAGAATGAGTCATTAAAGGTGCAATTCCGCTCTCTCTGGCAAACTTTCCTCCCAGCTCTGGCACCTGTGTGTGTTCCTTCAGTGAACTCTTAAGTCTGGCTGTTTGGCCATTTAAATAGATATCCCAGAGGACCTCAAGGCGTACTTCACCAGAGTACAAGAGCTAGCTGAATAGAAAGACAGAATAGAAAGGTTCATTGCTTTTTAGTGTGAGGTGTACCATAAAATCTGGTCATGATGTGTGGGAGTATACAGTAACAACATTTCAGGGGAGATATTGAATTATAGATTCTTGGAACTGGGAAAAACATCACTCCCGGCATTCTTAATGTCAGATGGGCGGTTTTATAACTCAGAAATGTTGGGAAATGGCAACTTTGTTTTTACACTGCAAAGCCCCTGGGAATCGAATAAAAACTGGGCCAGAATATGTCTCTTCATTTTTCATAGTTTGGTTGACAGAAAATGTAAATAGGCATTGTTTTTAAACAGAAATGCTTTGCCACTTGTTGGGGAGTGTATATAGGGAGCTGAATGTATGCCAAATGCCCTTTGCAGAATCATCAAGGCAGAAAATAAATGGGAAACCAGAAACATAAAAGATTTATGACGGTCATTAACTAGTTACCACAGCCACAAAGTCATAAACCGTGCAATTTCTACAATTTATCTTCTTAAAATGTAATTTCATACCTAACCATAATCTTAACCATAAACTTAACAACACTGTTAACCTTATGCCTAACCCTAACCTTAAAAAAATACCAAAAAGCTAATTTTAGTTTTCAGAAATGTTGACTTCGTGGCTGTGGTAACTAGTGGAAACCCTATATGACCCCCATCACCTGTGAGCTCCCATACAGTAGGGAGGGACCACACCTCCATGCTTGGTTTCAGCTTTGCACTGCTGCAGTGGGTATTCGGGGTAATGTCACTGTTGTAATTTAGGTCTGGTCTGGTGGCTCTCAGGAGATGGAAATGAGATCGCAAACATTACAAACTCTCCAGCTGTGCTTTGGGAGGTTCAGGGCTGACACAGGGTGCATTTCAAATGCCTCTGTGCTCCCCCTCAGCCCCCAGGTAGAGAAATAGAGCCCAACCAATACCGACAGACGTTGGCAGGCGGATCTTAAGGAAGCTAGAATGATTCTTAGCATTTTCAATCAAAATGTTCCCTGGGATTATAATACTGGACTGACATGAAAGGGCTCTTTAATTGTATTTTTTCAAAGAGCAACAAAATAACAGGTAAAGATGAAACAAAAACAACCTAAATCGGCTTTTAGAGTGTCTTAAATTATAGTGTCACAGTCACGCCACACCTACACATCCACATATCTCAGAGCAATGAAGACTCACTTAGAATTTTGCATGTTACAGCACTTTAAAATGGATGAGATGGGGAGAGCCACGGTGATGGGTAGGTAAGGTGACAGAGGTGCAGCCAGGTGGTATGATATGGGTGAAGGCTCGGGCCAGATTATACAATTCCCAGTGACAGCAGAGGCTTAGGGGGGAGCAAGCTCTGACAGGGGTATGGACCTATATTGCAAAACCACACCACCACATTCTTGACCATTTTGACCAAGACCTGCCACACAGACTGAAAGATAGACAGACACAGACACACTCTCACACACAAACGCACCCACGCAAATATACACACACATACACACACCGTTCATATTGCTTGTGTGAAACTGCAGAGCTGCAGCGCGCATGGCTTATCTGGCAGAAAGTCTCCTCTGCAGGGAAACAGCGGTTATAAATAAAAGAGAGAAGAGGAAGCCTTGGAAGCTTTTCTTGCACACTCCTCACAGAAAGAGAAAGACGGGGACCTTACGTAAGAATCAAGGTCCCGTCACCATCTCAAGAACAACCTTCTAAAAAGGGGAGGATTAGCCTAGACAAAGGTCCCAACACATCAGAGAAACACCCACGGTGTCATGCTCCCATTCAGAGAATGGATCTGTGTCTTATCACCAGATGGGTCAAATAAGAAAGCATTTTACAGTCAGTTGGCTGATTATTAACAGACTGAGTCAGAGAAAGGGAGAACTGCATAGAAGAAGCAGTGCGTTCTGGGATGCAGTATAGTGGAAGGTGATTGGCTTTGAGGGCGAGAGAACAGATGGGACAGGAACACAGAGCATAACAGAGCAGAGTAGAGCAGAGCTGGACCAAACAGCTGAGTGTGCTTCCTCTGAATATTCATCCCCTCTTCCCTTCTCTCTCTCCCTCCCTGGCCCTGCTTCCTTCTCCAAGCAGTTTTGCGTCTCTCTGATTGAATATATCTGATAGAAACAGAAACACAATGGGCCCTGGGCCTTCTTTGCTTTTGCAGGAAAATATGTCCTCCTTATAATCTGCTCAGAGCTCAGCACGCCTCCTCAAGAGATATTTCACACAAGAATAGGCTGGCTCTGTTCCAGTAACATTACTGTCTCTACTGCTCACTATATTCTTCATACCGGAGCACTTCCTTTAGCCCCTCCCCTTTCTCCTCCCCCTCTAGATTAATTATGCAGCTCAATGCAGCACTCAGAGTCCGGGAGCAGCTCTGCTCACCCGATTCACCCCTTCACACTACTACTACAATACACTACATCCTCTCGTCTCCCCCTTTCTATCTCACACTGTCACTCTCTCCCTTTATCTCACTCTCCCTCTCTCTTTCTTTTTTTCTTTAATTCTTCCCTTGTGTTGTGACCAAGGCTGAAACATTCTTCGCTGGAAGAGTGCCAATACACACAACACACCCTTACTCACACACACATGCACATGACAGTGCTTACTTCGAGCGACAGTGTGCGGGTAGCCTGACATGCCATATAAGACTCATGCTAAGATTGATGCTATCTCTATCGCTCTCATTTGTCAAGCTATAAGAAAAATGTTGATACTGCCATATGGCATTCATTTACAGTACAAAAAAAAAAAAAAAAAAAATATGAATGTATGTACTTGTAAGTCGCTCTGGATAAGAGCGTCTGCTAAATGACTTAAATGTAAATGTAATGTAAATGTAAATTTATCATATTAATCCTATGGCCTCTATTTTTGTATGTCGTTAATGCGGGGCTAGTGTCAAACGAACGTTAGTTTGCAATTTTGTCATTTAAAAACTGGCGCACTAGCATTTTCCAGCCCTAACACAAGGTTTGGCAATTTACCTGTCTTATATCAACTCGCTTGCACTCAGATGAGGGGGGTGGTAATATTTGAGGGGTATCCTTAAAAACATGATCCAAGGTGCTAATTTCAGGCAGCACTGGTAGGGATATTTAAGACCAACCAAAAGGTGGTTTTAGCGGTAAAGCAGTTGGTTATGGCATGAATTTTGACAGCGGAAATGCAGCCTATCCTGTGACACACACTGCCCATATGTGCATGGAACAAGAGTAGCCTAATGTGCTTTTGGTGCATGTATACTTCTCATTTAGAAACATATAAAACTAATGTTTTTTCCCCCATTTCGTTTAATTTGATTAAAAACCAAGCATAGCCTCACCTCCTCTCAATTATTTTTTTTTGTCTGCCCACAGTAGTCAAGACTGTCAATAAAGGGTTTGGCTCCTGAGACCCCTTGGAAATAAATCTTAATCACCAAAGCTTTATCAAAATATCAAGTTTGAGAGGAGTAAAACAGTGTACTGACATTTCCTTTTTATCTATGCCTTGTAGGTGGCCCACATTATTTTAGCCATGCGGGTCCCATTTTGGACGTTCATAAAACCCCCTCCGTGATGTCAGCTAGGTGTCCATGCCCACCATGAAACGAGAGATTAGAATCTTGGTGAATACCGGTGAAGCTCATATTTAGAAGTTATCTGTAACCTGTAAAAATGTATTGTTTTCCGTTTCATATGTTCAAAACCCAAGCCCTCCCTTAGGCCTACTATAACGAAGGCTGGTTCAACAGCAATGTGTGTCTTTTTTATCCTGGCAGTTTTATGATATTACATTTTACATTGTTTTTCATTTAATTTTATTACAACCAAACATATTCAAAATATTCACCTTTATGGTTTCATGGTGAGAATGTCCGTAGCACGCTTGCAATTCAACTTCTAGAGATGTGTCATGTGTGAATGCGATCTGAACTGTAAGATGGTTCCGATTATGTTCATAAAACATAGGCCTATTTCGGAGCAGTATAATGATGAGTGGACATTCTCGCTTTCTATTTATATTGGATCTTTGTCCAGCTACTGTGAAACGTTTGGATGTGTGTTAAACCCTCCATAGTCTGCGTTGTTTTAATATGATATGACCACGGGGAGAAATGCGGTGCCTGTAAGTTTGACATATCCCATTTAAAACAAATTGTTGTTTCGTTTTGTTTAGAATTTGTTTCAAATTATTATTTTTAGGCCTTATCAATAAATAATTGACAATGTTTGGTATGTTCATGCTCAGCCATAATATAATGTACAGTAGGCCTAGCCCCTACATCAGTGTGAATACTATTGAAGACATGCAATGACTTAGAACAATGTGGACTGCAAATGGAATCAAGTTAATGTATTTAGCAAAGATAGTCTACATTTTGTTATTTAGTTTCTATAAGTCATTTAACAAACTATAACGGACTAACATTGGCATTGGAGTTGATTCCAAGTAAATACATAAAAAAACATAAATACACAACTTGAAGCATCCACATATTTCATCATGGAGCATGTTCTGGTTGGCCAGTGGGGGGGGGAAAGCCTCGACACACCCACAAACTTGTTTATTCATCAAAACCCAATAATTGTGATAGTGAAAATAGCTCAAATATGACACACCCCTGAACCTATAGCGCTACCGCCTGCGCTTAGATTAACCATTGTGGTAGGTTTGTTAAAATACAGCCCTCATTTGAATTTATGAGAGACCAGGATGCTCTAAAACACACAAAGCTTAGCAAAGCAGCAATTACACACCTGAATAGCCGAAACATAATTGGACCAAGAGAACCCTGTGTTTTCTAATGCTTTGATCTCCAATTTATTTGAGGACTGACTGGGGAGAGTCCACTCTATTAAAAGAAAGCCCTTTGATATACAGCGGGTAGAAACGTGTTTTATAAACTACACTACTTTGCCCTCAAGACTTCACCAAGTTAAATCATTCATTTCCAGCATCGGATAGGCTTTTCCAGACATACATTTCCGACCTAGGATGTGTTCAGACATGCCTGTTTGCTCTTTGCAATGTAAATCTGAGGTAACAGATTCAACAGAAATGAGAAGCTTAGTGTGGTGTGCTGTAGGGAAACAAACTTCACAGTCCAAACACTCACCCAGCTAGGCATAGCAGACTCAAGCCCTCCTCAAATAGAGGAACACTGACTGAACATCAAACCCCTCAGTGGAACTGATAACTCTAAACAACACCAAATACACAGTCAGTGATATGATGAAAGTGTTACACCAACATGATAGTAACCAAGATAAAATACAGCAGATAAGCCTCTCATGCAGAAATAACTTGGATCTTTAATTTCCTAGAATAGCAACCTTGTGTATCGCAACTGTGTAAAGCGGTTGCCTGGACAAGGTATCCCATAACTAGCCTACATCTGTTTTAATTCAACATACATTAATGTGTAGAGTGGAAAGTTGACCACTGGGCTCAGTGTATACTTAACTAAAAAGCCAAAAGAACAGTGCATGTCAACAAAGCGACAGACAGATAGTAGACAAACACAAGTCCTTTCTAGCCATGTGTTTATCCCTTTATTGTAGTCATTTCAACATGTCCAGTAAGGGAGCTGGCTTTATTTGAAGGACATTAGGCTAGCCTATCCAGGGACAAAAGCATGTGATGTGTGCAAATGTTCCTAATAGGAGAAACATAGCGGGGGATCTGAAAGATGATGTACCGTACCATACAGCAGTACTGGGGTTATCAGCTACATTTGGCTTGCTTGGTCCTGATATGGTTAAAGTATGCTTGTACAGTGAAAAATGACAAAATCCTATGACTGAATATAACAGGTAACATTGGGTAGAACTGAATGTGTGGTAATGATTGGCTCATATAATCCAGAAAAGCCTTCCATGAGATGTATTGTCTTGTGTAGTCCATTCAACTCTGAACATTCAATAGCACACTTCAAGCACCCAAAAAACAGCACAACAGAAAACATCTATCAGCTCAAGTGGAATGGAGGAACATTGGGTTGCTGATTTTTTGGTCGATGTACTGTTCGTCAGCAAGCAGTCAGGTAGGCAACCCTCTATGTCGCTCTGCTATAGGGGTCTTTTCAGTGCATGGAACCGGATGGCAAGAACACAGCAGCGGCTAGGCACTGCAATGTGCTGCAGTGCTCTGAGCGTTGTACAGCACACACACTCTCTCTCTCTCTCTCTCTCTCTCTCTCTCTCTCTCTCTCTCTCTCTCTCTCTCTCTCTCTCTCTCTCACTGTCTTACTCTCTCTCCTCTCTCTCTCTCCCACTCTTTCCTCTCCCTGTCATACTTGCATCATCTGTCTCCCTAATTCTGTTGAATTTTTTTCTTATGTCCCCATCCTCTCCCCTTTTGTTCTCTTCTTCCTAATAATCCCCTCTATTTTTGCCTTTCCTCCACCACCCACTTTCTATCCTATTCTCGTGCTCAGTCTTTGACTGTCTTTCGTCCTCCTCCCCCTCCTTTTCTTACACACATATACATACAATATCCTACAGACACATTTCCCTTTGGTGTGTGAGGAGGTACCCTGGTCCTGGTTGCTAGCACGGTACAACTGCAGTGTTATCTGCTGTTCTCTCCTGTTCTCTACTGTTCTCTGCTGTTCTCTCTTGTTCTCTGCTGTTCTCTCTTGTTCTCTCTTGTTCTCTACTGTTCTCTCCTGTTCTCTACTGTTCTCTCCTATTCTCTCATGTTCTCTACTGTTCTCTCCTGTTCTCTACTGTTCTCTCCTGTTCTCTACTGTTCTCTCCTATTCTCTCCTGTTCTTTACTGTTCTCTCCTGTTCTCTACTGTTCTCTCCTCACCAGTGTATTTATCAGGCTGACACTTCATTCAGGGGAGAATGTTCACCTTAATCATTTGTTATGTCCTCTATTTTCCTCTATTGTCTCCTGTACTCTTTCTCAGAGACTGGCAGCAGTACAGAATGGGTGGAGAACATCACTGTCCTGAACATTCCTTGTGTCCTTTTGCATTCACTTTTATCCATTAAGAGCCTGATATTTTCTCAATATATGGCTCTGGATCCATTCAGTCACTCAGATTCCTCTCTCTAATGTAGTCTTATCATTGTGATCCATATCTAATAGAGTTTTGAGTTTGTTTGACAAATGGCTCACAGTGCATCTCTATGGCTGACATGCAGAGCTAAGCACTCTGCTAACTGTGGTGTCAGGGTGACAGCAGTGTTGGCTCCGCTATATTGCCTACGCCATCAGTACCAGGGGCGCACTAAATGCCCCGTATCACACAATCTGGGACAGGGGGTGTCACACTGAGAGGATGAGCGAGGACAAGACTCCAGTCAAAATCTGCCCCTTCCTAAGGTGCTTGACACCAAATATACCCCTTCATGAGGTGCTTTACACCAGATCTACCCCTTCCTGAGATGCTTTACACCAGATCTACCCCTTCCTGAGGTGCTTTATACCAAATCTACCCCTTCCTGAGGTGCTTTATACCAAATCTACCCCTTCCTGAGGTGCTTTATACCAGATCTACCCCTTCCTGAGGTGCTTTATACCAAATCTACCCCTTCCTGAGGTGCTTTATACCAAATCTACCCCTTCCTGAGGTGCTTTATACCAGATCTACCCCTTCCTGAGGTGCTTTACACCAGATCTACCCCTTCCTGAGGTGCTTTATACCAGATCTACCCCTTCCTGAGGTGCTTTATACCAGATCTACCCCTTCCTGAGGTGCTTTATACCAGATCTACCCCTTCCTGAGGTGCTTTACACCAGATCTACCCCTTCCTGAGGTGCTTTATACCAGATCTACCCCTTCATGAGGTGCTTTATACCAAATCTACCCCTTCCTGAGGTGCTTTACACCAGATCTACCCCTTCCTGAGGTGCTTTATACCAGATCTACCCCCTCATGAGGTGCTTGACACCAGATCTACCCCTTCCTGAGGATCTTTACACCAGATCTACCCCTTCCTGAGGTGCTTTATACCAGATCTACCCCTTCCTGAGGTGCTTTACACCAGATCTACCCCTTCCTGAGGTGCTTTATACCAGATCTACCCCTTCCTGAGGTGCTTTACACCAAATCTACCCCTTCCTGAGGTGCTTTATACCAGATATACCCCTTCCTGAGGTGCTTTACACCAAATCTACCCCATATCCTGAGGTGCTTTATACCAAATCTACCCCTTCCTGAGGTGCTTTATACCAGATCTACCCCTTTCTAAGGTGCTTTATACCAAATCTACCCCTTCCTGAGGTGCTTTATACCAGATCTACCCCTTCCTGAGGTGCTTTACAGTCCCTGAGGATTATTTACTTGAGGAGGTGCTCATAATGGACACTAAAAACATTGCATTTGGGACAAATTATTAGCTAAACACTAAATCAATTAAAATCAAAGCACGCACCCCTGAGGGGCCCCCGTGTTGAGGATCAGCATGGCAGATGTGTTGTTGCATACCATTACCACCTTGGGGCGGCCCATCAGGAAGTCCAGGATCCAGTT
Source organism: Salvelinus namaycush (assembly GCF_016432855.1). NCBI lineage: Eukaryota > Metazoa > Chordata > Actinopteri > Salmoniformes > Salmonidae > Salvelinus > Salvelinus namaycush. The sequence continues at coordinate 16,836,228 of NC_052320.1, forward strand.
GCAGAGAGAGGTGTTTAGTCCCAGGGTCCTTATCTTAGTGATGAGCTTTGAGGGCACTATGGTGTTGAACGCTGAGCTGTAGTAATTGAACAGCATTCTCACGTAGGTGGGAATGGGCACTGTTGAGTGCAATAAAGATTGCGTCATCTGTGGATCTGTTGGGGCGGTATGTAAATTGGAGTGGGTCTAGGCTTTCTGGAATTATGGTGTTGATGTGAGCCATGACCAGCCTTTCAAAGCACTTCATGGCTACAGTCGTGAGTGCTAGGGGTCGGTAGTCATTTAGGCAGGTTACCTTGGTGTTCTTGGGCACAGAGACTATGTTGGTCTGCTTGAAACATGTAGGTATTACAGACTCGGCCAGGGACAGGTTGAAAATGTCAGTGAAGACACTGGCCAGTTGGTCAGAGCATGCTCAGAAGACAAGTCCTGGTAATCCGTCTGGCCCTGAGGCCTTGTGAATGTTGACCTGTTTAAAGGTCTTACTCACATTGGCTACGGCGAGCGTGATCACACGGTCGTCCGGAACAGCTGGTGGTCTCATGCATGCCTCAGTGTTGCTTGCCTTGAAGCACGCATATACAGTTGAAGTCGGAAGTCTACATACACCTTAACCAAATACATTTAAACTCAGTCTTTCACAATTCCTGACATTTAATTCTTGTAAAAATTCCCTGTCTTAGTTCAGTTAGTATCACCACTTTATTTTAAGAATGTGAAATGTCAGAATAATAGTCGAGTGAATGATTTATTTATTTCATCACATTCCCAGTGGGTCAGAAGTTTACATACACTCAATTAGTATTTGGTAGCATTGCCTTTAAATTGTTTAACTTGGGTCAAGCGTTTCAGGTAGCCTTCCACAAGCTTCCCACAATAAGTTGGGTGAATTTTCTATGGGATTGAGGTCAGGGCTTTGTGATGGCCACTCCAGTACCTTGACTTTGTTGTCCTTAAGCCATTTTGCCACAACTTTGGAAGTATGCTTGGGGTCAATGTCCATTTGGAAGACACATTTGCGACCATGCTTTAACTTCCTGAATGATGTCTTGAGATGTTGCTTCAATATATCCACATAATTTTCCAGCTCAGACACCCATACATACCCGACAAGACAAGCCACCAGGGCTCTCTTTACAGCCCCTATGTCTAGAACAGAGGCTAGGAAACACACAGTACTATGTAGAGCCATGATGACTATATAGAACTCTCTTCCACCTCGGGTAACTCAAGCTAGCAGTAAAATCTTATTTAAAAAAATTATAAAACAACACCTCACGGAGCATCACGGACTATGAAGAGACACACACACATTGTAATATTGTACATTTTATATTGATATTACATTTGTATTATGCACAATGTATTGTATGATGTATTGTTTTATTATGATGTTTTACTTTATTCCTGTTTAGTCCCCAGGAAGAGTAGCATAATGCCTAAATGACAAACAACAAAATTCGATGAGGTTTGTTTTCATTACCCTTAAATTACCAAATTCTCATTGAGTATTTAAGTAGAAACTACTCGTGAATATTGAATCTACTGATATTCCGACATGCATGATTTGATTATCCATTACCTGTCTCTTCCATAAGAGTGATTGGATAGTTGGAGCCATACTATTTCACTGTGCAATCAGTTTTTCTCTAGCTGCTGTTGTGATTGGTCCTCTGACTGAAGACTGAATACCTCCTTGATTCCACCAGCTGTTTTACCCTGATTACAATATTCTTAAGATTTTGGCCAACAGCGAGATATCAGATGTTTCAAATCCAACTATGCTAATTTATGATAAGTACTTTTAGGCTCCTTCAAATTTCAGTGGTTCTCAACTTCTCACAGTTTCAGTCTTAGAGGACAGCAGCTTATACTGGGGCACAGTGAGGGGTATCATTGCAGTGTTGCCATTAGGCGCCTGTGCTATTTGAGTGTCTTCCTCAGCATGATGTCTCTACCCTACTGGGAGTATCTCCACCTCATCCTCAGGATAATGTGAAGAGGAACAGTCTTCCATAACGCCATGGGTGGCAACGTCATTAAAGTGTTGTTGGCATAATAATTCACCTCATCTGCAAAATATACATCAGCTCATACGTTACTCATTTTCCAGAATGCTAAATCTAAGTTTATTATGAATAATTTGGTAATTTTTGTTAAATTCATGTTAGACTCACTGTAAGTGTAGCCTACACAGTAGTGGGCCTACCTCACAAACTGCATGGTTATGACGTTTTCCATTTGAAGATTATTGCTCTGACTGTGTTTTCATGTGTGATTCATCGTGGCCACTGGCAAGCACAGGAAGGGATGTGATGATTGTTGAAGTTGCTCACAGAATTGGGTAGGTACTACTCGTCAGGTACAATCGTCTCTCATTATGGTACTGGGCTGGCAGTGGTAGTGTAAAACAAAATGCTGAGGACGGGACACACTAAAATAGTTCTGCTGTCTCTCAAAGCAAAAGTAATTTGCTGTAAGAGCCACCATGCTCTAGAAAGGCAAAGATACATGGATAGTAAACTGGGTTTTCTCCCTGCCTGGTCCACAACTGCCATATTAGATTGGATAAACTCACAAAGCTCCTATGGCATCTATGGGAGATTGGGTCTGACTACTATAGAGCCAGGATCTAGGGGTTAACAGCTCTGGTCAGGAGAGAATGGGTCCCTTACCCTCCCTAGCTTTCCTCCCTTCCTGCCTACTGTCCTTACCACTGGTACCTTCCACTTATGAGGACTTGAGCTTGTTTTAAGTGCTGGAGCCCGTCTCCATCTATGGTTATAAAACATCCCGCCCAATTCCTTTTAGCAGTATAAGAAGAGTGCTTTTCCACAGAAGATTTTTGCAGCTGCTTTTCAATGACAGAATGAGGACATGGTCTGTGAATCATTTTAAAACACAGATTCTTCACACTACTCTCCCAAACTAACACAGAACTAACACATTTATCTGGTTTCCAGATAAATAGCCTACAACTGTGGATAGCAGAGCTGCTCCTTCAAAATAAACAGCAAATCATTCAAATATAATCTTCACTCATTCTACAGTACTATCTATAATGACACATCTCAAATATTTTAGAAAGGCTAACAGATGAAAGTAACAGCGCCCACTGCTGGCAGGTGTAAATTATTCACACCAAAACATTTGAAGGTCATAAAAACATCAAATTACCCTACAATGACCAAAAGAAGTGTAAATACACTTCATGAATGATGTTAGTATGATGAAAATCTATTTTATATTTAGAAAACACTTCATCCATCTGTTACAGAATGTGTCCAGTAGCCCTTCATAAAATCTTTAAAATTCCCTTGGCCTTCACTTTCCTCTGCGGATCCTACTGTGTGACCACTGACGGGTGAGAGCGAAGCCCTCCTCTTTCCCTGGAAGGAGACCCCTACAGCCCAGCCTACACTCCCTGTCAGATAGTTCACTGTGGCTGCAGGCACAGACTAAGGAAAGTCCCTGAACAGCAGTGAACCCGACTAATCAAGCTCCACACACCATTCCTAATGCATGTGTTATCTAAGCAACCCAAATGCATGCATCACATCACAGAGTTTTCACATACGGCTGCACACAAAATGAGAGTCCACACATACGAGTGCACACACCATCCCATTTCGGGACTATCATTTTGCGTTACATATATTTCACAGTGAAATGATACCCCTGTCCCCCACCTGACCTCAAATTTGAACCATCAACATCAAACTGTTATAAAATGTTTTTAGTACATTCTGTCAAAAGCCTCAGATGTCCCATGAAACTTCAAGTTTGCTCTGAATTCACCAAAACTACATGGTTATATTCAGTCCCCCTGCCACACACCAGCAAGATGCTGAGGTCTGGGGAAGCTCCGCTATGGACTGAAATGGGATACTGCAGCGCTTGACAGCCGTGTGCACAGAGAGTAACTTGCCTGGAAGCATTAGAGAGTCCCGCTCTAGCCTTCCCCCACCCTCTCTCTCCTTCCCTGTCAAGTCTCAATTATGTTAAAATTAAAAAAGAAAAAAATCTCCAAATTAATTACCAATGATTTAGTTCCCATATCACTTCATGTCATAACCCAGTGTGAGAAACATATGCTCAATTATATCAATTAGATATTGAAGAAAAAAATAGATAACTTCAAAAGCATCCCACCAGCCCAACAGTAGATGTGAAAAGCAGCATACCTTGGGTGCTGGGTCTCTTCCTCCTCAAGAAAACCTTCTCTAGCGGCTTCAGGGCACTTTGACATAGACAGAACAAAAAAGACAATGAAGAAAAGAGAATAAATATTCCTTCAATAATTACTTTCTCTTATTTCCAGTGTTAGAATGAATAAGCCTGGACTACTACAGTATAGTCCTAGAACACACCTTTCCTTAGTCCTTCTGTGGACTCTTGCCTCACATCCACACACAATCACCCTAAGACTGGAGTACTACAGTAAATTGATAAAAATCAGCTCTTGGGAGGGATAAAAACTACACACTCACTGCAATTTATTTCTTGTCCACTCGTTCTTCTGTTTTTTTACTGCTGTATCTGCCTGCGCCGCCACCCCATTGGCTAAGATGCTCTTCAATAACATAAGCTCTCTGTTTTAATTGGGAGGGGGCAGTTTCATGGTGCATCAGGACCCCTCCCGCCTAGCTCTTCTCTTTTTTTTCTCTGAAGCGCCCGTGGAGAAGAGTGCTGAGCTCTGCAAATTCATACACAGAGCGTAAAAAAGAAGGGGAAGCGAGGATGGAAGGAGGGAGGACATGGAAAAAAAACTGAGATTGAGTGTTAGGAGGGAGGGAGAGCTAAGGAAGAAATCAATGCCATAGGACAAACACACCGAGATAGGATGCAGCATTTTGCCAGGGTTAGGAGGATTTTTGAGACATAAGCAAGGACCACCTCTGCATGTCTGCAGTCTGTGATGAACCTCTGCAGTACAGTGGGGTGTCAGAGGAGTCTGAGGCCAGATAAAAGGGATATTTTCCAGGGCTAGCGGAGCGACTAGGTGGCTCTGCTGCAGTGTGCAGTCTAATTGCTGGGCAAAGGGGAATGGGAGGAGGAGGGGGTCGGATGCAGTGATGCCGAAGCACAGTCTTCCAGCCAGGAATACAGAGGGAGGCAGCCGCAGTGTACACAGCGGCTAATGCATTTTCCTCATGAATTATTGGTGCACCAAAGAAGGAGGTATAGGGAGTGGGTGCCAGGGGGCAAAGACTGAGACTGTACACTGTCTAGCTAACTACTGTAAGCTTGTGTTATCACAACCAAATGTATATTTATAATTGTTAACTTAATATGCTCTTCGTTTCAAGTAATGTTACTACAGGCAATCCATCGAAAGGATAGATGGTTTGGTGTAGATTCGAATCAAGTTTCATGATGTACAGGAGGGCTTTCCCATATTACACATAAAATGGATCTGTGGGTTTGAAATTGTGGTGGCAGATTCCCCACCCCCACTCTCCATTACATCTGGTGCCTACATTGTTTTTCAGTTGCGTTAGAGTGCAATATACTCAAGATCAATATTACATCATACAATACCATGGCCATATCTGCACCCTGCTGTGTTGGTCATAGAATTAGAATCACATTCAAGGTAGCTTTCAGTCTACAGCTTTTTTATTTATTTACCTTTATTTAACTAGGCAAGTCAGTTAAGAACAAATTCTTATTTTCAATGGCGGCCTAGGAACAGTAGGTTAACTGCCTTGTTCAGGGGATTCGATCTTGCAACCTTTCGGTTACTAGTCCAATGCTCTAACCACTAAGCATCAAGCTTGTGACTCATGAGCAATGCCTGAATCACAGCACAGTGAATTAAGCATAGTCAGTAAATGAAGAGATAGGTAGGAGTGACTAGATGTATTTGTGAAGATCATATGCCCTCCTGTATTGTATGATGGGTGATATAGCTACATTTAGTCATAAGGTGAATATGCTCCAATGATGGCATAACACCATTTACACTAAGCAGGCAATTTCTGTATATTACACAAGAACCACAGGTCTAGTGAAAGGTGTAAAACAGATTTTATTATCTTTTGAAATTAAAATCACAATTTACTTTTTATTATTCATGCTCGTGTAAGGTACTTACAGGGTTACAAAAAAAAATCAACATTACAGGGTATTTAAAATCAGCATATGACAAAAAGCAGTACAGAACAAGAGAAAACAATCATTGGTGCCCCCTTCTGGTGGAGAGAATTCCAATGAATATGATATTGCTACTATATAGGACAGTAATTAAAGTGCAAAATATGAACATGTAATTTCAGAGAACAATTAAACAGGGGTAAAGTAGAGATGAGGGGGTATGATTTCAAGGAAAAGTGTGTTTATTCTCTTTCAAAAGTACAGCCTTGGGCAAACTTTGTACAGATGCATACCAGTATGCTGATATATTGTCTGTGAGTTTAACGTAATTTTGTTTTACAGAAAACATAATTGGAAACTTGGTTGCCCCGTGGACTTGGTTTCCCTGTGGGTTTTACAGGGAGGGTGTACACAGTGATACTGATACTTGTGGGCTGGAATACCTTCTCAAGCATCTTTTCCACTTTGTCCCAGCTCAGTCGATCAAGGCCACAGCCAATGCTGTAAAATAGAGGGATAGAACATCTAGTCATACATCAAATGGAAATGATTGACATGTTAAAATAATTTAATGACACCTTTTTATGTGTAGAATGTATTCATACAAACCGAGGCATTGATATTGCAGTTACTCCGTTTTTCAAGCAATGAGACTTCATGTCCTCAAGGCTCTGCCTCAGGCTGTCATAGGTGGGCTTGTTGCTGTACTTTTCCTTTGTTATCTGTAATAGAGCAAGACACAACCAGAGACAACAAAAAAAATGCTTTAAAATGTTTGTTGGTTGAATGAAACTAACAAGGCAACTGTCTTACCAGGTAGTACACAAAACGCTTGTATCCTTTCAGTACAGCGCATTGTCCTGGCACCTTCTCTGTGAAGTAAAGCAAAACTAGTGAACAGTGATCTTGATCAATGACATGGGCTTATGATATAAGCCATGCTTTTCCAAATTCAGGGCTCATTTTAAAATGAAAAGGGCACATCACAACAGACTTCCATTGCATGCAGTGCGTAATAACAAATAATACATTAATAATACATTATACAGAACAACTCACTCTGTTCCTTTAGCTCAGCCACTCCACCAAACTTTTTCTTGAACATAACTGCGATGCCAGCCCCCATGTGGCAGTCTTTGCTGATACAGTGGGCCAGGGCCTCATCTTCAGGACCGGAGAACAGGTCCCCCTTCACATGATGTAGGCTCCAGATGCCTTCTGCAGGCTGGCCAGGAGAGAGCAGCATTACACCACAGAACCAGTCACCACTACCCAAAACCACTATCCAAAGAGTTTTGGCATAAAAAGTGGCTAGCTTGCTAAATAGGACTGTTCACAGTAAGTAACAACATATTATAGCCATTGATTACATGCCATTCAACGGTATTGCAGCATTACCTACTAGCTAACTAAGGCGTTTTCATGCTGGCCACTTACCTTCGATTTGTCAATAGAGCGCACTGGCTCCACAGATGCGGTTGACATTACTTTGGCAGGTGAGCTGTAGTCAACCAGGTGGGACGGATGGGCAATCTGTTTTGTTAATCTGCGAGGGAAAGCAATGCTACTGCGAGCAAATGAAAGTGCATTGATTATTTAAAGCTGCATTAGCTAGTTATATCACTACAGTCACAGCTAGCTATGCAGTGTCTCCCTGACCCTAGCTTTAGCATCTACAGAGCCGGCACATTTGTCTGAAAATTGCACACGGCAACTAGCTAGCTATGGTGCATTTTCCCAAATGTATCAATTTACTTAGCTAGTGTCGAAGTCGTTAAATTTCTCTTTCAATTTCACCAATGTAGGTATTATAAGGGTTAGAACTAGATGGGATCCAGTTTTTGTCAGATTTGACTTTTCGTAGGTTAGAATTTACGCCGCAGGTTGGAATGATTAGATCAAATGAAAAGAATAACCAACTTTTGACGACGTTAATTCGACAAAAGCTGTATCCCTTCTAGCATATACCCTCTAGCTAGCGATCTACTTCTTCTTTGCCACAAGGTGTAAGTAAGCCTATCAGAAGGCAAGGAGATGTTGACTCTTCTTCTTCTTCGATGGTATTATCGTGGTCCGCAAATATAAACGTTCGAGGTGCATGCTGCCCCCTGATGTGTCAGCCTACTGTTCTGGCTTGTGAATGAATTACACTGTGACACACAAAGAGGAGGGAAATAAGAACGAATAAAAATTGACCTACCAACTAACCCTACACCCATTAAAACCTCACCACTATTCGACTACTTTGGCTCTATCTGATCCTATGCCAGGCCGTCAGCCTGAGAGGGCATTGTTCAACACACCGTGCTGAACACTCTTTTGCAGTAACATTTTGTACAGCCAAGCTCTTTTCTGCAACTGCCACCACAACATCTATTTTCTGTAATTTATGTTCCATTTCTGCGGTACAGTTGATAACCATGGGTATGAATGCTAAGAAGCTAATCTTACTGAAGCACATGTTATTCCTATCACTCTCTATTGGCCTCGGGCAACTCACAGGGATCGTCTTAGGATCCCTCGCCCTGGATCCATCTTCCTCTACTACTCTCTTCACTGCCTCAGCATACGACACCTTCTGTACTACTCTCACCCTAGCAACCTCGACATGCCTTTCTCTCACCGGACACTTCTGATCTCCAACAACATGGGTACCCCTAAAGTTAACACACAGCTTTTTCCACCGATACTACACATTCCTTTGTCTCCTGCACACTTCTCACATCTAGGAATCTCCCTCTTACACACTGCTGCAACATGACCATAAGTTTGACACCTAAAATACTGTAAACATCCTAACTTGACTTTGTTGGGTAAAGACAGTGTCTTCTCTGTTTCATCACGCTCTCCACCGAGTCTGCATCGCACCAAACGCTGTGCATCACAAACACCGGGAATCAACACTCAACATTCACGCCACACCAGTTATCACTCCTTTCAATGGCGCCCTGCTCCAGGGAGTAAAGAAAGTCACAGGTCTTGTCCCAAGGTGCATGGTGCAGAGTGCACGCTCCCTCTTGGCGGAAGACACACAAATATCATCACGAGTCCACTTCGAGTTACTTTCACCGATTCAACAGTCCCCAACCTCTTCTCCACCCAACCTGACACCACATATGGATCCACAAGAAGGAAAGGATCCATTCTCTCAAAAAAGGCTCAAACCCGCACATGGCACCGCAGGTAATAAATCCTCACTCTTGTCAGGTTACATTTTTTCTCTTTGTACTTGACTAAAATCTTCCTCACCACACTGCTTCCCTCTACACTTAGCTCCTTTCCTTCTTCCTTGATGTCCATTTCCACAAACCTCCACGCACTTTCTACTCCTTCATCCGCTGTAGTAGCAAATGGTTCAAATGGTTCTTGTATCTTGAATTTGCCGCCATGTCTTGTCGACTCATAAAGCTCTACCAGCCGCAATTATCTGCCGCCTACCGCCATTACTCAAGGTGAAGCTGCTTAAACCTATCCAATCATTTAATATCTACAAGTACCTAGAGGTAGGAGGAGCTGAAGGTTGATTCTGCTCCTGCTCCAGTACCTACCTCCACCATCCATTCTGGAATGTGATGAAGTGAATACTGTCAAAGATGGGCAGTATGATTTCCATAGTGTCAGGTTATTCATGATATTGTGATGTACGAGCTACCCTCATATACTCTGAAATTGATAGTGCATGTATTCAGGGTTATATAATAGACTTACATTCCATAAAATTGGTTTGTTTATTATACATCTTCATACACATTTACTGTTCAACATACACAAAAAGATTTGTTCTACAAATGCAAAAATTGTGCCAGATATGTAACAACCAAGTCTGCTACCGGAATACTATATTATTGTCAGCTCTAACCATTGACATTTTTCCCTAGCAAAACATAATTGCAAAATAAACTTTACGATCTGCCACTGCATGTTGTCTTTCAACCATATAGAGATGGAGAAAACTGGTCACTTTTACTTTACACTGCACATACAAAATGAAATCATGGTCAGTAGAACACACACATAACCATCAGTAGGAACAGAAACGCGCAGATATGTACACATTAGGGATTTCAAAAGAGAAAACAAAGAAAGTTATAAAAGAAGCAACAAGTTATGGTGTGTGGTGTGCAGGTTATGGGGAGAGAGGGTATTACAGCAACGGTTGCCCCCTCTGCTCAAGAGTCCATAGTCCCCATGGGTATGGTGGTAGTGTCAGCCACCACCTGGGCACAGGGGCAGGGCACAGGATAGTTGAAGCTGCTGGTAGATGGATTCAAATTTTGATTGAAAGAAGTCTATAAACTTATTACAGAGGTTCAGCTTCAGAGCTCGCTCCAGAGCTCTTGCGTCGCCATACACTGATCCAGTCCCCAGGGTTGACGTCCATCTGCAGCATCTTCATCACCCACTTGTCTCTCCTGGCCCCGTCGATGAACTCATCCAGAGACAACTCCCCTGAGGGAAGAGACAGTTAGCATTACTCACTAACTACTGAAACCAAACACTGTTTACACCGAGGGAAAAACATTACTAACACCCATTGTCCAATGGTCCAATTTTCTAAATACTTTAGAATTTTACACACAATAATGTGTTACACACAGTCATAATGATATGGAATCACAGTGAGAACCTGCTACATCATTACATTATTAAAACCACAGATCAAGCTGTCAGAGAACAGTAAGAGGATAAAGAAAGCGTCCTCACCATCTCCGTTTTCATCAACCAGTTAAAATATTCTGTCGACCACTTGATCTGGGGTCAGGAGGTTACACTGCATCCAGTTCTCCATGACAGGCTTTCTTCAGTCTGTAAATGGACTGAGAGAGAAGACAAGCAGATTTTGGAATGATATCCCATATATGTATGGGATATCATAACTGTATTTTATGTAATCCTACACTAATCTTTGAACGTCTGTTACCTCTACAATCTCCAGCAGCTCTGTCTTGTCAATGCAGCCACTTCCATCTTTGTCGTACATTTTGAAAGTCCATTTCAGTTTATGTTCCAACTTGCCCCTCAAGACCAGGTTCAAGGCTGCAACATACTCTAGAAAATCAATTGTATTGTCCTGCAAAGGAAAGAAATTATAAAATAATATTTTGATACTCATAAAGAAATACAGAAATTAAGAGAAAGTGATGTTCAACAGTTATCACTTGAATGACATGTGGACACTGTGGCCCTCAAAGGCCCCCATCATCTGTAGCTACTCACTCCGTTCTTGTCAAATGCGCGAAATATATTCTCAATATAATCGGCCGCCTCCTTGTTGTTAGTAACACCGAAGAAGCTCTTGAACTCGTGCATGAAGAGTGTTCCACTTGGGCACTCCACCACAAACTTCTTATACCAGTCCTGCAGCTCTGCAACATCAATTTCCTGGTCTGAATCACTCTCCTCACTCAGTCGCTGACCCATCACGGAAATAGTTCTCAAATACTGTGATGAGCCTCTTTAGTTGAAGGTGTTGTCGCTCATGTTTGATTGGACTTCTTAGTTGAAGAAGTTGTCTCTCATGGTTGAAAGTTGTGTCAGTCAGGGGTGTAGCTCTACTCTTTGGACATTCCACAAATAATTTTGCTCTTCCAACTATGTGCTCATTTACATCACAACTGCAACTTTTTAATCAGTCCACTGTGTCTGTACTATTACTGACATTTTTTAAATATTTCCATAAAGGTACCACACATAAACAAAAACACTGCGGACAGAAACAGTGAGTTACTATATTACCCCTTGTCTGACCATTCTCCACTGATGGTAGAGACTGGGCAAGGACTGATGTAGATCACATGACACATGGGATTAGGAATACATGCCTACTGTCTGGATCAATTAGTTCATAGTGAGTTCTCGAGAAGATTTGCTATTGTCCATCTTCTATTGCTCAAGCGTCAGTGTAAGAAGTCCAGTCAGTCCAAGGCAAGTCAACCTGCTAGAACCACTGCAACAGACAGGCGGTGAACAAAATAATAGGTATAAAGATGTTAAACTGCTAACTGAACTGCTAATTTAGACTACTAAACCTAAAAGGAAGAGCCCTTGACTTGACATTTTTCTTTGATCATGGTAATAGTGTGACATGAGGAAATTGAAATCAGCATACAAGTCATTGTAGAAAAGGTACAGGGCCAGTTTCCCAGACCCAGTTTAGTCCTGGACTAAAATGCACTTTCAATGGAAACTATCAATTGAAAATGATTTTTTCATCCAGGACTAGGTTTAATCAGGGTCCAGCAAACTGTCCCATGTCATCTCTACAGAGAATTACATTGAGCCATATACAGGCAGGACCCAGTATATTCCCGTGGTGAAATATGAAGTTCATGTCTTGCCAAAGGTTAGTTACACAATGTCCCTTACATGGGATCCTCCTTTTTGTTTGCAAATCTGATGACTCATAAAGGCCAGGCATTTGGTAATCCCTCTTTAAGGTGATGCTATTTCTAGGACCTTCCTTGATAACCTGTGTGACAGAATGTACACATTGTGTCTCTGTTGCAGCATAATTATGTCATAAGTACTTTATGATCAACATTTATTATTGTATTCCATGGCTCAGTAGTAGGCCTAACAATTTACCAGTTGACTGTGTCTCCAAATACCCCTTGTTACATTTTTGAATGGAAGACATGAAAATCCTGATATCGATATGAGAAACATTTATCAAATGTATATACACTAGACAGGTTGCAGGAGGCAGAGGTTGGAAAAACACACTTGTGGGACTGACTGTCCTTGTTTCCTATAGTTGAACAGTGTGAAGATCTCAATTGCATACTCCTAGTGTCCTCTCTCCGGCTCCTCCTCAAAACCAATTGGATGAGAAAGCCAGAGGTCCCTCCCCTCTGACCTGCGCCATTGGATTTTGAGGACGCGAGAAATATGCAATTGAGATATTCCCAGTGTGTTGACTGAACACCCCCGTCTAGCACATCTTGGCTCATGTAATCTGCTGACTAGGTGTTTCATAGGGACACGGATAAGTATCATTAGCCTGAGTGTCAAGGCCATCTGGAGATACTCTCATAACTTTCTCTGAAAATGTACAGATAAGGACATAATATATTCAAAGGATGTATTCATAGTTGGCAAAAGTTATTTGAAAAACGTACTGATACAAATTAAGCAAACCCCACACTTAAAATGTTAGCATTTATTGCTTCATATGAATACTGTGCTGAAAGCCAATCATTCAATTTACAGATATCAATCGGTTTCACAAAGGCAGTGAACACATATTACAATCTACAAAATCTACTTTACAGAAATGTTTATCCTAATATATAAAAAGACAGTTGCAGAAACTGGTAAAGATATGGCAGCCAGTAAACTCTCAAAATAAAATCAAACAAGATTCTTGTGATCAATGACATTTAGTGCTGATATAGACATTTCAATTTGACAAATGTAGTTTTATTCAATTGAAAAGATTGTGAGAACTTAAGTACACCATGTTTTCTTACCATTTGAGTAAATCGGACACAAAAACTGACAGTAACTGTGGTCAACAGAAAAGCATTCACTCAATACTGTCAGACAACAGAAATCAGGAAATTGGCAATATTATTGTCTTCTGATGTTTTGGAAGACTTAGCAACAGGTGAGAAGGTAGAGAACGATGGGATAGAGTGCTCCTGGAATGTTTAGAGCAATTGATTCACAGCTATACAGTGCTGTCAGAAAGTATTCATTCCCCTCAACCTATTCCACATTTTGTTGGGTTAAAGCCTGAATTCAATTTTCCTACACAAAATACCCCATAATGGCAAAGTGAAAACATTTACACATTTTTGCAAATGTATTGAAAAATAAATACATATAATTTACATAAGTATTCACACCCGAGTCAATACTTTGTAAAAACACCTTTGGTGGCGATTACAGCTTTGTGTCATCTTGGGTACGTCTGCATCAGCTTTGCACATCTGGACTTGGGGATTTCCTCCCATTCTTCCTTGCAGATTTTCTCAAGCTCTGTTAAGTTAAATGGGAAGTGGTGGTGAACAGCAATCTTCAAGTCATTCCATAGATTTAATGGGCTTTGGTTGAGCCACTCAAGGACTTTCAAACTCTTGTTCTGAAGTCATTCCAGCATTGCTTTGGCTATATGCTTGGGGTTATTGTCCTGTTGGAACGTAAATCTTCACCCCAGTCCAAGGTCATTTGCACTCTGAAGCAGGTTCTCATCAGGGATTTGACACCATTAATTGTTCGCGGTATCCTTACCAGTCTCTCAGTCCCTGCCACTGAAAAGCATCCCTATAGCAAGATGCTGCCACCACCGCTATACAGTAGGGTGTTAGATGGGTGATTAGCTGTGCCTGTTTCTCTCTAGACATAGCGCTTTGCATTCAGGCCAATTTGTCTCTCATCAGACAACAGAATATGTTTCCTTATGCTCCATCTTTCATATGCCTTTTTGCAAACTCCAGGCCTTCCATCATGTGCCTTTTTGTTAGGAGCGGCTTCCGTCTGGCCACTCTCCCATAAAGCTCAGATTGGTGAAGTGCGTAAAGACTTGTCCTTCTGGCAGGTTCTCCCATCTCAACCAAGGAACTCTGTAGTTCTGTCAGAGTGGTCATTGGGTTCTTGGTCACCTCCCTTACCAAAGGTCTTTCTTGCCTTGGTCGGACGGCTAGCTCTAGGCAGTCTGGGTAGTTCTATATTTTTTCAATGTCCCAATGATGGAGACCACTGTGCTCGCAAAAACTTAACACTCTAAAATTGTTTTATACCCTTCCCCCAGATATATGCCTCATCACAATCGTGTCTCGGCACTCTACAGACAGTTCCTTGGACTTCATGGTATAGTTTCTGCTCTGACATGCACTGTCAACTGTGGGACCTTATATAGACAGGTGTTTTTCTAAATCATGTCCAAACAAATGAATTGGCCACAGGTGGACTCCAATCAAGTTGCAGTGACAGCTCAAGGATGATCAAAGGAAGTTGGCTGCTCCTGAGCTCAGTTTGGTGTGACATAACAAAGGGGTGTGTAAGTTTGTAAGTTAGATATTTATTTCATTTTCAATAAATGTGCAAAGACTTCTAAAAATGTGTTTTCATTATGGGGTATTGTGTGTTAACATTCAAGCCATTTTGAATTCAAGCTGTAACAAAATGTGGAATAAGTCAAGGGGTATGAATACTTTCTGAAAGCACTATCTGTTTTGTTCAATCAGAGTGCAATAGTACATGAGGATTGGTTGCAATCCATGGTTTCAGTATGTTAACTTTGCAAGATTACCAAACTTGCAGGACAAGGGCTTCCAGTGGTTTTATGGAACAGATGTGTGTCATGGACAATCCTTCATACTTTACATTCCAAAGTATGGACAACTATACAAAAAATTTAAACATAGATGTGAACGGTAGCTTTACCAAGGGAAAACCCAAGGCATCCCACAGATCCAGAGGAGACCCTAACTGGGCCGGCCAACATGATACGTTCACCACAGATTGAGATCACAACACACAGAAGTGGCTGATTCATTCCTTATCACAATGTTAACCAAACAGCTTTAGAACTGGTGTCTAAAATAGCAGTAAATATTAAAATGACAATGATCCATGAGAGAAATAAAAACTATCAAGGTGATAAAAAAGTACAGCTGAGTCGCTTTTTTGAATGCCACAGGCTTTTTAAAAAAACTAGCTGGAGGGGAACTTTAAATGATAAGTTCCAGTTTTTAAAAACGGACTGATGTGTGGCCGTCAGGAGGTGGGTGGGTCAAAAAAGGCGTGAAGAAGAGACCTGAGGGTGAAAATCCTCTGAGGCCTCACAAAAAGCCTCCCTGTGCTGGGAGATTACAGGTCCATGGTGGTACAGAGATCTCCTGGGTTTGGTACAGTATCAATATACAGTGTAAAATAATGTTGGGGGGGGGGGCCCCTCAGCCTCAGGTTAGTCCTGTTCCATGGGCTCATCTGCCATCTCTGAGCTTTCCGAACAGTTTTCTGCAGCAGCGCCCTCTGCCAACGACTCAGCTGTACTGCTGGGAGAGGCAGAGGGGACCGGCTCTTCACTGGGTGCTCCCTCCCCATTGCTGCTACTGCTGCTACTTACTGGGTCACTGCAATCTCCTTCATCCTGTTCCTCTAAACTCAGATCATTCCCTGACTGAGCAAGCTGCTCCTCTGACTGGTCCATGGTGCTGTCACTCTTTAGACTGTGGATGGGGCCATACTCAGCCTCCCTCTCTGATGGCTCTTCCTCGTCATCAAAGGGATCTTCTGTCTGAGTACTGGAGGGCTCTGGGGGACAGAAGGCAAGAACAATAATACCATTACCTCCTTCCATAAATCAATTAATCCATTTTAGCAATGTTATTTTTAGATTCATGTCATTTTCCCTTTCACAAATCACATAATGTGATTTGAAAATGCCCCATTGTACAAAATACATACCATGATCGTCTGTGGTGAGCATATCAGCAGACTTCTCTTTTTCTTCCTCAACAACATCTGTTGACGATTCTGGCATGTCTGATGAACTTTGGGCAGGTGCAGGACATGACATCTCCTTGTCTACCTCATCCTCCTCTTCATCCATGTCTTTGTCAAACTTCAGCCTCTTGACTTCGTGGCTCTCTGCCTCCGTTACATCCTCTTCCGGATGCTTAGTCTTCATCAGACTGCTCTGTGTGGCATCACTTTCCGATACCGAGGAATCACTAAAAGAAGGGTCAAAACATCAGAACCAGTTGCTCTAATTATATATATATATCTTATAAAACATTTACACGTGTTATCAGGGCATTATATTTCTGCTGACAGTCACCTGGCTTTCACACAATGCTATTTACCTGACAACATGCTCCTCTTCTTGTTCTGTGAGTGGCTCCTTATCTTCTGTGCTGTCAGGGAGACCGTTTGTAGCCAGAGAGGTGGATAGTGATAGCTTTGGTCTGTTCAGTGGCCTTGGGGTGCCTGGTCCATTTACATTCCTACCGTAAGGAGAGAAAATAATCTCTGCATAATCTAATACTTTCATACAATCAAATGTTGTCGCAACTGAATCCATATTGCAATTTAATTTAATTAATAACAAGGAGATTAATTCAAGCAACACTACAGTGCTGCCCACTGTCTGACAATCATATTTGGTATGAGTAAATTAGTAAACCTTCTCCCCCTATGTTCAGGGATCCCTGGAAAGAAAGACTGCTGGGTTTCATTTGGGTTCCTTATCCCGGTTTTATGTTTTTGTAAATTTTTATAGCATAACTGAAAGTTAACCATTGACAAGTAGGTATCTCTCACCTTTCTGAATAAATAGCGGTATTGCCAGGGAACATCACTCCATTGATTCTGTTTACACTGGTTGCCTCATTTTTCCTTTAAAAAGAGGCAGAGTGACTCAACAAATCCAAGTGATTGTTAGCTTTAAAGTGCTATACATAGGATTTGTTTTTTGGGTTTTTTACATTGTAACTTCAGCACTTTTCCATAATATATCTGGCGCTAATGGTGGAAGGATAGTGTTTCACAGTATTGCTTACCCACAGTGTTGTGATTGGCTGTGATATTCGCCTATTGATTTTTGCCCGCCGGTGCGGCATCTGTTGTCAAACTAGGATAGCTGTTCTGACTTTGTGGCTGTGTTATCTAGTGGAAATTAATTTCTTGGTTGCTAAAATTCTACACTGTTCGTGTAAACTGTGTGAAATGGCTAGCTAGTTAGCGGGGTGCGCGCTAATAGCGTTTCAATCAGTGACGTCACTCGCTCTGAGACCTTGAAGTAGTTGTTTCCCTTGCTCTGCAAGGGCCTGGGCTTTTGTGGAGCAATGGGTAACAATGCTTCGAGGGTGACTGTTGTCGATGTGTGCAGAGGGTCCCTGGTTCGAGCCCAGGTAGGGGCAAGGAGAGGGACGGAAGCAGTTTCTCACAATTTCTGTGAGAAAACAAGCACTGAATATTGTAGGGAATCATTGTACCATCTAAATCAATAACAAAAAAGTATATTTTCAGCTGTTTGAAGAGGGTGAACCAAAACAAGTTAATTTCGTTTTTTGGTCCACCAGCTTCAAACAGCTGTAAATATGATTTTTGTTGTTGCTGAAAATACATTTCACAGCGATTTAGATGGTACAATGATTCCCTACAATATTGAGTGCTTGTTTTCTCACATAAGTGGAAATTGAGCGAACAGTGTAGAATTTTAGCAACCAGGAAATTAGCGATTTCCACTAGATAACACAGCCAAAGTCAGAACAGCTTTCCCAGTTTGACAAAAGATGCCACACCAGCGGAAGAAATCAACAAGTGAATATCACAGTGAATCAAAATGCAACACTGTAATACTGTGAAGCACTATCATTCCACTATTAGCCACCGATATTTTCTGTAATTACAATGCAAAAAATCCTGTGTACATTAGCACCTTTAAAGTATGTTTTGCTATAAAAAAAAAAACACTAAAGGGGTAGGGTAGAGAAACATGACAGAATACTTACTCTGATGTAGGACACACACAGCTGACCACCATCACATTCTGCAAAACATAAACACCATCAATCCCCAAGCATTTATATTGTATATTAATACAAGCAATTCTAACTTGTTTATAAAAAAATAAAACTGGGCCATGCGAGAATACATTACTCACTCAAATCAACACAAGGACATGTGTATGTGACTTAGGTATTCTTACTAGGCTTAATACCCTCATTCAAACACCCATTATGAGAAATGATGTCAGTAGAAGTGATGATACTTACCTTCTCCACTCCCCTGAGGAACTTGTCTGTTCCTGTGTAGTTCCTCTTTGGCTCAGTCAGTAACTCACACAGACGCTGGATGGTGAACGGAATCCTGGAAAATATGGATATTTGTCAAGAAGGTATACTTTCCTCACCATGGCTGTATACTAGGGCTACACAAAGACCTACTGGTAAAACAAGAAAAGGGATAGTTTTATTAGACGTTTCAGCACTGGTTAGTAGAGGATACTCACCCGTTGTATCCTTCTACGATTTTGAGAATCCTCTCCTTCATCTCTTCAAACGGAATGTACTCCACATTAGGATTAGCTGGCCCTCGCTGGTCTGGTGTCGAGGCTCTGAAGTCATCCATTACCTTCTCAAGTTTAAACAGGAAATAACTTTTGAACTGTGACCATGAAATCCTGGAAAGGATGAGAGACCAAAAAGTTATCCTCTCTAGATCAGACACCTTATAACCTATCCAACAGAGATGCAGCCTTGATGCTGTGATAACTACCAGTCTTGGGACCACACAATCATGTCTCCTCAAACAACTTTGGATTTGGTAACATATCGAGATTTCTGGAATATGACTATCCACGAGTTGTAATTTACCAGTCGTTTTATTTATATCCTGTATTGACACATTGTCTTCTCATTAGAAAAGTGGCTGGCACCGTTGGAATCATTTATCAGACACTCACATCGTTTCTCCCGTTTTGGCGACATGACACAGAAATTGATCCAGGGCAGGGCAGGCATCTTTCTTCCCTTTCTTCTCGAAGTCTGAACGTAGATGCATGAAAATATGAAACTATTTCAAGTTATGTGCAGTGTTGCAGTGCAGGGTAACGTTAGCAGGCACCAATAATTAACTGCACGGGAACCACTGCGTTAGCGATCTAACAGTAACGTTACCTAGCTAGAAAACTAATTAACCATCCATGGCTAACATAAACTAGGTTACAGCGACCGGATAACTATGCAACTACAATGTGGGTAAAATAGCTTCAACACAATACACCTATTCACATACGTTTTGAATTATACAAGTACAGTAACGTTATCTAAATAAAATAGGCCTAGCGCGAGTTAGCTAGCTAACAATTTCGACTGATAGCTACAAGCTAGCTAGCCAAGTTAGCCGTCCAACGAGTATAATATATGCAGCTACTTAACGTTACGCTTGTAAATTCAAATGTAGCTAGTTAATCATGTACATATACGGAAAATCAGCAAACGCGAGTTGACTTACCCGTAAAACCCTCCAAAAGTGTGTCGATTTCCATGGTTGTAACGTAAGCTATTTTATGGCAACCGAAGTCCCCTACACACCAGCGACAGGAAATCAGAAAAAGCTAGCTACCGCTAGCTAGCAACAATGCATCCCAGTGAGTTTATGGCGCCGTTTGTCACACACTTGCTAGCTAACGTTAGCTACCCACTCAACTGGGCATGTCCAGTCAGAGTATGTCTGGCAAACCGGGCTTCTTCTTTGGGATTGGTTTGGCGGATCGCATCCAACTTTTAAGGTGCGTTCCCCGCCACCTACTGTACTGGAGTGTGAGGCCAGTCACAGCCTACCTACATGAAATTATCTTCGTTAGTCCTGTTCCTCTAAGAAAGTGAAATAGAGCCCTAAACACCCCCCCCGAACCCCCCCACTTCACCACCCAAACCCTAACCCCGTCGAGCTACATAATGCAGTTCACAAAATATCAACACATGCTCCACCGTTTCCTCCACTAAACATTCACCACATAGACCTGTTTCATGTCTCCCCATCATCCACAGCGTGTCATTCAAACCTGTCTGCCCAAACCGTAGTCTACTCCACAGAACTTCCTCTCTCCTACATCCCATACTCCCCACCTCTTCCTTTAATGATCGATGCACGGGATAAAATCCCTTACAAAAAAGGATTGCTGTTTTGTGATTGCTGAATAACTGCAATGTACTGCAGTTATATTGCACTGTAACAGCAGTTACACTTCAAAGTTACTGCAGTAAAAATAACGGTGTTCTTTTGGACGCAGCATTATTAGCATACTGCAGTTATACTGCATTATAACTACAGTTATACTACAATGTACTGCAGTTATACTGCATGCTGACTGCACATTTTTTGTTAGGGATTGCCTCCCCTTACTACTAGCATCCCACTCCCTTTTTGCTAAAGATCGAGGCCTTTTTCCCGGATCAAGAATTTGTCTTCCCTGCGGCCCAGTGGGACCTGAATATCTACCCCCTCTCTCCTCACAGCACTCTTAGCCACCACATCGGTATTCTCATTACACTCCACACCCACATGGGCGGGATCCCAGCAAACGCTTACCACCACTCCTCCCATCCTCTCCAATTAAATAAAATACAATTTTTTAAAATTGTAAAATGCGCCGAATACAACAGGTGTAGACTTTACAGTGAAATGCTTACTTACAAGCCCTTAACCAACTATGCAGTTTTAAGAAAATACCACAAAAAAAGTAAGAGACAAGAATAACAAATAATTAAAGAGCAACAGCAAATAACAAAAGCGGGGCTATGTACAGGGGGTACCGGTACAGAGGCAATGTGTCGAGGTAATTGAGGTAATTATGTACATGTAGGTAGAGTTATTAAAGTGACTATGCATAGATAATAACAGAGACTAGCAGCAGTGTGGGGGAAGGGGGGGGGGGGGGGGGGGTGCAAATAGTCTGGGTAGCCATTTGATTAGCTGTTCAGGAGTCTTATGGCTTGGTGGTAGAAGCTGTTTAGAAGCCTCTTGTACCTAGACTTGACGCTCCGATACCGTTTACCGTGCGGTAACAGAATGAACAGTCTATGACTGGGGTGGCTGGAGTTTTTGACCATTTTTAGGGCCTTCCTCTGACACCGCCTGGTATAGAGGTCCTGGATGGCAGGAAGCTTGGCCCCGGTGATGTACTGGGCCACAAGCACTACCTCTGTAGTGCCTTGCGGTCGAAGGCCGAGCAGTTGCCATACCAGGCAGTGATGCAACCTGTCAGGATTCTCTCGAAGGTGCAGCTGTAAAACCTTTTGAGGATCTGAGGACCCATACCAAGTCTTTTCAGCCTCCTGAGGGGGAATAGGTTTTGTCATGCCCTCTTCACGACTTGATCCAAGCATGAACTGTGCTTGGACCATGTTAGTTTGTTGGTGATGTGGACGCCAAGGAACTTGAAGCTCTCAACCTACTCCACTACAGCCCCGTTGATGAGAATGGGGGCGTGCTCGGTCCTCCTTTTCCTGTAGTCCACAATCATCTCCTTTGTCTTGATCACGTTGAGTGAGAGGTTGTTGTCCTGGCACCTCACAGTCAGGTCTCTGACCTCCTCCCTATAGGCTGTCTCATCGTTGTCGGTGATCAGGCCTACCACTGTTGTGTCATCAGCAAACTTAATGATAGTGTTGGAGCTGTGCCTGGCCATGCAGTCATGAGTGAACATGGAGTACAGGAGGGGACTGAGCACGCACCCTTGAGGGGCCCCCGTGTTGAGGATCAGCGTGGCGAATGTGTTGTTACCTACCCTTACCACTTGGGGGCAGCCCATCAGGAAGTCCAGGATCCAGTTGCAGAGGGAGGTGTTTAGTCCCAGGGTCCTTAGCTTAGTGATGAGCTTTGAGGGCACTATGTTGTTGAACGCTGAGCTGTAGTCAATGAATAGCATTCTCACATACAGTAGGTGTTCCTTTTGTCCAGGTGGGAAAGGGCAGTGAGGAGTGCAATAGAGATTGTGTCATCTGTGGATCTGTTGGTGCAGTATGCAAATTGAGTGGGTCTAGGGTTTCTGGGATAATGGTGTTGATGTGAGCCATGACCAGCCTTTCAAAGCATTTCATGGCTACAGACGTGAGTGCTACGGGTCTGTAGATATTTAGGCAGGTTACCTTCGTGTTCTTGGACACAGGGACTATGGTGGTTTGCTTGAAACATGTTGGTATTACAGACTCAGACAGGGAGAGGTTGATAATGCCAGTGTAGACATTTGCCACTTACTCACATCAGCTGCGGAGAGCGTGATCACACAGTCGTCCGGAACAGCTGATGCTCTCATGCATGTTTCAGTGTTAATTGCCTCGAAGCGAGCATAGAAGTTATTTGGCTCGTCTGGTAGGCTCGTGTCACTGGGCAGCTCTCGGCTCTGCTTCCCTTTGTAGTCTGTAATAGTTTGCAAGCCCTGCCACATCCGACAAGCGTCGGAGCCATTGTAGTACAATTCGATCTGAGTCCTGTATTGATTCTTTGCCTGTTTAATGGTTCGTCGGAGGGCATAGCGGGATTTCTTATAAGCCTCTGGGTTAGAGTCCCGCTCCTTGAAAGCGGCAGCTCTACCCTTTAGCTCAGTGCGAATGTTGCCTGTAATCCATGGCTTCTGGTTGGGGTATGTAGGTACAGTCATTGTGGGGGGGACGTCTTCGATGCACTTATTGATAAAGCCAGTGACTGATGTGGCGTACTCCTCAATGCCATCGGAAGAATCCCAGAACATTTCCAGTTTGTGCTAGCAAAACAGTCCTGTAGTTTAGCATCTGCTTCATCTGATCACTTTTTTATTGCCCAAGTCACTGGTGCTTCCTGCTTTAATTTTTGCTTGTAAGCAGGAATCAGGAGAATAGAGTTATGGTCAGATTTGCCAAATGGAAGGCGAGGGAGAGCTTTGTACGTATCTCTGTGTATGGAGTTAAGGTGGTCTATAATTATTTTTTTCCCCCCACACATGTAACATGCTGATTTAAGTTTCCCTGCATTGAAGTCCCCGGCCACTAGTTTTCCTGTTTGCTTATGGCGGAATACAGCTCATTGAGCACGGTCATTGATCCAGCAACAGTGGTAAATAGACGGCTACGAAAAATATAGATGAAAACTCTCTCTGTAGATAGTGTGGTCTACAGCTGATCTTGAGGTACTCTACCTCAGGGGAGCAATATCTCGAGACATTATGGGGTATTGTGTGTAGATTGATGAGGGAAAAAAACACAATTTAAACCATTTTTGAATGAGGCTGTAACGTAACAAAATGTGAAAAATGTCAAGGGGTCGTCTGAATACTTTCCGAATGCACTGTATATGTACATATCAACTTCCATTTCCTCGTACCCCTACACATCGACTTGGTACTGGTAGCTATCATTGAGTCATTGTGTATTTATTCCTTGTGTTACAATTTTTTATTGTATATTTTTTATTGTATTCTGCATTGTTGGGAAAGGACAGTAAGTAAGCATTGAAACTGTTAGTCTACACCTGTAGTTAACGAAGCATGTGACAATGGAAATTTTATTTTATTTTATTTGAATATAAAGGGCATGTATAATGTTCATTCACACATTCAGATCATCAATCTATTTTATATTGGCAGATGCAATTGTCACTGAAAATATCAATGTCATGCTTAGATGTTTTAGTCTGAGTACCAGTTTGTTTAGTTCATTCTACTCTTTGCCAGTCCTGTCATGATAAACTTTAGCATAATGACATCGAGTTCAAGGAGTGGAATGTTAGATAAACAGACTGGTACCCATGCTGGCCATAGATGTTTATTAACCTATTTAATCCCATCAATCACAATAGTGACCGTAAAAAACGTTTCCAGTTATAAGGCTCTAAACATTTTTACTGAATGACGTATCAATGCATTTCCAGCAAATATTTAAATAATGAAGGGTTTCAATGAAATATGTGCAGTGTCACATGTTTAGTGTAAATTGTCACATGACCAGAGCTGTTTACTTCCTGGTTGCACCATGAGAAGAGGGTGGCTGCATCAAAGCTCCCAAACAAAAGGTTAGTAAAGTATGTTAACATAAAGATAGGACAAAGATTTTTGGTACACATCATCTTTAATGTGTCTAGTATTGAAAAATGCATTTGCAGTTACTCAACTTTGTTCAGTGTGGTCATAGAATGAGTAAACATGTCGACGGCAACAATAGTGACCGGCGGGATAACACAGTGCATCTAGGTATACACATAGTTATATACACACATAGTTCTGGTTTTACGTAACTTTCTACTCTGTTCTTTCTTTTAGTTTCACTTTGAGTCAAGTTCTGGATATGTTGGATCTAGGTGACTGCCCAGACAAGGCATGCAACATTGCAGTTATCCCTCAAAATGAGAAAGATGCTGTTCTCAGTGACTGTGATAGCGATGGGTCAGATATGGACCATGAACAGGCCATTTGCCAGCCCGGCTATGAATGCATATGCTGAACCTATGCAAACAGATCATGACAGGAACAACGTTATCAGTGATGATGACCTACCCCCCCCCATACACAACCTCCCCCACCCCCCTCCATTGTTGATAATGAAAAGCCAAGGGCCTCTACCCGCCAGAGGGTCCAGTCAGAAGAGCCAAGGGAAAAGCTGCAGGTGGTCAAAAATAAAGATTGAGTGTTCAAATGATCGAAGAGTCCTGCCACCGATGTGATTCCAAAACACATAGTATACAACCCAAATATGCAAAAGTTTGGCACGAAACCACTGAGCCACGGAAGGAGAACTTTACTGGCTGCTACTGTTGAAGATCAGGCAAGATATGACAAAGCTTCTC
Organism: Salvelinus namaycush; assembly: GCF_016432855.1. Taxonomy (NCBI): domain Eukaryota; kingdom Metazoa; phylum Chordata; class Actinopteri; order Salmoniformes; family Salmonidae; genus Salvelinus; species Salvelinus namaycush. The sequence goes on from NC_052320.1 coordinate 16,861,596, forward strand.
ACTGGCCAATCAACACGATGCACCGGTTCCAGAGATGTCGTCATTGTGACAAACGCACTACCTATGCATGTGAGAAATGCAAAGCACCACTGCACATTGAGTGCTTCAAGATATACCATGGACAGTAGAAAAGGAGATAAGAGTGAATGAAAAAGGGCTGAAAAAGACAAAAGAAAAATAGAAAAGTCGATAAAGGGTGAGGAGAAGCAGTACATTGGACTCTAGGAAGAAAAGAAAAGTCGACAAAAAAGGCAATCAAAATGACTGAAATGTTTATGGAAAAGAGGATCAATTGATTCAAGACATATTGTATGACAGTAGGTTTGACTGATCACAGTTCAAAATAGTGATGCACAAACTAATCTTGCACTTGGTTCTGAAGCCTACCTCTATGATATATATATAATCACTCAATGTGCAGTGGCACATTATATATATATATAATTTTATTTTGTTCAGTGTAGGCCTCTACTTGAATGCATATTCTACAGGCTACCTCTATCCTAAATGTTACCTTTATGTTCAGTGGGAATGAATCACACAACTGCTATACAGTTGTTAGTGAATGTTGCACTAAAATGTTACAATGAACATTGCACTAAAGTACAAGTTCAAATGTTACAATATTAATGTTTCAATACATGTTCCACTAAAGTAACAATGTTACAATGTATATTACAATAATGTAACAATGTTGAAATACGTTGATGGTTGTTGTTTTTTTGTCTTTTCTCTCAGTTTTCATATCGGTGTTGTATAAGGGTTTTTGATATGTAAAATAGTCACACTAGAATGTGACGGGGCATTCTAGTGGCAATGCTGGGGACTGCCAGTGACAGAGTTTTAAATGTGTTAATAAATGGGCTGGGATATATAAGAACTTTGATAACTGCATAGGAGAAATATGTTAATTCAGTATATGTAACATTATCCCACCGGTCACAATTGTGACCGACCATAAAACACACTTGTTCACCTACTTTTCCATGAAAATTTCAAAAAAGAATGATCGATTATTTCAAAGGGTTACTAATGACACTTGATTTTGATATTTTCATGTCTGGGGAAAATTCGGGATTAAATGGGTTAAGGTCATGATGCTGATGATTGAATATTATGATAATTCTGGTTGATTTAGACATATTTACTGTATTGATGTTTGTGTAATGGACTGTGAAAAGTATAGAACAAATACATTGTATTATATTCCATTCTATTCTACAGCATCGCGCCTGCCGCTTTTGACAAGAACGTTTGGTCTGTAGACAGCAAGACGTCATCATTTTACTGTTGTTGTGGCGGCAGACCAGTAAAGCGACGAATGAGTCAGCAGAGTAGGCACTTCCAATACAATCACAACGGAAACGAGATCTTTTAAAAACAATCAACTCGATCATTTTTTACAAGCAAGGAAATGGCAGTTCCTGCTGTCCCGAATCTGCAATTGAACAAAACAGTAAGTCAAAACTCCCCAGAACGTAACATCCATATTGACGAAACAGAATTGGAGAACATCACGAACAACGATGGAAACGGCACTCTCCCATTACATTCTCCGTGGACTTTTTGGCTTGATAGGTAAGCTCACCATTTTATCATTACTTAATGGCGATTCTTTCTATGCTTTCATGGGGATGAGTTTGTGTCAACAAAATTGCATTTGCGATAGCTAGAAAGCCTTCTTGCCAAAACAAAGGAGTAGGCCTTGCAATCAGTTATGCGTATAACGCCGCAATAAGGCAAGATGACTACCATATTCATTATACATTATATGATTATTACACTTGACTATGTCTGTTTTCGCAATCACGATACATTGCTTCTTATTCCTCAGCTGATTTGATACCATGCGCACCATTAGATATATCGTGTTCTCAAACTCAGTCTTTGATTTATTTTAAAACTTCAGATCACCGCTTCACTGTATTTGTAAATATGATTATATTATGGGAGGTGTACACATGACCTGCAGAAATTGGACTTTGTCTATTTTCATGAACACTGTGAGTGCTTGTATTGGGGCATAGTCTGTTAAGACCTTGGTTTGGGGAAAGCACTTGGCCCTCTGATTTGTTGTAAACATGTTTTTTATGAAACATCGGCCTAGTGGTGAAAGTATTTATTTCCAATCTCAAGACTAAAAGTCAAATCATAGGCTGGTCTGTTTTTGTTTAGGCAACTGCCATCCACTGACACTTTAATGTGGGCAATTGTTCTCTGTCTTGGTTTCAATTTAGATGTAGCTTTTTTTCTAATAAAAACATGTGCATTGTGATGGATGTCACAATAATGGCCATAGATTATCATTTTGCATATACAGATATTTCCTTTCAATGTGTTTTTATTGAAATTATGTATATCCATCAATGTACTGCTCTGGCCAAGAGAGAACGCAGACAATTTAAAGGGGGTCATTCTTGTTTACTGCTGGGCTAGAGTCCAGTGGAAAGGGGATTGACACCTGATCTCCGACCTGGCTGCTTTGAGCACAACCTCTTTTGGCTGAGTTATCTAGTAAGGCCTGTTTACAGAGAGTGGGATGAAGGCTTGCTATAGGTACAAAACTAAACAGGTTATTTTAAGACTGATAGATGATAAATTAGTTTAAATATTGATGTTTTGTAGTGCTGGGCGATTCCGAGTTCGGTTTCGTTTTGGGATTTTTTTTAGGACTGATAGATCATGCCAGATGCGGAGTTATAAATTCGTTTAAATATTGATGTTTTGTAGTGCTGAGTGTTTACGAGTTCGGTTTCGTTTAAAAAAAAATAGTCACAGTTTTCAATTTCGTTTTTTTATTTTTTTTATGCATTATGTGGGTTCAGTGCTGTAACACAGAATAAACCAATTGATGGTAATGACTGTCCATTTACTATGACTTATTGGGCTCCTGAGTGGCGCAGCCGTCTAAGGCACTGCATCTAACAAGTTAGATTCATCCAATGTCTGTCATGTTTTTGGAATACGTGATGGCGTCGTCGCTGCCTTCACTGCTCCCTGTGCGCACTGAGTGCTAGTGCGCATGTGATGTTGGTCTATATAAACCGGATGCAACCCGGATATAGACGGTTCATGAATCGGCTTTTTCTAACATGAGTCTCCAGTTTTTATTATACCACTGTGCTTGGGCCCCACAGGCTTACTTGGTAAGAACCAACGAAAACAAGCAGCTGCATGCGCAATGTATTCTGATCATTGTAGTTAAGGACCACGTTTTTTCGCTTAAGTTGGATAACATGTCTCAGAGAGAAATCTCTCTAGAGAAACGCCATCGGTCAACGAAGAACATTTCAGTTAATCGCTCAGCACTAATGTTTTGTTTATCTTTCCTCCAGATCTTTACCAGGAACAACGGCAGCAGAATGTGAATCAGGTCTGAAAAAAATCTACACTGTGCAAACAGTTCAGGTAAGGTTTGCGTGTTAGTTTAGTTGAGAGTTTTACGATCTGCCTGCATCACATCATTATACATACGTGTACTGTACTTTATGTTATGGCTTTGTTTATCAATAATAATGCAGCAATAAGGCAATTTGAAAGTCATGGTAAAGAACCTATTTTTCCTTGCATCTTTTTGAATAGAGCTTTTGGAGTGTGTACAACAATATACCTGGAGTGTCCAGCCTACCACTGAGATGTAGCTATCACCTAATGAGAGGGGAGAGAAGACCACTCTGGTGAGCCTAACTCACCTAATTCATACATAAGTCTATGCATATTTATGTGTAAATTATATTCTATGACCTTTCATTTACTCTTGTCTTTCTATTTCATCCAGGGAAGAAGAGAGTAATGCAAAGGGGGGAGTTTGGAAAATGAAAGTACCCAAAGAAAGCACTGTAAGTACAATACAAGTAATGTTATGTTTTAATTATTCATACAAATTTAATTTATCATGTTGAGTAAATGGGTGTAGTATTGGTTACATACTCAAATGTGTCTTCATTTCCCCAGCCTGCTGTATGGAAGGAGTTACTGCTGGCCACTATTGGGGAACAATTCACTGATTACTGTGCTTCAGGTAAGAGTGTGAAGAGAGAGTGCATTGTGTGCAGTGTTTTTCAGACTCCAACTGCAGGTTTTGGTTTACATGGTCTGTTGTCAGCTTGTACAGTCATGTCTAATGAGTCAGTGTTACGAATCCCTTTGGCCCGACAGTCTAGGGGGGATGGTAATGGGACCCGTAACATAACTCATGCAAATTATAGTGACAGAGTGAGAACGAAATAACCATGACAACTAATATCTACCGTCAAACACTCAGGGTTTATTTACAAACACACAGTAATGGGGGGAGCAGGAAAAGGGGCTGAGCTGGACCCAAGGAAATAAATAATAAGTATCCACAAACACCCCTAAGCTAGACTAGCCTACTTCAACAGCTAACTAACCAAAAATACAGTGGGTGGTCCGCCCAGTTCTAACTAGTGTATTTAACAAAGTTTACCTACGGGTAGTGTATGCCCATGGGTGACCTGTCTGGTTACCCCCTTTCCCACTATCAAAGAAACACTCAAACACCATAACAAAACCAATACTCACAGATGGGGACAAAGTGACATGTAGTTGCAAACCAAACAAGAGATCTACAGACAGATGGCATTGACAAAGAGAATTGAGCTCTAGAGAACACAACTGACAGGGTTTTTAAACCAAGGGAAAGGGAATGTGATTGGGTAGGAGAAAAGGAGCAGGTGTTCTGATTAGCGACTGATTGGGGAATGGTGATTGTCACCTGTGAGTAGGGGAGAAGGAGAGAAAAGAAATACACAGGATACACACAGAATACCTGTATCCGTAACAGTCAGTCAACCATACAGAATAACTCTGTGAAATGCCATGCTCATCCAACGGTTTCTGGGCCTTTCCTTCGGATGCCATCCTGTTCTACATTCCTCAGATTGTTCAGGTCCTGCACTATGACAAGATGGGCTATGAGAGAGTACATCCAGTGGGTGGCCCAGAAGTCTCAGCTCTTGGCCCACCAGTTCATCTGGAACATGAAGACTAACATCGGGGATCTGTCGGTGGAGATGATTGAGGAGATAATAGGTTCTCAGTCTGGTGCAGTTAAATACTACTTCAACAAAATCACCAACGTCTCCGCCATCATCAAGCTCACCCCAAAGGGAGATGAGAGGAAGAGGGCATGTCTCAAAGCTCTGTTTGACAAGGTCTAACAAGGCTGCTACCTGCCCAGTAACCCAGAGGCCGTTGTACTGGACATTGAGTCTGGAACACCCATACAGAGTGCTGCCAAGGCCCTGTACCTGGCTAAGTTTAAGGTGAAGTGTTGTGGGGTCAGTGAGCTGGAGAGGAAGGGTCTGCGTTGTCAGAATGACTCCCAGGATGCGGAGCTGGGCGAAGACGTAACTTGCAGGATCGTCTGGCAGGTCGCCATCTTTAAAGTAAGATGACTGCAGACAGGACGTGCTGGCTCTCCAGATCATTTGTCTAAGAACATCTTCCAACTGGCGGGACTGGACCTGTTTGTTTCCCTACAGAGTGGTGGCTACCGACCCTGGGTGTGGTGTGATCGAGTGTATCCCAGACTGTAAATCCCGTGACCAGATGGGCAGACAGACTTTTGGATGTATGAGTACTTCAGAAACCAGTATGAAGACGAGTCCACTCTAGCCTTCCAGAAGGCGAGGTATAACTTCATCTGTAATATGGCTGCTTACACCCTGCTGCTCTTTGTTACAAATCAAAGATGGACACAACAGGAACATCATGCAGGACAGCAAGGGATGCCTTATCCACATCAACTTTGGCTTCATGCTTGAGAGTTCTCCTGGTGGTAACCTGGGCTGGGAGCCAGACATCAAGCTGACTGATGAGATGGTGGTGATCATGGGAGGCAAGATGGAGGCCATACCTTTCAAATGATTTATGGAGGTGTGTGTCAGGGGGTACCTGGCTGTCAGGGCCTACATGGATGCAATGGTGTTTCTAGTTACTCTGATACTGGACTACCATGCTTCAGAGGACAGACCATCAAAGTGCTGAAGTAGCGACTCAACCTCAGTATGAGGTTGCTGCTTTCAAGGTCATCCAGATTTGCTTTCTCAGCAGCAGGAGCAAGACCTACGATATGCTTCAGTATTACCAGAACCCATACTAATGACCTGCTGCAGTATTATCACATACTGAAGACCTGAGACCTGTCTGATATGACTCTTTATTCTCTATGTATGCAGTAACCTCTGCTTTAGACTGTCTGTAAGGTCAGAGGATGTCCTATATACAAAGTAATTATCCTTGGCTTGCTAGCTAGCTAGCATCCAGCAACTTGTGCACTTTATAGATCGTTGTATTTCACCCACCTAATTGAACCCTGATCAAGAGCTGTTATACTAGACTAGAGAAATCACACAACCTCTAACTGAACTCCAATACAATCAGCAAATCTCACGGTCATCAATTTATTGATGCAATCACATACTAAGTGTGTGTGTGTCCAGTAGTCAAAAGTGATGAGTAGATCTTCTCTCCGGGGACATTTCTAATGGTGGCGCTAGTGACTATCTGTCTTGAGTCAATCACATACTGTGTGTGTAGCTGCTCCAATGTAGTTGGGTCCAATTCAGAATAAACCAGTGTTTTGTTTACCTACTAACCCTCTAACTCTGCATGTCTCACGACCAGACCTTCTAGTAGTAACGTCTTACATGGATTTAGTAGCGGTATTAAACAGGTGTGTGAGATTCTGTTTGGAGACATTGTTCTTTCTGCACAAAGAAATATTTAATTCACCTTCAACCTTGTACTTCAATCTCCTGGATTTGCTTTTAGTATGAACGGTTGTATCACCGCCTGGAATGGCAACTGCTCGACATCTGACTGTAAGGCGCTACAGAGGGTAGTCCGTACGGCCCAGTACATCACTGAGGCCAAGCTTCCTGCCATCCAGGACCTCTGTACTAGGTGTCAGAGGAAGCCCCAAAGAATTGTCACCCAAGTCATAGCCTGTTCTCTCCGCTACCGCACGGCAAGTGGTACCGGAGTGCCAAGTCTAGGACCAAAAGGCTCCTTAACAGCTTCTACCCCCCAAGCCATAAGACTGCTGAACAATTAATCAAATGGCCACCCGGATTATTTGATTTAGTGTATTTACACTGCTGCTACTCGCTGTTTATCTATGCATAGTCACTTTACCCCTACCTACATGTAAAAATTACCACGACTAACCTGTACCCCTGCACATTGATTCAGTACCGTTACCCCCTGTATATAGCCTAGTTATTGTTATTTTATTGTTACTTTTTATACTTTTTTTACTTTAGTTTATTTGGTAAATATTTTCTTGCCTCTTTCTTGAACTGCATTATTGGTTAAGGGTGTGTAAGTAAGCATTTCACGCTAAGGTCTACATCTGTTTTGTTCTGTGCATGTGACAAATAAAGTTTGATTTGATGGTGAAGAGCCCAAAAGCAATTTCTCTAAACCTTGGCACAAACAGAAGGGTAGTATTAAATGACAACTACACTCCTCTGATGTTATGCTAGATGTTACCTTCTTAATGTGTGACAACATATGAGATTGCTGTGAGAATCTCTTCAAAAACCCTGCTGTTGTCACGCTGTATATCAACTTTCGGTCTTTATGAAGATGCTTTACTTGATTGTTTGTAAAGCGAATTAATCTTACATCTGTCTCTTTATATTAGATGTTATGTATTTTTGTTCTGAATGGATATGTTATTATTAATATATAATTAATTATTTGACTTGGATGTATAAGATGAAATACCCTATATGTATTACAGAGTGTGTTTGTAATATAACATAGTCGGCTATCGGTTAAGAGCATTGGGCCAGTAACTGAAAGGTCGCTGGTTCGAATGCCTGAGCTGACTAGGTGAAAAATCTACTGATGTGCCCTTGAGCAAGACACTTATTCTTATCCAGAGTGACTTACAGGAGCAATTAAGGTTATCTGCTAAATGACTAAATGTAAAGATGTAAAAAGTTTACAGCTTTACAATATTCCATTGTAAAATTGTACCTCAAAATACTGAAGGGGCAGCAGGGGCGGCAGGGTAGCCTAGTGGTTAGAGCGTTGGGCTAGTAACCGAAAGGTTGCAAGTTCAAATCCCCGAGCTGACAAGGTACAAATCTGTCGTTCTGCCCCTGAACAAGGCAGTTAACCCACTGTTCCTAGGCCGTCATTGAAAATAAGAATTTGTTCTTAACTGACTTGCCTAGTTAAATAAAAAGGTTAAATGTAAGTCGCTCTGGATAAGAGCGTCTGCTAAATGACTTAAATGTAAATGTAAGGGTATTGATGTTTTTCTGAAATATATATTTTTCTCTGGTTATGTTTCAGAGGATGAGGTGGTTGGTGTTAGTGTCAGCGTTCGAGACAGAGAAGATGTTGTTCAAATCTGGAATGGAAATGCCTTTTTTGCTAACGAAGCAAACATCCTAGGAAGGATCTATGAACTTCTTCCACAGATAACTTTTAAAGCAGTATTTTATAAGCGTGAGTACTTTCAATCTTGTATGACATGATAAAAACAAGAGTAAAGTACGTGGTAGTTCACCCATCAAAACAACTTTACTCTTCCCTTACTATAAATGAGCCTATTGATAACTCATGAGATTAATGTGTTTGTTTCTATTTCAGCACATGAGGAGCACCATGCCTTCGAAGGAGGTCGCCCAAGACATTAGCAAGCTTTGCACATTTGACACTTTGTTGTTTTTGGTCTTGGAAATTGACTGAATCTTCTGAGCTCTACTGTCTTTTGTAAATGTGTTATACAATTACTTCAATTTGGGCAGACAGAAAATGTCATAGCTGGGCTTCATTTTAGGATGACTAATACATGTTCTTTAGTGTTCGTTGTTTTATACAAAGATATTTAGCTAAACCACACATTTTATCTCAACAGTGCACTTTTACCAGAGCCTTTTAGTTGTTTTCACAGTTTCCTGATCTTACATTGAATTTACATTGTTCCCTGATTCTAGAATGATGGAGAGTATTTTCCTCAAGCCAGTATTATTCATACAGTTTTATGTGAAAATGTTGCACATTCTAATTGTTTATTTATTTTTGGGGGTTGGTAGTTTGTTTTTGGCAGGGGGGGAAAGAAATCTGTTAACTGTTACTGGTTGTTAGATTTGTCAAATAACACCAACTTTTTTTACAAAATCTAAATCACCACTCTGCGTAGTACCAGATAAATGCTATAGTTTAGTTTACCCTGAGTGTTTTGGTAATTAGCAGTGGGTCATTGTACAAACACTCAATTGTTGTTTCAGAAATGCACAACAGGCCTTTTTCATTTTTACTGTAATGGACAGGATTACTATTACAGTATCTTCAGTTCACTAATGCTGATTTCTAAGTTGTGCACTCATTTATTATAAACTACATAATTGTGGTTTAATCAAGGAATATAGACTACGCCTAGATGGGTATCAGTTTTCTGAAGAATATCAATTGCATATATCAATTGGTTCATTCTAATTTAAGTCCTACAAACTTTAAAAGAAAACCATTTTGAAATTCAAAAAACGATATGATGTATGAACCGTGCTTTGGGTTGAATGAGTACTTATCTTTACCAAAGACCTTTCTAACCCTCTCTCTCTGTCATGTGTGTGTGCACAAGCATGCATGTGTGTGTGCATGCTCCCTGCCAAGCTTTTTAAGTTTTGTAACCTGTTGGTTGTAATTGTCATCAGATGCGGTGTCTGTAGTTGATTGATGAGCTTCTCTGTGACTCAGGTCATCCATGTTCAAACACTAAGCACATTAATTAGTGACGTTTTTGTTGAAAGAAACAAATAATCGTACATAATGTAGCTGGACTTTCTGTCCGTTTTTACTATAGCGCCCAGTCAAGGTGAGATCTCAACTGATTGTTAATCTTTGGAATGGTGCCTTGTGTTTTCCAAGGGTTTCAGTCTTGAAAGTTGTTTATTTTTAACATTGAACCAGTCAAAATGTAAAATCAATATTTTTGCTGATAGATTTTGAAATGTTGGAAAAATGAAATGCTAAACAATCATGCCTTGTTGTTATCTATGGTCTCTGGTGCTGTTTTTTGTTTGTTTTTAATCAGGTGGCAGTGATGTCATCAAATGCACAGTCCAGTGTCAACTGTTTATCTGTTTGCTAACGGTGGTTACTGAGTGAGTGTATGTCAATCGCTTCTTATCTTGCTCAACAAGACGTGCCAAATAGCTAGCTAGTAGCTCAGGCTACACATTGATGACCCGGTAAGTAAATGGTAGTATGCTGTTATTGGATAGCTGATGCCATTTATTCATCTCGTTAGTTAGCCTAGTCAGCTACTAGCCAACATAGGCGGAAAACAACCACATCAACCCGTTGTTTAGCTAAATAACATTAACGTTACAACAACGACGAAGTGGCTTTTAACAGCTAGTTAACTAACCAATATTTTTGATGTTCTCTTGGATAGCTAGCTAACGTTAACGAATTCCAATGTTGTTCGGTAACTTGCCTATCTACGACTGCTAGCTGTTCGCTACATTTACTTGCTAGCTAACGTTAGCTTTAATACCAAATATGTATTTATAAATAAACCAAGATAGACCACAGCCAGTCGTTAAAAACGGGAAGAAATTAGTCATAGTGGACAGAACAATAAAGGAGTTGGGCAGATTCAAGCACGAGCTTGAGATCCTATTGGCGCGTTCTAGCATACGTTTGCATATTTCCGTTAGGGAACGCCTACTCTGAAGTGCGCGAGTGCAATAACGCAATTCGCCTTTGCACTTCTCAGCAACGTAATTGTTTTTTTTACTTTAGCAAAGGGTAAAGTTTACACAATGTAACATTATAGTTTTGGCAACAGAAAACTATTGAGATCAAAGGTTTCATCAATATTTTTTTTTTCAGAATTTCGGCCAAAATCCATCTTGTTCCTTCTATCACTGCTGGCCACTAGGCTTCCTCTCACCACCAAATTTGGTAGTAAGTGGAACCGCCAAGCGGACGCTTCACATCTATACATCCGGTGTTATATCTTGTTCGTTGTTCTGTGTTAATACTAGCTAGCTAACGTTAGCTAGAAAAATAAATTTCAATGGTCCGTAGTTATGTTGTTGTAGATATTTTCCTGTCTTAGCTAGATAACGTTAGCTAAAACAATGCATTTCCCAGTGGTGGAAAAAGTACTCAATTGTCATACTTGAGTAAAAGTAAAGATAACTTAATAGAAAATGACTCAAATAAAAGTGAAATTCAACCAGTAAAATACAACTCGAGTAGAAGTCTAAAAGTATTTGGTTTTACATATACTTAAGTATCAAAAGTAAAAGTATAAATTATTTCCTTATATTAAGCAAACCAGACGGCACAATTTTTTTTTTTAATTTACGGAAAGCCAGGGGCACACTAACACTCAGACATAATTTAGAAAAAGCATTTGTGTTTAGTGAGTCTACCAGATCATAGGCAGTAGGGATGACCAGGGATGTTCTCTGGAAAAGTGTGTGAATTGGACCATTTTCCTGTCCTACTATTCATTCAAAATGTTAAGAGTACTTTTGGGTGTCATGGAAAATGTATGGAGTAAAAAGTAGAATAAAATTATTTACGAATGTAGTGAATTTGCCTAGTTAAATAAAGGTACCAAAAGTAAAAGTCAATATAAATAGTAAAGTACAGATACCCCCAAAAACGACTTGAGTAGTACTTGAAATAAGTTTTAATTAAGTACATTTACATTTAAGTCATTTAGCAGACGCTCTTATCCAGAGCGACTTACAAGTTGGTGCATTCACCTTATGATGTCCAGTGGAACAACCACTTTACAATAGTGCATCTAACTCTAAGGGGGGGGGTTAGAAGGATTACTTTATCCTATCCTAGGTATTCCTTAAAGAGGTGGGGTTTCAGGTGTCTCCGGAAGGTGGTGATTGATTCCGCTGACCTGGCGTCGTGGGGGAGTTTGTTCCACCATTGGGGTGCCAGAGCAGCGAACAGTTTTGACTGGGCTGAGCGGGAGCTGTACTTCCTCAGAGGTAGGGAGGCGAGCAGGCCAGAGGTGGATGAACGCAGTGCCCTTGTTTGGGTGTAGGGCCTGATCAGAGCCTGAAGGTACGGAGGTGCCGTTCCCCTCACAGCTCCGTAGGCAAGCACCATGGTCTTGTAGCGGATGCGAGCTTCAACTGGAAGCCAGTGGAGAGAGCGGAGGAGCGGGGTGACGTGAGAGAACTTGGGAAGGTTGAACACCAGACGGGCTGCGGCGTTCTGGATGAGTTGTAGGGGTTTAATCGCACAGGCAGGGAGCCCAGCCAACAGCGAGTTGCAGTAATCCAGACGGGAGATGACAAGTGCCTAGATTAGGACCTGCGCCGCTTCCTGTGTGAGGCAGGGTCGTACTCTGCGAATGTTGTAGAGCATGAACCTACAGGAACGGGTCACCGCCTTGATGTTGGTTGAGAACGACAGGGTGTTGTCCAGGATCACGCCAAGGTTCTTAGCGCTCTGGGAGGAGGACACAATGGAGTTGTCAAGCGTGATGGCAAGATCATGGAACGGGCAGTCCTTCCCCGGGAGGAAGAGCAGCTCCGTCTTGCCGAGGTTCAGCTTGAGGTGGTGATCCGTCATCCACACTGATATGTCTGCCAGACATGCAGAGATGCGATTCGCCACCTGGTTATCAGAAGGGGGAAAGGAGAAGATTAGTTGTGTGTCGTCTGCATAGCAATGATAGGAGAGACCATGTGAGGATATGACAGAGCCAAGTGACTTGGTGTATAGCGAGAATAGGAGAGGGCCTAGAACAGAGCCCTGGGGGACACCAGTGGTGAGAGCACGTGGTGCGGAGACAGATTCTCGCCACGCCACCTGGTAGGAGCGACCTGTCAGGTAGGACGCAAACCAAGCGTGGGCCGCGCCGGAGATGCCCAACTCGGAGAGGGTGGAGAGGAGGATCTGATGGTTCACAGTATCAAAGGCAGCCGATAGGTCTAGAAGGATGAGAGCAGAGGAGAGAGAGTTAGCTTTAGCAGTGCGGAGCGCCTCCGTGACACAGAGAAGAGCAGTCTCAGTTGAGTACATTACACCACTGGCATTTCCTTTTTTCTCGCTGTGAAATGCCAGAAATGCCCCATTTCAACAACACCAGCTAAGAACTTGTAGCCTCATAAGACAAATTGACTGTCCCTCTTCTCTTCCCATGCGTTTGGCAATCTGATTCGTGGATGGATGTGGCCCCCATCAACTGGATGAATGTGGCCCCCACACATACTATGCCCATAGCGTCTTGTACCAAACCTGGAGCTTACTAATAACAACTGCAAAGAGTTTTCAGTTGGGCAGGTGTATGTCTGGCAGGTGTGCTGTCATTAAAGCATTCACATTAGATGTAATGCACTGAAACATTATCACCCCATGCTGTTTTGTATATTTTTGCATGGTTTCCAATGTAGTTATTTAGGCTAGAAGTTGCTACAGGATATGTGATTCTCCATACCCTTTACAGGTTTGCTAATGGAAAGCCTCATACAAGGAATTTTAACTAACCTGTTATTGATGATATTTTCTTAATTCTCAATTCTATGGAGAAAAAATGTCCATGTCCAGTTGCAGGTGGTTCTACAAAAAACAGCGAAAACTCAGAAATATATTAAATCCACATTTTGCACCTAGTGATGAGTTCCCTTGCCATTTTAGCTTCCAGACATCTTGCAAATCCCAACATCTTTACAGGAACCTGCTGTTGTATTTTTGGGGGTGGAATTTTCATTGTTGGACATAAGACTGTAAAAAACATCAAGTGATTTTAATTTAAGAAATCTGTTCCCAAGTATTCCCACGGATAATAGAGAGACACGACGTGATCGTATTCAAATGTAAGCAAGGTTTGAAATGATTATGTTTTAGTCAAACTCTTTATCTGTTTGTGCTTCTTGCGGTCAATTTGCTGTCTACAAATTATTTGTAATTATGTTCCGTCCCCCCGACCATCCGCTCAAGAAAAAATCGTCCCACGGCTGAATATAATTGATGATCCCTGGCATACAGCATATTATGATCATGTAGGGACCAGTCAACCTAGCTGACAGAACCTATGCTTAATGTTGTACTGCTGCTCAAGCTGATCCATGATAGAGTTTGATGGCTTTGAGTGGATATTCTTTTCAGAATCACTATCCTGTGGTGTCTCTCCCACAGCAACAAAGAAGATGATGATATAGGCCTAGTCTAGCATCATCCACCTGGTTTATGAAAATGGCAATAAAACTAAACTTCCTGCGGGTCAGCTATGCAAATGTTCAACGAAAACATTTGATTGAATTTCACATTTGCTTATTTCTATTTGCATTATCCGGTAATTGTTCCCCAGTGTGTTAAACTTAGCATGCCAGTGATTGATTAACACACATTCACTTATAAAGGATAGCCTTACAGTATGTAGGGCCCTATAATATCCACGTTGCAGAGAATGCGGACAGAATCACGGAATCCAGACACTAAAATGTAATTCAACAATATTCAAAAATGTATTGAACTTTGTAGGAAATCAACTAAATGTATTGAACTTATTAGACAATTCATTAATTTGCCCAAATGAATCATGTCATGAACAAAATGCGTCAGTGATTTTTATTTTACTGCAACTTTCTGAAACGTGTGTGGGGGGGGGGGGTGTGCGCATGTCTACACTTTGTGTAACTGTTAGCAATTATGCTAATGATTACCTTCTGGTAAAGATGGGAAGGCCTTCCCGAAAACCTTCTCAATTAGCCTATCTGTTAGAATGATACCATGATTATATGCATCAATCCACAGGCCATTTGCTTAACAAACTCTGCAATCACATGAGCACTACAGAAACATCACTAACCAAAGGTCTCTTGCTGGTGCACATTTGCATTAAAGATTAACTACACCCAAAAATAAAAATGTCTTCTATTTTTCCCAGACTTACAAAGTGGTCACCTGATGTGGTTTAAACATTGTTGTGGACTTAGAACATCCAATGTTGTTGTTCCCACGCCTATGATTTTATAGTGCCCTACTAATGCTTTGGTGCAGGCATACAATGCCTTTTGTTTGTGGCTCTGAATTATAGTTTTGACTAAAAAGAGTGACAACTTCCAATGGAAACACGAGGGAAATGTTGATCCCCAAAAAGTAGCAAGGAGCTGAACATTAGACAATGAAATGTGCATTCAATAAAATTAACAGAATGTAGCTATTCATTGTGTATGCCTGGACAGACAGGAATTGCAGTGGGCATATGGTTTGCCCTTGTTCTATTTGCAGAGTGTTCGTGTTTATGCAAACAGGCGTACTCCTGCATTTTAAACCAAAGCACCTGTTCATGTGTTCACAGTCCACATAGGCTGCACACTTCTTACGCTACTGCTTTGAACTCAGTTGAACACCTACAGCGCTGTACCTTTTCTGCCAAGGTAAGGATGGTGTACTATTGTAAAGATGTGCATAACAGTTGGTTTGATATTTTGACTTGAACCCCAATCTCTCGTTGATGATTGTTCTACTAATTTGACCTTTCTATAGTCTGCTTTGTTACAATTCTTAATGTGTTTTTTCTTTCTCATTGATCTGTATTACAGATCTATGGTAGGCTAGGCTATATCTAAGAGTCAGGATTGAAATGCATTGTTGCATTGTGGTATAGACTAGGCCTATATTTTCGGGTCCTGACTGTTGAAGTAGGTATTCAGAGGATTCCCCTCTACCCTAAAAACCTAATGTTTGTGTTGCTTGTCTGCTTTGCTAGCAGCACTGGATCCGACATTGGGAATGTTGAAGGGCATTAGGATGAAACACTGTTTTGTGTGCAAATACACCCTTGGCTGCTGTAGCCTAAAATAAACAGGAATCAGTTTTGCTGTTGAATGAAAAGGCCAGTACGTACTGAAGTCAGACTTGATAGGCAATGCAATATTGTATCTAACAGTAGGTTAGCCTATGTTTCAGCTTTCTCCAGAAGTAGATAAGTCATAAATACATTCATAAAATGTATCTACGTTTTCAGCTAAGTGGACATTTGCTGTTTATTTTAGCTGTGTTGCTTTTGAGTCGAACGCTTCTCCAACTGTACACATGACCCTCCCTTTAATGCGGTATTGTGCTACCTGCCAGATCTGTTTATCGCACCACCTGGTTAATGTTAAATTGCTCCAGAAGGACGACATGTTTACTCATAAACACCGACCCAGGGTCCCTTTGTTTACCGTAGCCATGGCAGCAATCAGCTACTCAACAAATATCTCCGGTTTATGTTGGCAAGAGGGAAACTGTTGCCTTGATTAGTTAAAGCAGAGTAACATCTTGTCTTTCTCTGATCTGCAACAATATTGAAGATGTTTCTAGGATAAGATAGATTGTCTTCAGTAAGAAACCGCATGTGGGCATTTCCATGTAAAAGGATCTTCACTAACGTGAAGTTTGTAGGAGCATGTCAAATGAAAGCCTTCTATAAATTATAGTTAGACATTATTTGCCTTCTTTAAATGTAAGAAACATTGCCTTGTGCTTTGTAATTCTGTTACCAAAACCCCATATCTTTTAAGTTATTTTCTAATTTCTCACCCTTATGAGAGAGGATAATGAACGTTCACAGAAATAACAAGTAAAGGTAGACCTACCAATTAGTTAGTGTTTTTATTTGTTTATGAATTATTAAGTGATTAAAACACGTAATTCTGTTATCAAATCAGTAACGTAATTACTGCAATTAAATTGGCTACAATTGGAAATCCAATTCACAAACCACAGCTGGGTCACCTGCTACTGTCTTTCCTTCCACTGGTATACTGTTCAGCTCATACCTTTTGTCTGGTGGTCAAAGCAAGACTGTGAAAACAGTCTGGTCCTGTCTGTCTGTCTGTCTGCCTGCCTGTCTCTGTCTGGTTGTCTGTCTGTCTTTCTTTCAGTTAATGTCACCTCTTCTGACTCTTTCTACCACCTACCCACTTTCCATTTAGTGTAACAAGCATCCTCACCCACTGACCATCGACCGATACCAAAGATCAATGGACGTTGAAATTTGTCAGTCCGCCCTGGCCGGACCAAATTTGAACCAATCATAAGCTTCTATATTTCACAAGTTTGGACAAAACAGTACAGACAAGTAGAGCACACTAGAGTGGAGTACAATCTAATGTACTGAACATATCTACCGTACTCTACTGTGCTGTACTGTGACGTCCAAACTTGTAAAACGAAGACGTCTGATTGTTTCAGATGTGGTCTTGTTTGGGGGCGGCGCTCATTACAATAATAGCTAGTGTGTAGCATAATACCCAAATATGCAAAATAAGGATATTGCATATTTCTACTTTTATGTACCTATTCAGGATACATCACCATGAAGAGAATGATATTCATGTCCATAATTATGCATTTCTGTATAGTACAGGTCAGGATGTAATTCCATTACCGGATGTAAATCCACTTCCCCTACTGTAGTTCAGTAACCAAAATATATATTTTTCAAACTCAAGGTGTCATGTAGCTGACACCCCATTCTTTCTGCAGACCTCTTTGAATCTTAATTCAGAGCTGATATTTAAGCTTTTTTGGAGAATGTGGTTGAACAAAAAAACTGAGGGAGATTTTAACGTAATTCTGTTACCAAACTTTGCATCTGCACAGTTTGTTCAGTAAATGTGTTTTTGTGAAACTTCTGTGTAAATTGTTCAAAGTAGTCCATGTGCATGTAGTTATATGGGCAATCTGAATTCAAGCTTAATTCCGTTATCGTGGAATTGCCCATGTGCATATGTAATTGTTCCAAAAATAAATGTAGCCTAAAATCAGTATTGTGGAAAGTCACTGTGAATATACATGAGGTTTACAGCGGCTCTCTTGTTTTTGTTCTGTTCTCAGGTCAGTGAGTCCAGATGCATGAGTCTGGGTCAGAACAGACAGCCTGCACCAGTCCAGCCAATCAGACGGAGAATGGGGACAGTGCTGAGAAGGATGATTGTCTGAGTGCTCAGCCACTAACTCCAGAGGGTTCTGGGGCTGACAGCCAGCAGCAAAACCAGGTTACCAAACATATTTTATAAAGTGTGCCACATGCTTACTTTCCACAACTAAAGCATATGGGTTCTCAAATGGTCACATTTAGCATATTTCTTTGTTTGTATGATAGGTAGGATATCTCTCACTGAGCTTTGAGCCAACTGTAGTGCTGCAGACAGAGACTGCTGAGACACTTTGTGATTGGTGGAGAAGGATAGATCTGTGTTATTGGTTAGTTTTGTGTATGCACACAAGCACTTTGTCAGACTGCCAGACAGTGTAATGTTGTGCTCGGCTTACTGCTCTGTCTTTCTCCACCCTGCGTCTCTAACTGCCAAAGACGACCACTGTAAATGGAGTTGGTCAGGTTTGTCAGCTTGATTATTGTATTTTGGTCTACTAGCCTATTTCTACATGTAGATAGATAACGCTCGTTTGTTTACTGGTATATACATTGGTAGAATTTGCTGGGTGAAAAGGACTACGTTAAAGTGAAACACTGGTCATCACATATCTGTGTAAACTAAGGACCAAGATAGTAATTGTGTCTGTGTTAGTTAAAGTGCATTTGCATGTGTCACTACTACCTAACATATTTATAATGTTATTGTACTGTATAATCAAAGGTAATTTACTTAAATCATATGAAAATGTCCTTAGCTCTTTATTGCCTCTTCCAAGCATTTTCCTTACTCTGGTCTTGTAGTTTATATTCCTGCATTGTAGTTTATATTAGTGCATTGATGGTTTGTGTGTGTCTCAGTTGAGTTTGGTTACATATGGTTTGTTAAATCTCAGTTCAGGGAGAGATTAAGTATAAGGGTCTGTTATATGAAAAGTGATTATATTTTCTGGGTTTCAGAAAAGGGATGTAACTTGTTTTTGGCAACATTAGTCATAGAGCACAGACCTCTCTTTGAGGACTAGCCCAGTGTTTACATTGTCCTTCATGGGCATGTGGGTTTCTGTCACATCAACAATAATAATAACAAAAGATGTTTGGGCTGGTCTGCCCTGACGTCATGGAAACAAGGATTAGGTGCAGGATTAGGTTTTGCTGATGTTGTGCATACAAAAGATGAGCCATTCCCATACCATATACAGTGACTAACTGGCCCTATCTGGCTCTCTGAAGTTTTTTTTCTTCTGTACTGCAGACTTTAAGTCCAGCTGATGCAATTATTTTACCTTCTGCTTTAAGTCATGTAAGCCATGAGTTTATCCTCAGTATCTGCTCCAGGGTATAGGTCTATAAGGATCTTGATGAGCACTGAGCATCAGAGCATGTTTAGTCCGTGTGGGAAAGGGCCATCTCCTTGGCAATCCACTGTTATTGTTAGCCTAGAGCGTCTGTGACATCCTCCAGCAGTTTGTTTACTGGATCCCAAACAGAGCCAGCCTTAGTGGGAATTGTTTGTTTGTGGTTCAGACCTTAATTAAGGCCCTATTCCCACTAGGAGATATGAAGAAGACTCTAAGGAGCGGGGTGGCGAAAGAGAATTCAACTTTTCAATTCACATTACATCCTTGCCTTACCTTTCGTTGTGGCTGTCCACATGACAATCTTGGTCCGTAGCTCAAATTGACTGTAAATATCACAGTAGCCACTAGCCAGAAAGCACAAACTATTCAACATTGACAAAAGTTTCTTCTAAAACATATTACACTGTTGAATAATGCAACCAAACCATATTCCACTGCAACAATTCACAAGCATGTATGTGCAGACAATTTAAAGGGTTTATTTTCTCGTCTGTAGGCTACACTCAATACAATTTAGCTTCAAGACAAAAGCACAGAGTTACTGGTAACTAAAGCTAACAAAATGTCTTCATCAAGTAACGTTAGCATATCAAAAATGAAGGATTAACCCTCTCATATTATTATAAAAGTACAGTAGGCCTACATTACAACAAACCAGGCTTCATTTTGATCAATATCATGAAAATTATTTAATGTGGTAAAAGCGAGTTGTGACAGGAAACGTGAGTATAACTGACTTCACCACAACAAGCTGTTTTATATGGGAGTCCATACCCGCCACCAAATTTGTTTAATAAAAAGCCTCATGATTTGTCAACGTGCACAATTAGTTTGTGCTTCAGTCTGACCAACTACATTCTACTGAAAACAACCACAGCTGCAGGTAGCCAGAGAAGCCTATGCGCTCTGATCCCATCTGGGCTTGGCCAGGGGAAATGTAATGTCATGTTTTTATAGCCTAAAATAGGCCCATTTATTTGTGTTCTGAGAAAGTGATTTTATATTCACACTTCGGGTGGCAAGGCTACCTACACTATATATACAAAAGTATATGGACATCCCTTCAAAATAGTGGATTCGGCTATTTCAGCCACACCCGTTGCTGACAGGTGTATAAAATCGAGTACACAGCTATGCAATCTCCATAGACCAGCATTGGCAGTAGAATGGCCTTACTGAAGAGCTCAGTGACTTTCAACTTTCATAGGATGTCACCTTTAAGTGCTGTTATTGTGAAGTGGAAACGTCTAGGAGCAACAACGGCCCAGTCGCAAAGTGGTAGGCCACACAAGCTCACAGAACAGGACCTCCGAGTGCCCATGATTTTGGAATGAGATGTTCGACGAGCAGGTGTCCACATACTTTTGGTTATGTAGTGTAGGTCTTTTTAATCCAAAATGATTGACTGGAATGAGTCAATCAATACAATAGTGATGACATGCTATATGAGTATTTACACGATGCAACCAGCCATACAGCGAGCTCAGCCCTGTTCGTTTTTGTCAAATCTTTGTCAAATTTTTAAACCATATGACTTAATAAATCTGGTTCCATCATAGCCCATATAAAACAGTTTATGAATGTTTTTTTTCTTTTTTTCTAGCTGATTTATGTCATACACTACAACTAAGGTCCAGAGTTGGTTAGATTAGCCTACTATCAGATCAGGAATAACTCTGGGCCCCAGGAACCCCCAAGTTCCTGCAAGTACGCAAGTTTACATTTGAATAATATGTGTATCCGACGATATTTTTACAAAAGTATTGTAAGTGTGACGAGGCTCTAAAATGCAATGCAGTTCTGTTTTTGCAAAACTTGCCATGTATCCCTGGCTTTGTATTCATTTTTTATCTATACTTAACAAAAATATAAACGCAACATGCAACAATTTCAAAGATTTTACTGAGTTGCATTTCATATACAGAAATCAGTCAATTGAAATAAACAAATTGGGCCTTAAATCTATGGATTTAACATGACTGGGCAGGGGTGCAGCCATGGGTGGGCCTGG
This sequence comes from Salvelinus namaycush, assembly GCF_016432855.1. NCBI lineage: Eukaryota > Metazoa > Chordata > Actinopteri > Salmoniformes > Salmonidae > Salvelinus > Salvelinus namaycush. Next base: position 16,882,861 of record NC_052320.1, read on the forward strand.
GAGGGCATAGGCCCACCCAATGTGTAATGATCATGCTGTTTTAATCAGCTTCTTGATATGCCACACCTGTCAGGTGGATGGATTATCTTGGCAAAGGAGAAATGCTCACTAACAGGGATGTAAACACATTTGTGCACCAAATTTGAGAGAAATAATATTTTTGTGCGTATGGAACATTTCTGGGATTTTTTTATTTCAGCTCATGACGCATTGGACCAACACTTTACACTTTGCATTTATATTTTTGTTCAGTGTATTTATTTGGCTTTAATTATTATGTTTACTGTAAACATCCCCAGAGCTGTGGGTGTTAGGCAGAGAGGGAGGGGTAATTGCTGGATGCCTAGCAAAGGTTATTCATATGTTTTGGTTTTAAAATGTTAAAAAAACACTTCAATGGTGTTGTTGGCATTTAGTTTTTCTGTTATTTTCAGGCATGGCTATGTCTAATCTGTGCTCATCTGTATTTGTGTGTTGTCAGGTTCCAGTCTCAGTTTCTATGATGACCCCTCCGGTGGAGACTACTCAGCAGACACTAAAGCAGCAGCAGGTCCTCAATCCACAGCAGATCCAGGCCCTGCTCCAGCAGCAGAAAGCACTCATGTTACACCAGGTAATTACATCATATTCGCCACACAAATCTACATGTAAATGCTTTATTGTGTTCTGTTTCAAAATTGTAATATTAGCAGGAATTTTTGTTCATTTCTCTGTACGTCACCTATTTTTCATGTGGATCTTCCAGTGAGATGCTGATGGCTTGAACGTGACCACTGTATTTCCTCATGACCTTCCATTAACTCAAGGTGGGGTTTTTTCTATAAAAAAAAATCTACAGCAACACATACAGGATCTCTGCCAGAAACAGCAGGACCAGTTCAATGCCCAGCTCCTACAGCAGAAGCATGCTGAGAAGTCAGGCCAAGAGGTAGGCCGACGTACTTATTTTTTGTCATAAGTCTGTATTTTGCTGTCATCTAAATGTTCCAAAGCGCTATATAAAATCAATGTATTATTATAGTATTGCTGAGGCCTCATGTGTACCTCTTCCCCACTCCCCTACAGCAGCTAGCTGCTCAGCACATGGCCATCCAGCAGCAGCTCCTGCAGGTCCAACAGCAGCACCTCCTTAGCCTCCAGAGACAGGGTCTCCTGTCTGTCCTGCCCTCCATGAGCCCCTCTGCAGCTCAGGGTAAGTGTCTACCCCCCCAGCCCCAACCCTAATCTAACATACCTTCCCCCATCAAGTATCTGCCCCATGCTTAGTTTGTTGTTGCTGTCCTCCTCCATGGCTACAAGGCAGCTACATTTGTTTTGGTTGTTGTTGGGCAAGAATATTATAGTTATTTGGCTGAATTAATATATGTACTTGTGTATTTCTCCTAGGTTTAATGAAAGGGTGTGAGAATGGCACCAGCCTGCTCTCTGGTGGTGAGAATCCAGCCACTCTTCAGAAGAACCTGCTCCACAGTCAGCAGTCTAGCACCAATGGGAATCATTCATCACAGATCCTAAAGAAGAAAGACAGGTGATTAGTCATTTCGGAACAGTGTTTATTCATTCTCATCTGTCCAACCTCTTCCTGAAGTGTTACATTGATGATATATATGTGTGTCTCTCTGCAGTGGGCCTGTGGATAATCACACACAAAACACTCACCCGCTCTATGGACACGGCATGTGCAAATGGTCTGGCTGTGAGGCTGTCTTTGGAGACTTTCAAGTTTTTCTCAAGTGAGTTTCTCCTCATCTATTCAATCTCTGAGATACAAATTAAGGTCAATCTCTCTTACTGTAATAGCAACACTGGGTTCTAGTGGCTTCTTCAGTGTTTTCTTGTTTTATAATAGAATGTGTTTTTCTCCCAGGCATCTGAACAGTGAACATACACTGGATGACAAGAGTACAGCACAGTGTCGAGTACAGATGCAGGTTGTTCAGCAGCTAGAACTGCAGGTACACAGTAGACAAGACATTTGCTTAAATAAAGCCCGTTCATTGTACAGTACCTTCTCACTGTAATCAACTTCACATGACATCTTTGTTGTTTTATCTTCTCCTCAATGAAGTTGAAAAAAGACAAAGAGCGTCTGCAAGCCATGATGTCTCACCTCAAATCCTCTGAGCAAAAGTCCAAACCAGCAACCCCAACGGTAAGTCTCTGGAGTATTAAAGTGGGCATTTCTTAAATTCAAATCATGTTACTAACAGAGTAAGACGAGTATTAGCCACAATGGTAAAATAATCACCCTTCAAGTTTGCATTCCCTACAGCTGTGTTATCTGTATTGCGTTTTAAATTAATCTTTACTTTTTATTTGCTAGGGGAATCTTGTGCCCAATGTCTCCTTCTCCCAGGTGACGTTTCCCAAGGTGCTTCCTTCCATGAGCTTGTCTCAAAGTGCCACTGCTCCTTCTACACCCCTGACACCACCCCCAACCACCTCCTCTATCCTCCCTCCCCACACCCTGCTCACTGTGAGCTCTGGAAGGAGATGGTACTCAGACAGCAAGACCATGAAATACAGCAAGACCATGAATCAAGGTGAGTTAGCAGTGTGATGCTGAACCTAATGAGGGTAGTAGGGTACATATTTTGATGCCTGTGGTAGTTTATCTACTTGAATGGCTTCAATCATTGATTTTAATAAAACACATTTTGTTAATTCCTTAACAGATATTGTTCAGAATAAAGAAGCTAGACCGCCATTTACATATGCAGCCCTAATAAGACAGGTAAGGAATCTTTTATTTTATTTCACCCTGGTTTATCCTCCGATGACTAAATGTTAGCTATTGTTTGCTAATTGAATGTTTGCATTTTTCCAGGCAATATTTGAATCGCCCTATAAGCAGCTGACACTAAATGAAATCTACAATTGGTTCACACGAACATTTGCCTATTTTAGACGCAACGCCGCAACATGGAAGGTATTTCGTTGTCTATTTAAAGGGTAATTTACATGTATATGAATACCCTTGTCCTATGTTTAGTTGCCATGCCATATTCATTAAGTTTTTTAGGAATGTTACATGGTATTAGATCAACTTGTATGGAATATGTATGTTCTTCTTTCTGACTCTGCAGAATGCAGTGAGACACAACCTCAGCCTCCACAAGTGTTTTGTGCGAGTGGAGAATGTAAAAGGAGCTGTGTGGACAGTTGATGAGATGGAGTTCCAGAGGAGAAGGCCCCAGAAGCCTTCTGGTGAAGGGTACGTTTAACATGCTCGGTATCTCCAGTATAGCTCCATGTATGTCTCTGTTTCTCAACATGTTAAACCTGTATTTTTGTTGGTATTATACTAATACAAACCATGTAACTAAGTTTGGGCATGATCTGATTTATCTCTAGAGAAACTGTAGAGCAATGTGCACATTGAGTTCACAGAAAAACCCGAACTAAATGGAATTCATATAATTGAATCGACATCGGTCAATCAGTTATTTAAAAAATGGAAAATAACTGATATTTCGGTTATTCGCTCAGCACTAGTAACTAAAATAAAAGTGTCTTGTGAGGATATCTTGTCCCTATATTTCCCAGTGTGTGTTGAATAGATGAACATGTGTTTATTTGTAACTGCAGGTCTCTCAAGAGGGAGAACACTGACCATGGTCACAGCTCAGCTTTCCTTACTCCTAAGGTAAATGCTCTTTTGACTACTTTGAGTGCTAAACCCAGGACCGGCGTTAGGGGGCCTGGCCACATACTGTACCTCCTTTCCCGTCCAAATATATATTGAAATCTTGATAATTTATTGGGCCGAGAAGCACGCCGACAGAAAGACTCATTCATCTCGGGTAAGCATCCGAGTGAAACAGTTCCTCTCTGTCTCAGTATGTGTAGACCGTGTATCTGATGCTGTCTGGACAAAAACAATATGGCATGTCATACTATTTCTGTCCAGACAGCATCAGATAGATGGTCTACATATAGTAAGACAGAGGAGTGCTGTTTCGCTTGCTCGGATGCTTTCTCCGGTGAGAGTTTCAGCAGAAAGGAAGAGGTGACACGAGGGTTCACTCTCGCCCCAAACTCTGTCCAGAATAATCCCAATGATATTCTGTGTCAGGCTTTCAAGAGCAGCTGTGATTACCTTTTAATATTGATCAGCTTTAATATTGCAGATAGATTGTAGCTTCCATCAATGTAATTGTCTGCATCATTTCCAATCCCCTATATATTTTTTTGTAACTATATACAGTTGAAGTCGGAAGTTTACATACACTTAGGTTGGAGTCATTTAAAACTAGTTTTTCAACCACTCCACAAATTTCTTGTTAACAAACTATAGTTTTGGCAAGTTGGTTAGGACATCTACTTTATGCATGACACAAGTAATTTTTCCAACAATTGTTTACAGACAGATTATTTCACTTATAATTCACTGTATCACAATTCCAGTGGGTCAGAAGTTTACATACACTAAGTTGACTGTACCTTTAAACAGCTTGGAAAATTCCAGAAAATGATGTCATGGCTTCTGATAGGCTAATTGACATAATTTGAGTCAATTGGAGGTGTACCTGTGGATGTATTTCAAGGCCTACCTTCAAACTCAGTGCCTCTTTGCTTGACATCATGGGAAAATCAAAAGAAATCATTCAAGACCTCAGAAAAAAAATTGTAGACCTTCACAAGTCTGGTTCATCCTTGGGAGCATTTTCCAAACGCCTGAAGGTACCACGTTCATCTGTACAAACAATATTATGTAAGTATAAACACCATGGGACCACGCAGCCGCCATACCGCTCAGGAAGGAGACGCGTTCTGTCTCCTAGAGATTAACGTACTTTGATGCGAAAAGTGCAAATCAATCCCAGAACAACAGCAAAGGACCTTGTGAAGATGCTGGAGGAAACAGGTACAAAAGTATCAATATCCACAGTAAAACAAGTCTTATGTCGACATAACCTGAAAGGCTGCCATAAAAAAGCCAGACTACGGTTTGCAACTGCACATAGGGACAAAGATCGTACTTTTCGGAGAAATGTCCTCTGGTCTGATGAAACAAAAATAGAGCTGTTTGGCCATAATGACCATCGTTATGTTTGGAGGAAAAAGGGGGAGGCTTGCAAGCTGAAGAACACCATCCCAACCGTGAAGCACGGGGGTGGCAGCATCATGTTGTTGCTGGAGAGTCTGGTGCATTTCACAAAATAGATGGCATCATGAGGCAGGAAAATTATGTGGATATATTGAAGCAACATCTCAAGACCTCAGTCAGGAAGTTAAAGCTTGGTCGCAAATGGGTCTTCCAGATGGACAATGACCCCAAGCATAATTCCAAAGTTGTGGCAAAACGGCTTAAGTACAACAAATTCAAGGTATTGGAGTGGCCATCACAAAGCCCTGACCTCAATCCCATAGAAAATGTGTGGGCAGAACTGAAAAAGCGTGTGCGAGCAAGGAGGCCTACAAACCTGACTCAGTTTCACCAGCTCTGTCGGGAGGAATGGGCCAAAATTAACCCAACTTATTGTGGGAAGCTTGTGAAATGCTACCCGAAATGTTTGACCCAAGTTCAACAATTTTAAAGGCAATGCTACCAAATACTAATTGAGTGTGTGTAAACTTCTGACCCACTGGGAATGTGATGAAATAAAAGCTGAAATAAATCATTCTCTCGACTATTATTCTGACATTTCACATTCTTAAAATAAAGTGGTGATCCTAACTGGTATTTTTACTAGGATTAAATGTCAGGAATTGTGAAAAACTGAGTTTAAATGTATTTGGATAAGGTGTAACTTCCGACTTCAACTGCATGTCACCAGTAGGCCTTGTGAATATACCGGTAATCCCTGTCATTTGGTTACATACATTTCTGTTAATGCATGTAATCATTTGTCTTTTTCTATTCTCATTCTGAGTGGAAACGTTGTTAGCAGAATGTGAACTCTGCAACACAAGTTTTGGTTTATTTCATAACCATAATTTACGAGTTTTGTAAACTTTTTCATTGTCTTTTATTTGGAATGTTCCATGTGAGCAATGAGCATGTCTTGTTTCTCTGTCCTGATAACGTAGAGGGAGCGTGCGCCTGAGCACGCTAGAAGTAGGCCTACTTGGCCTGCTGTGTGCAAATGTAGGAAAGTGCCCATTTGATTTCTGATTGTCTTAACTCACCACATCCACTACTAATAATAAACTGAGCTTCTCAGTCATTTTTTTTTATACCTCACACAGTAAGGCAACGAAGCCTACAGCCATTGAAAATGATAGTAGTTCCTCACAGTATTTGAAAAATAATTCCAACACTCTCCTGGCCTCGATAATCATCAAGCCACGGTGTGAAAGAGCAAATATATCATGATCTGGTGACCCCATATATTCAGTGGAAACGTCATTAAAAAAATAACTGCTGTCTGTAAGGTGCTCACTGGTACGGGAAACACTGAGGGCCCGGAATAGGCTAATTAAATAGAAAGGGAGGCATACAGGTGGAGGAGAGATTAAAATTCAAGTTCTTTCAATCGTATTCATCAGGATGTTTTTATTTGTCGGCTTTAGGTCTATGTATTTTACTTGGTTGACGATGGAAATTGTAGCCCTACTACTGCATTGGCCTATAGGCTAGATGCACTAATTTCTTTAGCCGCCAATGGACCACGGTGTATCAATGTGTCCATATGGCAGAGGCTGGTGTTCTTGCATTAGTTGAATTTTAACTTTTAGATTTTTATCATTTTAATAATGATTTTTATGATTAATCACATGACAATGATTTTGAGAAACGAAAACGTTATTATCGAAATTAAACTGTTACATGAAAATGCGCATACCGCATATACAAATAATGATAACTAGCATGCAGATCGGTAGAAATAGTATGATAAGCTGCCTATGGTCTTTAACACCCATGAAAAAAATTATTTGCAAGCGCGTGCACACATGGGAGGTCCCGTAAATATATATATTTTTTAAAGGTGCCCCGCCTATGGAAATCAAATGCCCGTCCAACTTATTCGTTCTGGCACTGGCCCTGGATAAACCTATGGCGTGTCTTTTCAGGCTAAAAGGCTAGAGAGTAGTATACCTCCATTCAACCCAGCCTCTATAGGAGCTCCCTTTATGTTCTCTGTTCCAGCAGGAGGAGATGAATGCAGCTCTCTGGTATGGGAATGGATCCTACAGTGACAGCAGTGAAGAGCAGTACCCAATGCACCCTCTGTGAGTTCTATCACCATTCAAAACTAGATTTGATAGAGGAGAAATGGTTCTTAGTTTCATAATTCATTATAAGTACATTTCTTCCTTATCATTACTTTTCTTCTCAGCGTAAAAGAAGAGCTAATGGACGAGGAGGCATATGAGAATGTGCCCCATGACTGTTCAGAGACTGAGAGCTCTGATGAGCACAGCTCAGATGTGGACCAAGACGGCGGTAGCCCAGAGAGACCCAACCTGCAGCTGGCTCATGTGCCTTCGCAGTGAAAGAGGGACTGTTTTCAAACCTGTCACTTTCCACTGCAAGAGTCCCACATTGGACAACTATGAAATATACCAAATTAATATAGAACTGCTTCATATCAAGTGGAAAAACACACATTTTCTGTTGAGGAAATAAATTAGTATTTTATTTATTGAGGATATTTTGTCCTCTCTGTTGTACTGGGTTTTATCCACCGGAGCTCACGTTGAAGACAAGAGCTGATGGCGGAAGCTTTGTAACACCCCTTGTCCTCAAATAATGCATCCCTATCGGCTTATTGTGAGGCTGTGGGGAGCCCTATGGGGAGCTCGCTCAGTGATGCAGAGATATTTTAAAATTTTCTTTCAAGAATGTGTATATCAATAACCAAAGCATTGGCAATATTTATGGACAGCACTTCATGAAGATGAATCTTTGTTTTCTCCCTCTAATTAATTTTGACATGAGAGTACCAGACAACCACCAGATTGTAATAAGCTGTTTTGTTTGACATGATATCCTTGAGAATTGGTTACTTTTAAAAGGGAGCTGTACACTGCCAAAAATATGATTTATGTGTAACTGATCTGTTGGCATATTATTATTTATGTAGCCTACTAATCATATTTTTTTCCCCCACTATCCCAAACATGGCTTTTTGGACTTAATTTAGTGTTGTATCATACATTCCCATAGTTGTGCACTAAACGCTGTCTCTAATACATTCCGTATAAAAAGTGTGTGGCGAATGTCTGGTTTGAAGCATTTATTATTGTGTTTATGAGCAGGTTTTGAGTTATGACCTGAGTTTGTTTTAACAGTGTGGTAATGGCCATACTTCAGTGGTCAATATAATGTGGATATCTAATGGATGGCAGGAAGAAGACGTTGTTTGGCAGGAGAAGGTTCTACTGTAAATATACTCCCTTCATTCAGTTCAGACCACATCATCATCATCATCAACCAGCAAGGATGTGTGCACACTGCATAGAGATGAGTAAGTAACCTATAGTGGCATCTATATAGGCTCATACCGTGATAGCCTATCTGACTGAATAGACTGAGGTCGTCAGAGTGATAAAATATACTTACAATTGACAAAAACTCCTCCTGCCAAAACTTTTTGCGCTGTCTGGTTGGCTATGGCTTGGATCCAAATGGGGGGGTGTCCTGTCCTGCACGTTTACAGAGCACTGCGATCCAAGCTGCGCTTCATCCACACAGGAGGATCCAGCAGCTTTACAAGGATTGGATGGTTCTGTCCCTTTGTGGACAATAAATCATTTTCTTGTTATCCTTTGTGAAGTTTTGTTTCAGGGAAAGTCAATTTGATTTTTAATTAAGAATAAGTATCTTACCATAAATATGCATACGTGAAAGGAATGGAATATGATCTGCAAATATTATATAGGCACATAGGTTATATTATTAGGTTGCATGGGCATGTGGTAATTTTATCAAACATTTTTAATAACTGAATCTTGAGAGAAAAAGCTTTGTTTTTAAAAATTGGTTATCTTCTATTTTTCTGGTTAGGGTCATCTTTGTATTTACTGGTTAATGGTAGAGCCAAGTATCATAGTGGGGAATTTATCTCCATTGCAAGAGTGCTTAAGCAAATGTGGTCCCATTCTACCTTGACTGCTGCAGACTTGTATTCTGTAGGGGAGAGTGGGGTAAGTTGAGCCAAATTGTTAGTTGAGCCACCCCTTATTTCTAAGAAACCATACATGAAATTAATCGTGTCACCAAATATTTAGGAAGAGTTCATCATTTCCTGGAGTCTGTGAAGGAAGAAACTACATGGAAAAAGTGGTAAGTAATTTAGGTTAAAAAAAATATTTTTCACAAAGGCAAATTCATTTGTGTTCTAGGTTTTATGATGCTTGTACAGTATCTAAACTAAAGTAGATCATTTTAAGATTGCTTTATACATCAGTTGGGGTCTCTAAGCTACAATATAAAGTCCTAAAGCTAGCATGAAAGTGCATCCCTGTAGCGGTGTGGACTAATGTAGTCAAAATTGTATAAAAGCCCCTTAGATATTAATTTAGTATCCTTTAAATTTAATTAGATCTACAATTTACATTTTATTGATTTACCAGTATTTTCATTTAGAGATTCTGGTAAACTCTTTGTTTCCTTTCATGTGTTCTACCAATTATTATTGAATTATTCACCATGGCAACTGTAACGGATGTAAAATGGCTAGCTAGTTAGCGGTGGTGCGCGCTAATAGCCTTTCAATCGGTGACGTCACTTGCTCTGAGACCTTGAAGTAGTGGTTCCCCTTGCTCTGCAAGGGCCGCGGCCTTTGTGGAGCGATGGGTAACGACGCTTCGTGGGTGACTGTTGTTGTGTGCAGAGGGTCCCTGGTTCGCGTCGGGACGAGAGGACGCCATAAAGTTAAACTGTTACATTGATGCTGTTGACCCGGATCACTGGTTGCTGCGGAAAAGGAGGAGGTCGAAAGGGGGGTGAGTGTAACGGATGTGAAATGGCTAGCTAGTTAGCGGTGCAGAGGGTCCCTGTTTCGCGCCCGGGTCGGGGCGAGGGGACGGACTAAAGTTAAAACTGTTACACAACCACTTGTTAGTATAAAAACTAAACTTATTTCTCAGGTTGGTTGGCTTTCGTGGAGATCAGACCATTTCCATTTGCAGGGATGTTTCTCCATTTTTGACCAAATAGCACATGTATGCTCTGTTTCATCATTAAACTCCTAGACTGGGCTTCTGTGTCTGTCATCACTATTTTACCAGAGTGCAGTCCGGTATCCGTTTACTCTGGTATCCGTTTACTCCTAGTGGCCTATCCACACATTAGAGAGCACCAGACTCTGTTTTAAAAATGTTTACCTTGGGGTAAGTTGAGCCAATGGCCACCATACCCCATACAAATGACACTGAACAAAAATATAAATGCAACATGTAAAGTGTTGGTCCCTTATTTCATGAGCTGAAATAAAAGATCCCAGAAATGTTCCATGCGCACAAAAATCTTATTTCTCTCAAATTGTGTGTACAAATGTATTTAGATCCCTGTTAGTTAACGTTTCTCCTTTGCCAAGATAATCAATCCACCTGACAGGTGTGGCATATCAAGAAGCTTGTGCTGGGGACAATAAAAGGCCACTAAAATATGCAGTTTTGTCACACAACACAATGCCACGGATGTCTCAAGTTTTGACGAAGCGTGCAATTGGCATGCTGACTGCAGGAATGTCCACCAGAGCTGTTGCCACATAATTGAATGTTCATTTCTCTACCATAAGCCGTCATTTTAGAGAATTTGGCAGTATGTCCAACCAGCCTTACAACCGCAGGGCGAGCGGTTTGCTGATGTCATTGTTATGAACTGAGTGCCACATGCTGGCTGTGGGGATACGGTATGGGCAGGCGTAAGCTACGGGCGACGAACACAATTGCATTTTATTGATGGCATTTTCAATGCACATAGATACTGTGACGAGATCCTGAGGCCCATTGTCGAGCCATTAATCTGCCGCCATCACCTCATGTTTCCACATGACAATGCACGGCCCCATGTCGCAAGGATCTGTACACAATTTCTGGAAGCTGAAAGTCCCAGTCCCAGTTCTTCCATGGCCTACATACTCACCAGACATGTCACCCGTTGAGCATGTTTTAACTGTATGTACATTGCCTTAGTATTGCTGGCCCCAACAAGAGTAGTAGTTGCCTTGGCAATAAAATACAAGATACAGAGGGAGGAGTAACTGAGTGCACACTACAGGAGAAAGGTGGATACCGGACTGCACTCTGGTAAAAGAGTGATGACAGACACAGAAGCCCAGTCTAGGAGTTTGGGACGCAGTACATATCCTTCCAAAATGACAGAGCCAACTGTGTCCCATTCAGTAAATGACGGCGTGCACTGACATGATGAGTCTGATAGTGGTACGAGCCAACAAACAAGAGTTCAGTCTGGTGCAAGTGAACTGGGCATGGAACAGACAGACTGGTGCACAGTCTCAGCTGCTGTCAGTTGTCAGCTGCTAAAATGTGAGTATCATTTACATGTTGTCTTTTTCTTGTGGAACAAGTTGAAGGATTTATCACATCTAGTCATAAGCATGCCAAAATTATGATCTAGCTGAACAGCAGTGTAAAAAAGGGCAGTATACCTCTGTTTCCAAATCTTAGGAAACAATAAATTATTTAATACATTTGATTAGTGTTCATTTAAACTATATTAGTTATTTTAGAACAGGGCCTATTTTAATCTTATGAGATGCATAATTTTTTGTTGACTAAATGTGGGTCAGCAGTGTTTTTAATAGAGCGGTGACGTATTTACTGGAAGACAATCTCTTTCTATTTTGGGTGCAGCTGCCATTTCAGCGTGTGGTTCTGTAGGTGTACAGTAGACCAGTATACTGGAAAAGCGGTTTAACACTTTCAATTTGGTCTGTACACTTCTACTTTGCATCCCAACTTTAATAGGAGACTACTGTTCTTGTTGACGGTGTAATTTTCATAATATTGTTTTCATTATTAAAGATTTGAGATGTTAAGTATTTATAGACAAGCCTGGCAAAAATAGTAAAGCTTTATAAATCCATGGGTTGTAACTGATGGCAATTCTGTTACCATTCAGACGTGCCACTCTCTGACTGTTGTTGTGATTACTTACCATTTCTGCTGGCTCCTCAGCATCCAGAGCATCTCAATATGTCCTGGACAGTGGTCAGCCCCATTGTGTTCACCTACAGAGTGATCCAATGCCACAACCTGCTGGATGATGGGAACGACCCACTGCTGTGTGGTCATATAGAGGACCAGGAGGAGCTCAAGGCGATGAGAAGCAACACCAAGCACATCAACGGCTTCATTGTCATTGATGAGACAGTCAATCAGCTCTATGGCTCCCAGGTCACCAGGTACTTGATGCCAGAAATGTTCTCTATAGTATCCTCCCACTGCCCACTACAGAGGAGAACAGGTCCATTAAATGTTCTCTATAGGATCCTCCCACTGCACTCTACCTAGGACAACAAGTCCATGGAGCACATGACCAGGATTCTGGAGGAGGTCCACAAGTTTGGCATAGACAGGCGCTCTGAGCCCCTCATTGCTATTGGAGCAGGGGTGTGCCTGGATGTGGTGGGCCTAGCTGTTTCTTTCTACCGGAGACGAACCCCCTATATCCGTGTCCCGACCACCCTGCTCTTCTACATTGATGCCAGTGTGGGGGCTAAAACTGGAGTCAACTTTGTCAATGGAAAGAACAAGCTGGGGAGTTACATCCCCCCCCGGTCGCAACGTTTTTAGACCGAACTGTTCCTCGCCGGCAGGTTTCTATTGGGATGGCAGAAATGTTAAAGGTACTCATCACAATATGTATGTGAGTTGAATATGTGTTAGCATTACAAACTGAGCATATCATCTTTCTAAAACGACTGAACACTGTTCTGTGCATTTCGAGACATATCTGGATAACGGGACAAGCATCCCTTAACAGCAAGATGTGGTTGTATTTGTCTGCTCTCTATTACATGTCTGTTACACTCTTTACTAATCACCATTACTAATGAACAAACACTTTTTACAAACCTAAACCACCCCATTGATAGTGTCTTACTTACATTGTGTTTCCAAACTCTGTATGGAGCTAATAAATCAGCTATGTCCATCATCCTTTGTTTTCTAGATGGCCCTGATGATACACAGGGGCCTGTTTGAACTCCTGGAGACTTAAGGTGGGGGACCTGCTGGACTTCAGCTTCCAGTCCTATGACCAGAAGACCAGTGGCTGTTGTGACCTGGAGGATGCTGCCACTACATCCCCACGGATTGCCATAGAAACCATGCTAGATGAGTTGGCTCCCAACCTGTGGGAATATGACCTGGACAGACTGGTGGACTTTGGCCACCTAGTCAGCCCTGAGCTACGAATGGTAAAAGTTTATCACTGAGTTAATATGGAAGGGATATGAAAGGATGGAGAAAATGGCATCAGGGAAGGTGTGAATGCTCAGATATATTTTTGACAAGTGAAGAAATATGCATGCAGTATAACTTGACCTTCTTTGCAGAAAGTGCTGACTGTGCTACTCCACGGGGAGGCGTGAACATCGACATGTCCTTCATGGTGTACGTGGCCCACCATAAAGGGCTCCAGATGGAAGAGGAGAAGGCCCGGATCAGCCGCTGCATGATGGAGCTGCCTGTGTGGCACCAGGACTGCACTCTGGCACTGGTGCAGAAGTCTCTGAGTGAACGTCTGAAACCCTCTGCAGGGTCCCTGAAGATGCCTCTTCACACAGGACTGTGCTGTGCAGGTCTGGACATCTTTCCTTTGATTATTGAAGAATATATCTTATAAATGCCTCATGAGCTAAGTTCAACTGTCTTACCCCATCAGAACCCAAAATATAAGTTTGTTTTACTCCTATTTTTGTAAACAAAATAAATGTAAACAAACAGCCTCAAAACATGGTTATGTCAATAGTTGTAATGTCATCGATGGTCTGTCCTTGCAACAATAGCTTCCTCTATGAATTTGAGAGTGGTTACATTTCTCCCACCCCATCCCTCAGCTTTTTACCAAAATAGGAGTGGGTAACCCACTTTGTTATTGTCTCAAATGCTGATTGACGCTTTAAGAACACCATCGAACTGTCTTTTTATGTCACGACTTCAGTCGAAGTCGGTCCCTCTCCTTGTTCGGGCGGTGTTCGGCGGTCGACGTCACCGGTCTTCTAGCCATCACTGATCCATTTTTAATTTTCCATTGGTTTTGTCTTGTCTTCCTTCACACCCAATTCCAATCCCATCAATTACATGTTGTGTATTTAACCGTCTGTTTCCCCTCATGTCCTTGTCGGAGACTGTTTGATTGTATGTATTGTGCAAGTCATGTGTCGGTGTGCGATGGGTTTTGTACCCACTTTTATCATTTTTTGTATATATATACTTTTTTGTTTGTTTTATGAGCACTTATTAAACGACTCCGTTTATACCAAGTTCGTTCTCCTGCGCCTGACTTCCCTGCCACCAACACGCACCCACTACATTTTAAATCAGAACATTCCTAGACATTCCATACAGTATGAGTTTTGGAATTTCCAAAACAAGTAAATGTATCCGATGGGGATGTGTGAAACTCAATCCTCAGACTGAAGTGTTCCTACTTTTGTCACAGAATAGATAGCTTTTTGCGTGGCCCGACTGGTAAGACGCTTCGGGAGGACAGTCAAGTGTGCTAGCAAGACAGAGGTCCTGGGTTCGAGCCTCTGTGTGAGCTGAATCAGTAGGAAGTGGTACTCGCTAAGCAAGCAACGTGACATCCGTTACAGATGGTGCCGTGACCTGGATCTGCAGTTGCGCTCAGCTCAACACTGGGGTCGCTGTTGAGTAAGTTTGAGGGGTGAATGTAGCACATGGGGATGTGTGAAACTCACTCTTCGGTCTGAAGTGTCCCCACTTGTGTCACTGAATAGCTCGCTTTCCCTAGCTTTCCCTGTGGCGCGACTGGTAATACGCTTCGGGAGGGTAGTTACATGTGCTAGCAAGGCAGAGGTCCTGTGTTTGAGCGAATTAGGAGGAAGTGGTTCTCGCTAAGCAAGCAATGTTACAGTACGTCCGCTACACAACCACATTTACTGTACAGTCTCATCTCTACAGAAATCTTCCATGACATCGGTGATGATATTCTGTGTCAGGCTTTCAAGAGCAGCTGTGATTACCTTTAATATTGATCAGCTTTAATATTGTAGATTGTAGCTTCCATCAATGTAATTGTCTGCATCATTTCCAATCTCCCATATATTTTTTTGTAACTATATACAGTTGAAGTCGGAAGTTTACATACACTTAGGTTGGAGTCATTAAAACTCATTTTTCAACCACTCCACACATTTCTTGTTAACAAACTATAGTTTTGGCAAGTTGGTTAGGATCTACTTTATGCATGACACAAGTAATTTTTCCAACAATTGTTTACAGACAGATTATTTCACTTATAATTCACTGTATCACAATTCCAGTGGGTCAGAAGTTTACATACACTAAGTTGACTGTGCCTTTAAACAGCATGGAAAATTCCAGAAAATGATGTCATGGCTTTATAAGCTTCTGATAGCCTAATTGACATCATTTGAGTGAATTGGAGGTGTACCTGTGGATGTATTTCAAGGCCTACCTTCAAACTCAGCGCCTCTTTGCTTGACATCATGGGAAAATCAAAAGAAATCTGCCAAGACCTCAGAAAAAAATTTGTAGACCTTCACAAGTCTGGTTCATCCTTGGGAGCAATTTCCAAACACCTGAAGGTACCACGTTCATCTCAACAAACAATAGTACGCACGTTTAAACACCATGGGTCCACGCAGCCGTCATACTGCTCAGGAAGGAGATGTGTTCTGTCTCCTCGAGATGAACGTAATTTGGTGCGAAAGTGCAAATCAATCCCAGAACAACAGCAAAGGACCTTGTGAGATGCTGGAGGAAACAGGTACAAAAGTATCTATATCCACAGTAAAACGAGTCCTATATCGACATAACCTCGACATAATCGACATAAGTCCACTAAGCAAGGAAGAAGACACTGGTCCAAAACCGCCATAAAAAAGCCAGATTACGGTTTGCAACCGCACATGGGGACAACGATCGTACTTTTTGGAGAAATGAATGAAACAAAAATAGAACTGTTTGGCCATAATGACCATCATTATGTTTGGAGGAAAAAGGGGGATGCTTCCAAGCCGAAGAACACCATCCCAACCGTGAAGCATGGGGGTGGCAGCATCATGTTGTGGGGGTGCTTTGCTGCAGGAGGGACTGGTGCACTTCACAAAATAGATGGCATCATGAGGCAGGAAAATGACGTGGATATATTGAAGCAACATCTCAAGACATCAGTCAGGAAGTTAAAGCTTGGTCGCAAATGGGTCTTCCAAATGGACAATGACCCCAAGCATACTTCCAAAGTTGTGGCAAAACGGCTTAAGGACAATAAAGTCAAGGTATTGGAGTGGCCCTCACAAAGCCCTGACCTCAATCCTATAGAAAATTTGTGGGCAGAACTGAAAAAGCGTGTGCGAGCAAGGAGTCCTACAAACCTGACTCAGTTACACCAGCTCTGTGGCCTGCTGGAGGTCATTTTGCAGGGCTCTGGCAGTGCTCCTCCTTGCACAAAGGTGGAGGTAGCGGTCCTGCTGCTGGGTTGTCGCCCTCCTACGGCCTCCTCCACGTCTCCTGATGTACTGGCCTGTCTCCTGGTAGCGCCTCCATGCTCTGGACACTACGCTGACAGACACAGCAAAGTGGTCTGTGGTCACCACCTGCAGAACCACTCCTTTATTGGGGGTGTCTTGCTAATTGCCTATAATTTCCACCTTTTGTCGATTCCATTTGCACTACAGCATGTAGCATGTAATTTATTGTCAATCAGTGTTGCTTCCTAAGTGGACAGTTTGATTTCACAGAAGTGTGATTGACTTGGAGTTACATTGTGTTGTTTAAGTGTTCCCTTTATTTTTTTGAGCAGTGTATATATATATTTACATATACAGTACCTTTCAAAAGTTTGGGCACACCAATTCATTCAAGGGTTTTTCTTTATTTGTGCTATTTTCTACTTTGTACAATAATAGTGAAGACATCAAAACTATGAAATAACACATATGGAATCATGTAGTAACCAAAAAAGTGTTAAACAAATCAAAATATATTTTATATTTTAGATTCTTGTGGAGGCCAGGTCATCTGATGCATCACTCCATCAAACTCCTTCTTGGTCAAATAGCCCTTACATAGCCTGGAGGTGTGTTGGGTCATTGTCCTGTTGAAAAACAAATGATAGTCCGACTAAGTGCAAACCAGACGGGATGGCGTATCGCTGCAGAATGCAGTGGTAGCCATGCTGGTGGTAGCCAAGTGTGCCTTGAATTCTAAATAAATCACAGACAGTCGCCAGCAAAGCACCCCCACACCATCACACCTCCTCTTCCATGCTTCACGGTGGGAACCACACATGCAGAGATCATCTGTTCACCTGCTCTGCGTCTCACAAAGACACTGCGGTTGGAACCAAAAATCTCAAATTTGGACTCATCAGACCAAAGGACAGATCTCCACCGGTCTAATGTCCATTGCTTGTGTTTCTTGGCCCAAGCAAGTCTCTTCTTATTGGTGTCTTTTAGTAATGGTTTCTTTGCAGCAATTCGACCATGAAGACCTGATTCACGCATTCTCTTCTGAACATTTTATTTTGAGATGTGTCTCTGTGAAGCATTTCTTTGGGCTGCAATTTCTGAGGCTGGTAACTCTAATTAACTTATTCTCTGCAGCAGAGGTAACTCTGGGTCTTCCTTTCCTGTGGCGGTCCTCATGACAGCCAGTTTCAGTGCTTGATGGTTTTTGTGACTGCACTTGAAGAAATTCTTGAAATGTCTGACCTTCATGTCATAATTGTCTGACCTTCATGTCTTAAAGTAATGATGGACTGTCGTGTCTCTTTGCTTATTTAAACTGTTCTTGCCATAATATGGACTTGGTCTTTTACCAAATAGGGCCATCTTCTGTATACCATCCCTACCTTGTCACAACACAACTGATTGGCTCAAACACATTAAGGAAAGAAATAACACAAATTAACTTTTAACAAAGAACACCTGTTAATTGAAATGCATTCCAGGTGAATACCTCATGAAACTGGTTGAGAGAATGCCAAGCGTGTGCAAAGTTGTCTTCAAGGCAAAGAGTGGCTACTTTGAAGTATCTCAAATATATTTGGATTTGTTTAACACTTTTTTTGGTTACTACATGATTCCATATGTGTTATTTCATAGTTTTGATGTCTTCACTATTATTTTACAATGTAGAAAAAAGTAAAAATATAGAAAAACCCTTGAATGAGTAGGTGTGTGTCACGGCCGTCGAAAGAACTGGACCAAGGTGCAGTGTGGTGAGCGTACATATTCCTTTTATTTAGAATGACGCCGACAAAACAATAAACAATACCAAAACGACCGTGAAGCTTAAGGGCATATAGTGCCACAAACAAAGACAACTTCCCAAAAAGAAAGGAGGGAAATAGGGCTACCTAAGTATGGTTCCCAATCAGAGACAACGATAGACAGCTGTCCCTGATTTAGAACCATACCTGGCCAAAACAAAGAAATACAAAAACATAGAACATAGAATGCCCACCCAAATCACACCCTGACCAAACCCAAAATAGAGACATAAAAAGCTCTCTAAGGTCAGGGCGTGACAGTGTGTCCAAACTTTTGACTGGTTCTGTATATACAGTGCATTCAAAAGTATTCAGAACCCTTGACTTTTTCCACAATTTGTTACGTTACAGCCTTATTCTGAAATTGATTTTTTTTTAAGAATCCTCATCAATCTACACACAATACCCCACAATGACAAAGCGAAAACAAGTTTGTAGAAATGTTTGCAAATTTATTAGAAGTAAAAAACAGAAATACCTTATTTACATAAGCTTTCAGACCCTTCACTATGAGACTCGAACTTGATTGGAGTCCACCTGTGGTAAATTAAATTGATTGGACATGATTTGGCACACACCTGTCTATTTAAGGTCCCACAGTTGACAGTGCAAGACAGAGCAAAAACCAAGATATGAGGTCAAAGGAATTGTCCGTAGAGCTCCGAGACAGGATTGTGTCGAGGCACAGATTTGGGGAAGGGTACCAAAAAAATGTTCTGCAGCATTGAAGGTCCCCAAGAACAAAGTGGCCTCCATCATTCTTAAACGGAAGAAGTTTGGAACCACCAAGACTCTTCCTAGAGCTGGCCGCCTGGCCAAACTGAGCAATCGGGGGAGAAGGGCCTTGGTCAGGGAGCTGACCAAAAACCTGATGGTCATTCTGACAGAGCTGCGGAGTTCCTCTGTGGAGATGGGAGAACCTTCCAGAAGGACAACCATCTCTGCAGCACTCCACCAATCAGGTCTTTTTGGTAGAGTGGCCAGACGGAAGCCACTCCTCAGTAAAAGGCACATGACAGCCTGCTCGGAGTTTGCCAAAAGGCATCTAAAGGACTCTCAGACCATGAGAAACAAGATTCTCTGGTCTGATGAAACCAAGATTGAACTCTTTGGCCTGAATGCCAAGCGTCACGTCTGGAGGAAACCTGGCACCATACCTACGGTAAAGCATGGTGGTGACAGCATCATGCTGTGGGGATGTTTTTCAGTGGCAGGGACTGGGAGACTAGTCAGGATCGAGGGAAAGATGAACGGAGCAAAGTACAGAGAGATCCTTGATGAAAACCTGCTCCGGAGCGCTCAGGACCTCAGACTGGGGCGAAGGTTTACCTTCCAATAGGACAACGACCCTAAGCACACAGCCAAGACAACACAGGAGTGGCTTCATAGCAAGTCTCTGAATGTCCTCGAGTGGCCCAGCCAGAGCCCAGACTTGAACGCGGTCGAATATCTCTGTAGAGGCCTGAAAATAGTGGTGCAGCGACACTCCCCATCTAACCTGACAGAACTTGAGAGGATCTGCAGAGAAGAATGGGAGAAACTCCCCAAATACAAGTGTGCCAAGCTTGTAGCGTCATACCCAAGAAGACTCGACGCTGTAATCACTGCCAACGGTGCTTCAACAAAGTACTGAGTAAAGGGTTTGAATACTTATGTAAATGTGAGATTTCAGTTTTGGATTGTTTATAAATTTGCAAAAATGTCTAAACAGTTTTTCGCTTCGTCATTATGGGGTAATGTGTGTAGATTGATAAAACAAAACAATTGAATAAGGCTGTAACGTAACAAAATGTGGAAAAAGTCAAGGGGTCTGAATACTTTCCGAAATGCACTGTATATTAAAAATCCTGCGTATCTTAATTTCCATAATGAACAAATAATATGCATGATAATGTAGGCTGTTCATGCAAAGGATTAGTACCTATAACCAGGATTGCCATTACAAAAATAATATTTTTGGTAAGCAATTATTATTTTAGCACACATTTATTGTGATTCATCCTATATTGTCCCTAACATCATTACCCCTTAGCAACAGATGTGGGATACATACACACACACATTCATACACACACACTCAACCCCTTTTCCCCATAAACTACCATAAGCTCAGACGCTCAACAGTTGTTCCATCCCTGAGCCCAACTCAAGAAAGGACTTGTTTTACGAATGCATATACAGTTGCAGCTGTTTGAGAAGGCATGCAAAATTTAGCCCAAAAAAAGATTAGGAGATTTCATTAACTATTGTTAAGTCCTAGGTGATGGAGATCAGATACACATGGAGATCAGATACACCCCCTTCCTCTGAAACACACACACACACTGGTCCCCTGTTGTGACCATTTTCCAAGCATCTCTGTGCAGTCAGACCTTTGATTATTTTGTGCTACCAGGGCCACAATAATATGCCCCCTCTCTGATTGTCCGAGTATGACCCCCTCCCCATGGGTTACTGCAGCTCTTCATGCCAGCGCTGCCACTACCTGGGTGGGGGCACCCCACCGGAATCCCCATCGGCTAGGTAAAAGGTTGTCAATGTTCTAATTAGGAGCTTTGAGAATTTCCTTGCATATTATGCTCTCCCATCAGCGGGCTTTGGCTTTGCAGGACCAACCCTGCCAGGCTGGCTCAGAATCTTGAGGGGCCGGTGCTGCTTTAGTAGGTGTCTGTGTGATGAACTTGGTTCTTCTTGAAGGCTGGAGATAATATCCATGCCATGATGAGCGGGTGAAGAAGAAATACTGTGTTTCATATTCAATATGTTTCAGTCAACACACATTTACTTGGGGCTTTATTTAATCTACTAAACTGAAGTGTTACAGATTCCGTGACGAAATGTAAAGGTCATTTCCTATTGAGCCGACATATGCAGCGTTTACCCGTGAATGCAGTCTCTGCTAATGCGGGAACATAGCCTTTAAATTTCAATCACGCTGTACAGCTGAACTTCCGCAATGAGGATTGAATAGAGCCCTTGAAGTCTACCAATAAAATATTATCATTAATTATATTGGAGTGTCTTTGAACATGATATATTCTCATATTATTTAGCCATCATTAGTGTTCAGAGACAATTAATGAAATACTTTGATAAAAATAAATCATAGAACGAAAAATACTCCTGCAATAACACAAGTAAAAATATTTAATTGACTTTAATGTTTGTCAAAAACTATTTTCCACACTCAGTTCCAATGAATGGCCTTGACATCACTGATCCATCCCCAACCAGTGTATGACCATCACTACCTCCATCTCCCCTGGCAGCAGAGGCGTCTATCTGAACCATGTAAATACAATTAATAGACCTGTCAGCCTGGAGTGTTCAATGTGTGAACAAACATGGCTCTTTGAAATGTTAGTGGTATACCCAAACTGTGCCATGGTAACAAGCGGACCGATCAATATGTTTAATAATGGGCATCAATCAACTGTCACCATTGCTTTAAATGGAAATGTTAGTTCTATGCATTTAAGTTCTATGGTTGAAAACACCAATCTTGGTGCATAGTGGTGTCATCAACACAAGAGGGTGACATTGTCTAGGGAAATTATATGCTGATCTGGGTTCAGTCAAAGGACAGTGAGTGAATGACAGGCCTGTGTCTAGATATTACCAGACAGACCTGGGTGCAGTTTGACCATGAGGGCCATTCTGCAGTGGATTTGTACTGCAGAGAATGCGCCTATAAGTGCATGGACTACTTTGTGCTTAGCTTTACGTGCAGCCTAATAGCCATTATTCTTAAATTATTGCTCTAGAAATAAAGAAGAAACATCCGTACACAAAAGTACAACATCAAAAAATAACAACGTTAATTCCTTCTTTGCATATTTTAGACTTCACTTTGATTTTGGCAACACATTTTGGCAGTCAACACTGAGTTACGTTACATTCAGAAAAAGAATTGGTCTCAAAAAAGAAGCTGAGAATTCAGTAAAGCAATGTTTTGATTATTGCCCTCCGAGTGGAATTCTGACCTCAAAACAGAACTCTAGCATCCAAAACATCCCAAACAAAATGGATGGCCTAGAGAGACATTTGGAGGCCCATAACATGGTTTTCTACTCTGTCTGACAAAAGGCCCTTCCGTACTGCTTCCCGTAGGGACCTTGCAGCTCAACACTTCATACATGAAGCACCAAACACCAGAAACAACAACAACAAACCAGTGTCTAGTAGTCCTCCTAGATCTGTGGAAAACAAAAAACTAACAGTAAGGCACTTCACTTCAATGTAAATCATTCTGCTAGGTGCTTCTTACTAATCATTACAACATATTATATGACCAGCCTAATGTGTCTAATGTCTTCTGGGTAAAACAGGCACGACTGTAATCATTGCATAGTTCCACAGACTTGAGGGTGCACTGTAACCATGTTCTCAATACAGTGGTGTAATGTACAGTAGATAGTTATTATCAAATGCATATTTGAGTACTTTCCTACAGTTGTTAAACAGCAGAAATATACATTAACAGTACAGCTTATAGTTTTAACTACAATCAATAATTTGAAAAACCTAAATATAATCGTTAGTAAATATATATTTAAAAAAAAATCAATTTATGGACGTCATTCCAGTGTTTAAACAATTTTCTACATGTACATCTCCTTATATTCCTAGCAATATAAACATTCACATAATTGAAAAAAATATCCTGAATATCTCTAAAACACGAAATGGATGGACAGGCAAATCCTAATAAGTGTACAACAAAACAATAATAATTTAGAAAATGGACAAGTTAAAAACAAAATGTATTTTTCTTCCTAAGAGATACACTTCTTAGTGAGTATTTGCTGCAATACATTTCAATCTTATTATCATAAATATCTTCATAAACCAAATGTGCCTATATGGAAATCAATGTTGCATTTCTACCAATATTGGTAGACTGACATTATGTTCTGTGCTATATGTGAAATGTTTACAAATCTCCTGACTAAGACGTCATCTCATTCAAGTTTAAAAGCACAAAAGTAAAGCACAAACAAAAGTAATCAAAATAATGTATTATCGCTTCTGTCATATTGCGCTGAATAGACATGCTATAAAGCAAGTAGTGTGACTGTGTAACACACCAACAATATATTAAACCACAATTTTTAGCTTTCACTTCGAGGGAATTGCATTTTTGTTTAAAGCAATAAGCTGATCAATCAGGGTTTTATAACTATTATAAGCATGCCCTATACCATGATGACTATACACAGGTACAGTATGTGTGAGATATCGCTCCCTGACTCATTGTCATAAAAGTATTGATAAAATCAGAGCATGATCTATTAAAATGAACTATTAAAAAGTAATTTATAATCAATACATAAGAGAAACTGAACAAAATTCAGTTTGACCGCTTTCAGAACCCAATGATACCATATAATAAACAAAACAAAAAAATAACTATGAAAAATGTAATATGTGTAAACACCTGAAAACAAACTAACTAACTAACCAGCAGTTGGCTGAAGTTAGCTACTGACGGGAGACGTCTGAGGAGGCCTCAACACAACACAACATAGAACAGGTTGAAGGGGTGGAGATAAAGATGCAGGTGAGTGGAGTGGGCAGCAGTGAGTGCTAACAGCTCTGGTCGTTCTCTTCCATGCTTTTGCTGCCTGAGCAGCTGCTGTCCTTAGAAGCCCCGGGCGAGACAGAGGAAAGCAGGGGGTCTCCCCCTCCCACAGGGGACAAGGTGTCATCCATCAGGATGTCCATCAAGGCCCCCTTAGGATGACCGCCGTAAGGCCCCTGGTCACCTGAGACTCCCCTATGGCCCTTGGTGTAGGGAGATGCTCCATCGTTGAGCTCCAAGGTGGTGTACTGAACCTGGTCTGGAGTGCAGGCTGGGTGGTGTTGGTGCTGGGGGTGGACATGGTACAGATCCTGGTGGCAGTCTCCCAGGGCTGGCTCCTGCTTGATGCCTCGGGCTGAGAGCTCAGCTGAGCAGAGGACAGATGTGTCTGTAGTCAGACCATGGGCACGAGCTTGCATCTCCAACTCCTGAACCCCATCAAGGGAGGGAGAAAGAGAAGGAAAGAGAGTGTTATCAACATTGTCTGTCTGCATGCTGCATATCTGATACCATCCAGAATATAGAAAAGCCTCATCTCAATTCAATCCTACTTTGATTGGCTAATACAGTATGTGACATTTTGAAGGCATGGCTAGTTGCTCCTTATCTCTCCCAGTGCCCCACGGCCTACCATGCTGTACCTGTATCCGCAGCATCAGGTGTCTATTGTTGTGCTCCAGCTTCTTCTGCCTGTTCTCCAGCTCTTTGGCCCTCTGCTGCTCCCTCTGTAGCTTCCTGATGTAGTCCACTGACGCCTTGAGAATGGTGCCTTTGTTCCAACGCATATCCCTGAGGACCAGAGAGGGGCACGGCAGGCCAGCAAGATTTTATCAGCCTGAACTGTTAGCATTCTAGAGTACACTGACAACGTTCTAACTCACACAATTCTCAAGGATATGGATGCACTGAAAATAAACTGAGGCATTGATCTATAATTATCGTAAACTCTAGCCTAGGGTCAATGTCTGACCCATGATAGAACAGTGGGGTCCGGAATTATTGGATCCTTTGATAAAGATGAGCAAAAAAGACTGTATTAAATAAATAATACAAATACTGAGCTACATTGTATGCTTAAAAAAAAGAACTATTATTTTATACTAATAGAATTTCTCAGAGAAAGAGATATTATTTAGCAAGTAATAAAAAAAATGCTAAAAGATAGGGGTCAGCATTATTGGATCCCCTGTTTTGAATACTCCAGTACCCTCCCTTTGGAAGGATAACAATACTGAGCCTTTTTATAAAATGTTTTATGAGATTGGAGAACACTTTGGGAGAGATCTTAGACCATTTCACCATACAGAATCTTTCCAGATCCTCGAAGGCCAAACCCGTGACCAAATACCTCTATTTTCATGTCATCTGACCATAGCACCGCCTGGAGTTTGCTAAACGTCATTGGCACTTGGATTGGAACCAGTGCAATGGTCATATGACACGAAAATAGAGGTCTTTGGCCACACACACCAG
Organism: Salvelinus namaycush; assembly: GCF_016432855.1. Classification (NCBI taxonomy): domain Eukaryota; kingdom Metazoa; phylum Chordata; class Actinopteri; order Salmoniformes; family Salmonidae; genus Salvelinus; species Salvelinus namaycush. The sequence continues at coordinate 16,908,315 of NC_052320.1, forward strand.
CGGTGGGTTTGGCCTTCGAAAGAACAATGCATATGTAGTAAAATTCCTCATCCCTACTGTAAAATATGGTGGTGGATCGTTGATGTTATGGGGCTATTTTGCTTCCACTGGTCCTGGCGTCCGTGTTAAGGTCAACGACATTATGAACTTTGCCAAGTACCAGGACATTTTAGCCAAAAACCTGGTTGCCTCTGCCAGGAGGCTGAAACTTGGCCGCAAGTGAATATTCCAGCAAGTAAACATCAAAATCCACAAAGAAAAAAACAAAATCAACATTTTGCAATGGCCATCTCAGAACCATATTGAAAACCTGTGGTTTGAATTTGAAGAGGGCAATCGATTAGCGCAGACAAAATATATCAAGGATCTGGAAAGATTCTGTATGGAGGAATGGTCTAAGATCCCTCCTAGTGTGTTCCCCAATCTCATAAAACGTTTGAGAAAAAGGCTCATTGTCATTATCCTTACAAGGGGAGGGGTCGGCAGGTAGCCTAGTGGTTAGAGCTTTGGGCCAGTAACCGAAAGGTTGCTGGATTGAATCCCCGATGAATCCCCGAGCTGACAAGGTAAAAATCTGTTGTTCTGCCCCTGAGCAAGGCAGTTAACCCACTGTTCTCCGGGCACCGAAGACGTGGATGTCGATTATGGCAGCTCTGATTCAGAGTGGTTGGGTTAAATGCGGAAGACACATTTCAGTTGAATGTATTCAGGTGTACAACTGAATCCCTTTCCCTTACTGGAGTATTGAAAACAGGGGATCCAATCATTTTGACCCATATCTTTTTGAGATTTGTTTTAATTACTTGTTACACAAAATCTCGTTCTCTGAGCAATAGTATTAATATTAAATAATATAATTGTTCAAATTTTTGGAGTATACAATATTGCTCAGTATTTGTATTACTGATTTTATATATTTTTTTGCTCATCTTTATTAAGGGATCCAATAAATCCAGACTGCGCTGTATCTGATAGAAAGACTTCAAATCCAAGTAAGCATACGCAACTTACGGATCATTTGTTTTTGGAATCATGGTCCCCAATTCTTTGATCCGGTCGTTGATGTTAAACCTCCGTCTTCTCTCAACTACAGGAAATAGGACAAGAAGAGAACAATAAGAAACAATCAATTATGCAAAATGTAATAATGAAAAGGTAATATCACAGCATATCTAAACAACCCACATGATATTACTAGATAGCTGATAATTACCATATAACAAAACTCACTCAAATTATGGTTATCCTTCTTCTGTCGTTCCTTTGCCATTGCCCTGACCTCTGCTTCTGAAACAAAGCAGTTAGCATTAGGTATGGACAATGACTACAGATGTGGGATCTTCATTTGATAACCCTGTTGCAGGAGAGCATACTTGCAATGCAGGAAATGTAAAACTTGTAGTGTATTTGAGGTTTAAAATGTGTAATTTCCACTTTGAAATTTCAGATTTTATTTTACCTCATGAAAAATGTATCAACCTCTACACAAATGTCCATTAATTATAATCCACATAATAATTCACATTTCTTGTTGCTGCAGGATTATTTTCAAATTGGCTCAATTTAAGATCCTACATCTGTAGGACAATGGCAAAACATTGATGTTGACACACAACAAAACAGTTATGCCAGAAACGTTTAGTTAGTTTCGGGAAGAAAATAAATGAAACTGTGCTGAGCACATTATAGGCTAAGCAATATGCACCCGTGTAACCTAACTCAAACTCACAGTTAGCTAAAGTAAGTATGAATATGACTATGCAGACATACCTACAGGAAATCCTTCAGGCCTTTGATAGTTCTCAAACTTGCTACACGATCCAGACTTGTCCAGCATGTGCATGATGGCCGGAGATTGGGAAACTATTTGGCACATAACATTTTCAATGCATTTCTCTTTATTTTGAATGACAAAATAACAAAGTTTACAATAATCAAAAACAATATCAATGCAAAGCACATGCATACACATTTCCCTGACCCTTTTAGACATATTGCTCAGTCACAAAGGTCTGGAGAGTAATTTGTAACACCATGTTTGAATCTGGATGTTTTTCATGTAATGGGGTCATGCTCACCTGAGTATTCCCTTTTGATGTTGGGCAGGTTGGCAGGGCAGGAGTTGATGGCCAGGCCTGGATGGGGCATGCCCTGGTTACCATAAATGTCCAAGAGGTTAGTGTTGACAGCGATCTGATGAGAAAAGATAACCACAGACAATAGTAATGTTAGCAGGGTCAAATATACCTGGCACAGGTGGTGCTTGACACATGAGTAGTTAACCCTTTAAAAATGTGTTTACCCTTTAAAAATTTGTTTACAATGATCTGGAAGCAAACATTTGCTGTATTTGTAGACACATCTACTATGAATTGTCACATAGGCCTCCACCGGATAGGTGCAGTGAGATGTATTGTTCTACAGGGTCAGCCATAGTAGTACTGCGCCCCTGGAGCAAATTAGGGTTAGGTGCCTTGCTCAACGGCAAATAGACAGATTTCCCCTTGTCAGCTCAGGTATTCAAACCAGCAGCCTTTCGGTTACTGGTCTCATACAAGCAGACAGTAAATTAAGGCAATCATACCGTGTTGGCCATCTGAAGCCCTGGGTCCATTAATCCAAGGATATCGTCGTTATAACTCGATTCCAGACTAATTATGTCATCAATGACATCATCCATCTATAATAAAAAAACTAAAATTGAATTTGAGATAACATATTTTCTAACAGACAGTGATTCAGTTAAGGGTTAATCAACAGAAGATCACATTTCCTTATCAATGAATATGTATTATCCAACTCCATGGTGTTACTACCATTCATTACTCAAATACACATTGCTTTGAAGTAGAAGTAATCGAAAATTGGCAGATATCATGGTGTGAAAAGCACACTGAATTTACACACACTGCATTGTAGCTCGGCATCTATGACCATGTTACATTTTGCGTTACCTCTTTCTCACAGTTGATGTTGAGGGTGAGTAAGGCCATGGGGCTGTTGGGGGCACTGTTGCCCGGCCCGAGAGCCATGCCCCTGTGGTCAGAGGACTGGTTGGGGCAGGGCAGGGAGCCAAGCTTGCCCAGGTAGCGCTTCACCTGCTGCTGCTGGGCCTGCTGGATGTGGTACTTGGTGGGGTTCTCCAGGTGAGTCTGTACCTGGAGGAGGTAGGGAGAAATGGAGTGAAAGAGGGAGAGACATAAGTGAGAGTCAGAATCCTCAAACGCTGTTATGATGGGTTGATGATTGTTGGTCCTGTTGCAGTTGTGCTGTGAACTCAAGAAAGAGCTCTCAGATCTCACTGAATATTATCTCACTAAATAAGCAAGAAACAGCCTTGAAAATGTTTCCATACATTTATAATAATAAAGAGAACCAGATTACTAATTAATATGAAAATAAAATACATGTCAGCTCAACTAGAGTCCTTGACTTGACCAGAGAAAGTCAAGTATGAGTTGAAATGTTAGAACGTATCAATATTACTAGCAAATCCCAAAAGCAGTAAGCCGTAAGCTTTTCTTTTCATTTATATTTTTTTCTGTGCTCTCTCTTGATAGCTAAATAATCCCTAGATATAAATACATGTATTCACAATTCATGTCACACATTCCATCTGAATAAATGTTATGTTTATCTTACCATACCTCAAAAGTAAAAGGGGGGGAAATAAAATATATTTCAATCAGCATAATACTGGACCTACCTGATAATGGTGGTATTCAAGCATCTCCAACATATTGCACAATTTATATTCCAACTACAAATAAGAGATGCTTAAAACCTAATTATATTCCCTTTCAAAGTCTATGCAAGACCAGAGAGGCTGTCTTCCTCTTTCATCCGCTGCTTTCAACACTGATAATATGGAGAGGAACACCTCTGTTCAGCTTATAAAAGGCAGAAAAAAGTAATTAGCTACGCATGTTAACAAGTCTAAGTGAGACACAATGAACCTTTTAAAGATTGTGATGCTTTATGTAAAATATGAATTTATGCCTTTATGGGGCTAGTTTGACGTCAGAGTGGGAGTCTTACAAAGAGGCTCTTTCTACAGCCTAGACCAGGTCACCATGTCTACTGACACTTGCCCCAGGCCAGATAACTTCTCATCTCCTCTTTAACCGCATGCATGGCTGTTGCACACTGGCTGGTTCCTCTGCTATTTTTGGATGATAGGCTCACTGAGCTAAAACTATTCTTGTAAACTACATGCTTCATAATATAGTAAAATATATACTATTTTTTTGTTTGTCTAAACATCTTCATTAAAACAAAAAATCAATAAAGTGATTACGTTGCTAAAGGGAGGCTATTTTATTAATTCTTTACTCAAACCTGAGAGAAAGCAGATTGTAATAAGATGTTTCTAAAGATGAGATTTCAGCTACCTGTAACATTATCTCTAATATAAAGTTATTCCTGAGTCCTAACAGGACAGTACATCACTGCATTCAAGGGTTCCAACAACAGCAAAGATGACCAACTGATAAATTACCAATTATAAACCAGTAATGGGATAGAATTCAGTTTAGAATCGGTTGTACTGAAGAAGCATGTGTGTTTATCCAACACGTGTGGAAATTGACTGTAGCCAAGCCTGGACAAGCTCTGGGTAAAGAAAGTCTGTCTTACCATCAAAAGTACAAATGTTCAAATTTGTAACTATCTATAATCTTTCCTTTTCAAGCCCTTCACAAGAATCCCGGGTTACAAAAAGCGTGACAAAACACTGGGTAAATGTGAAAGGAAATCAAATGTTAATAACTTCAAATTAAACCAAATACTGTTAGAGAGCATTTACAGCTGTACTCTTATCCATCAAAAAACAAAGGCAACAGCTTTGACAGCAACAGAATATATAAACTACTTTCTGTAAGGATAGTAAGGGGGTTCATAATGTGCATTTTAAAAGTGTAATGACAGCCTTACAGAATGACAGTTGATTTCACTGGTGAGGTGGTTAATGAGCTCAGGATAACCAAGTGTGGATTACAGAGTCTGGTTATTTGGAAAGGCTTGAGGCAGATGGAGCTCCTCACAACCCCATTCACCTCCTGAACTCTTGGCTCAACAACACAGCAACAGAACCAGACGGTCCCTCCTCCGGGCCCTTATTGGCTGGGGTTATTTAACCTTGCAAATAGTATCTACAGTAACAACTAACACCACACTAGCATCAATAGAGAATATCATACACTGTTCTACTATAACATGGTAATAAGCATTTACTGGTAGGCCTATTTGTTTTATGCAACAAAAACTAAAAAGGTAATTCAATAGATGTGTATTGCTCAATGTAAATTGGCATTCCCTATTTCTAGTCATTCCATAAGGAATGTATCCTAACTGGGAGGTCTATTAATAGCTCTCTGAAGTATTTTGGGAATTCCCCTGGGGAGAGTCGAAAGTTATTTCAAGCATGTTGACCGTGTGATAACTGAAGGGGTCAAAGTTGAGAATGCATCCTGACCAATTAGGCAATAAAACCCTCTGGGCCAGCTTTAAATGTCCTTTAAATGCACTGTTCGTCAACAATAAGAGGTGGAGGAATTGTGTAGAATTAGATGCATCCTAAACAAATCGAACCGTTCAAATAATATTTTCTAAATGTCAGAGAGGTGTGAGCAATCCCTGATTTGTATCTATATAGTGTTCATGTGCTGTAAATGAGACACCAAATAATCATCCAACAACCCTAGACACGCAATTAGCCTCTGAGCTGTAATTGAGGAGTAAGTACTAGTTACACTGTTTGTGTACACGGGTGTTTGATTATTCATAAAAATATATATAAATAATTAGCATGTATGTTTTCTTAGAAAGCGCCATAACAACACATGCTGAACAATCTGATAACAAGTCTCTTAACGTCTTAACATGCAATTAACGCTACTATTACTACTAATATGACGGCCACATGCACGACCTCCGACAGTAACAATACATTTCATAATTGTACAGTACTGTGGAAAGGCAAATGTTGCTGCAAATCTGACATATGGAAAACACAAGTTAGAATCCATTGACACAATATGTTTTCTGTATATTTCAGAGTTCTACATCTTACACTTATCTTTCTACTTTCTCACACCAGTCCTACACCATTTCCATCAGAGAATACCAAGGCATACTTCCAGCCAATCTGCCTCAGTATTTTCTTGACCTGGTCAAATTCCTTCTGCTAATATTGAATATGGAAGATGTGTAAATACTGCTTTTGTTATGATGAATTGCTTTGAATCGATAACGACATCAGGGTGTTAGGGTATTATTGAGACAACAGAACAAGATCAGCAATTATTATTATTTATTTTTTTACATTGATTGATTGACATTTAAATTGAAATAATAACATGGATTATAACACTGGATTACCTCAATATAGTGAGCCAAGACGCACACAAAAAATCTACACTACTTGTACATGACATAAAATAAGCATTAGAATTTGTCAGAATACAGAATGCAGGCTTTGTTGAATTGATTTCACGCAATACAGATTGAACTTTATGCCTCTAGTAACTGAACTAGAAGTTCTTCCAGACCACACTACATGTTCTTTGCCTTACATGAGAGAAACGCTAGTAACTAGTGTGAAGTCAGAAGATACATGGCTTGAATTTAGTCTTAGCTCAAACTTGATTAATGGGATATTACTAGGATAAAAGAAACAATAAATAATCTGACTTCCAAAATAAGACAGGCCAACACAGTCCTGAGGCAACAAGCAACTCCTCCTCGATAAAGTCAACTATTTTTTTAGCTAGGTTTTTTTAGCCCATAGATTTTGTTGTACTGTTGTAGTCACTCAAATATCACATGAATACACAATACCCAATGCTGAGTAAAAAGTTTGGGAACCCCTGATCTAATCCATGAGAGTAAACCTAATGCAATTTTTCCTGATCTATTCATTTCATTATATTATGAAATCTTACAATGTCTAATGTCTCAAAGGTTCAATAATTGTATTTGATGAATTTCTCATGTTTAACTCAACTGTTTCTTTGAGGCTAAACCAAAGTGACCATCTGTAAACTAGTAAATACGAAAATTACAGTATGTGACACCCATGCATAATTACAGATTACATCCATCCGGATCCCTCTTTGGCGTTCATAGTGGAGGTGGACGCGTCCGAGGCTGGGATAGGAGCCGTGCTCTCTCAGCGCTCGGGTACGCCACCGAAACTCCGCCCCTGTGCTTTCTTCTCGAGTAAGCTCAGCCTGGCGGAGCGAAACTATGATGTGGGGGACCGGGAGCTGTTGGCTGTCGTCAAGGCTTTGAAGGCGTGGAGACATTGGCTTGAGGGGGCTAAACACCCTTTTCTCATCTGGACTGACCACTGCAATCTGGAGTACATCCGGGCGGCGAGGAGACTGAACCCTCGCCAGGCAAGGTGGGCCATGGTTTTCACCCGTTTTGTTTTCACCCTTTCTTACAGACCAGGTTCCCAGAACGTGAAGGCAGACGCACTGTCCCGGCTGTATGACACAGAGGAGCGGCCCATGGATCCCACCACCATACTCCCGGCCTCCTGCCTGGTGGCGCCGGTAGTGTGGGAGCTGGACGCGGACATTGAGCAGGCACTACGTGCAGAGCCCATTCGCCTCCAGTGTCCCGCTGGGCGTCTGTACGTTCCTTCTGCTGTCCGTGACCGGCGGATCTATTGGGCCCACACGTCACCCTCCTCTGGTCATCCAGGCATCGGTCGGACGGTGCGCTGTCTGAGTGGGAAGTACTGGTGGCTCACTTTGGCTAAGGATGTGAGGGTTTATGTTTCCTCCTGCTCGGTGTGCGCCTAGTGTAAGGCTCCTAGGCACCTGCCCAGAGGTAAGCTACACCCCTTACCCGTTCCACAACGGCCTTGGTCGCACCTGTCGGTGGATTTCCTTACCGATCTTCCTCCCTCACAGGGTAACACCACGATCCTGGTCGTTGTGGACCGTTTTTCTAAGTCCTGCCGTCTCCTCCCTCTGCCCGGTCTCCCTACGGCCCTACAGACTGCGGAGGCCTTGTTTACACACGTCTTCCGGCACTACGGGGTGCCTGAGGACATAGTGTCTGATCGGGGTCCCCAGTTCACTTCGAGGGTCTGGAGGGCGTTCATGGAACGTCTGGGGGTCTCGATCAGCCTTACCTTGGGTTTTCACCCCGAGAGTAACGGGCAGGTGGAGAGAGTTAACCAGGATGTGGGTAGGTTTCTGAGGTCTTATTGCCAGGACCGGCCGGAGGAGTGGGCGGCGTTCGTGCCCGGTGCAGAGATTGTCCAGAACTCGCTCCGCCACTCCTCCACTAACCTCTCCCTCTTCCAGTGCGTACTGGGGTATCATCCTTGGCATCAGAGTCAGACCGAGGCTCCTGCGGTGGACGACTGGTTCCGGCGCGCGGAGGAGACATGGGATGCCGCCCATGTTCACCTTCAGTGCGCCGTGCTGCGCCAGAAAGCCAGCGCAGACCATCACCGCAGTGAGGCCCCGGTGTTTGCACCGGGGGACGGGGTCTGGCTCTCGACCCGAATCCTGCCCCTCCGCCTGCCCTCCGCCTGCGAGGGGTACGGTCCGGAGGAGAGATGCTGGGTTCCGGTGCAGGACGTGTTGGACCCTTCAATGCTGCGGGAGTTCCACCGTCTCCGTCCGGATCGCCCTTCACCTCACCCTCCGGGTCGTCCCTGAGGCCGGTGTCGGCGCGCTGCTGGAGCCGCGCGTCAAGGGGGAGGTACTGTCATGACTTCCGCCGAAGTCAGTTCCTCTCCTTGTTCGGGCGGCGTTCGCCGGTCTTCTAGCCATTGCCAATCCACCTTTCATTTTCCATTTGTTTTGTCTTGTCTTCCGGCACACCTGGTTTACATCTCCTACTAATTAACATGTGTATTTAACCCTCTGTTCCCTCCATGTCTGTGTGGGGTATTGTTTATTGTTATTGGCACGCTTCCGGCTGGTTTGCGCCGGGTTTTGTTTTACCCGTGCTTTGTGGCAGCCGGTACTTTGTACTTGGGCTCTGTACTTTTGCTGCCTCACTTGTTCTGTGGGCATTTGTTTTGTGACGCGGTTGCGTACTGTATTATGATTGCCTTAGTAAAATGCTTTGTCTATTCATCTCTGCTCTCCTGCGCCTGACTTCCATGCACCAGCTACACCCACCGCTGACAAATACGCTAAATTCCTTTTCACTAAATCTAGAAATCATGTTGAACTCTTTTAGGAAATGATCCTAAATAAATTTCAAAGCTAGTGTTTTTTCCCCCTTATGCAATGGAATGAAAGCAGTGGGGCTAATTACGAGCATTCTTCGCTGAATTAGAGTTAGGGTGTGTAGTAAGACTGCTTGCCTTTGTCTTGATCCTCAAACTGATCCCGTACATATTCCTCCAAAGGTCAGTGGTCACTTGGTTAATTAAGGGCCCAATCTGTCTTTAGACAAACTCATCTGAGCTTAATGTTTTCACCTTTAAAGTCCAGCAGCCCCGCCTGGCACCCCCAAGCTAATTTTGTGTAGCTTTGTCTGTGGACTGTGCTAATCTAGTCACAGACAGGCGAGCAGGTAAACCCTGCTCTACAGTGCTTAGTGCTAGACAGGAACAGACCTTTCATTTGGGGGAATTTCAGTCAATGAAGAATGCCCGTAAGCTCCAAACCTGAATCACAGAAATGTCTTCCAGCTTGTTGTATTGTACTCTTTTATGGGATTATTCTAAACCTTTCAAAGAGCTAACGATTTTACAGTGTATAGGATAAGTCATGTTTATGCTGTATGTGGAGGGCAATGGTTTCAATGGTTGGACCCATGCCATACATGTTCAGTATGATGACAAGAGGGGGGCACTATTTCTACTACTATCCTACTACTTTATACTATATGGAATGGAATTTTACATAATGTAATTAAGGCTTTAACTTAAAACATTTTTTCCACATTTTGTTACGTTACAGCCTTATTCTAAAATTGATTAAATAAAACATGTTCCTCATGAATCTACACACAATAACCAATAATTACATTTTTTTATTGTTGCACAGGTGCATCCTGTTTCCATTGATCATCCTTGAGATGTTTCTACAACTTGATTGGAGTCCACCTGTGGTACATTGATTGGACATGATTTGGAAAGGCACACACCTGTCTATATAAGGTTACATAGTTGACAGTGCATGTCAGAGCAAAAACCAAGACATGAAGTCGAAGGAATTGTCCGTAGAGCTCCGAGACTGAATTGTGTCACGGCACAGGTCTGGGGTAGGGTATCAAAAATGTTCTGCAGCATTGAAGGTCCCCAAGAACACAGTGGCCTCCATCATTCTTATATGGAAGAAGTTTGGAATCACCAAGACTCTTCCTAGAGCTGGCCGCCTCGCCAAACTGAGCAATCGGGGGAGAAGGACCTTGGTCAGCAAGGTGACCAAGAACCCGAAGGTCATTCTGACAGAGCTCCAGAGTTCCTCTGTGGAGATGGTTGTCCTTCTGGAAGGTTATCCCATCTCTGCAGCACTCCACCAATCAGGTCTTTTTGGTAGAGTGGCCAGACGGAAGCCACTCCTCAGAAAAAGGCACATGACAGCCCGCTTGGAGTTTGCCAAAAGGCACCTAAAGACTCTCAGACCATGAGAAACAAGGTTATCTGGTCTGATGAAACCAAGATGAAACTCTTTGGTCTGAATGCCAAGCGTCACGTCTGGAGGAAACCTGGCACGATACCTACGGTAAAGCATGGTGGTGACAGCATCATGCTGTGGAGATGTTTTTCAGCGGCAGGGACTGGGAGACTAATCAGGATCGAGGGAAAGATGAACGGAGCAAATTACAGAGAGATCCTTGATGAAAACCTGATCCAGAGCGCTCAGGACCTCAGACTGGGGCGAAGGTTCACCTTCCAACAGGACAACGACCCTAAGCACACAGCCGAGACAACGCAGGAGTGGCTTTGGGACAAGTCTCTTAATGTCCTTGAGTGGACCAGCCAGAGCCCCGACTTGAACCCGATCAAACATCTCTGGAGAGACCTGAAAATAGCTGTGCAGCAATGCTCCCCATCCAACCTGACAGAGCTTGAGAGGATCTGCAGAGACGAATGGGAGAAACTCCCCAAATACAGGTGTGCCAAGCTTATAGCGTCATACCCAAGAAGACTAGAGGTTGTCATCGCTGCCAACGGTGCTTCAATAAAGTACTGAGTAAAGGGTCTCTATACTTATGTAAATGTGATATTTCAGTGTATTATTTTTATTAAATTTGCAACAATTTCTAAAAACGTGTTTTTGCTTTGTCATTATGGGGTATTGGTGTAGATTGATGAGGGATTAAAAAAAATACATTTTAGAATAAGCCTGTAACGTACTGTATCAAAGTGTGGAAAAAGTAAAGGCGTCTGAATACTTTCCGAATGCACTGTAATATATAATCTGTGTCATATTTCCACAAAAGCTATCAATCAATACAATATTAAACATATTTGCGATAATGAAATATTACATTGATATAGAACACTTGCACACATACAACCTACTTTAACAAACCGAAATGGTTATAAATGTACTACCCAGATGGCAAAATCCTACCAGCGTAAACTTCAATCACAACAATCACACGAATTGCAGTAAAACATGGACTAGGGCTTTTCTACTGCTAAATTACTACAATACTTCTCGTAAATCTGCAGTGAATCTACATGTTCAGAGGGTTCAGAAATAAACAAGTCCTAAAGCAGTCATAATCAGAATTATATATTGCCTGATCTCCTTAAAATTAGGTTGTGCCCCAGAAAAGTGTGAAAACTTAAAAAAATAATGCATACAATGTAAAAACATACCCTCACTGTTTTGTGAATGGGTGGCAGTATGCTCTTAAGAAATGCTTGTCAGGCAGTTCATGCTATGAAGCTACCACGTCCTGTATCATTGTGTCATTAAACGGTATCATTGTGTTATTGTTATTGTTATTGTTTATGATTCATATTCTCATCATTTTCTTAAGAAATGAAAACATTTGATTAAATGTTGAAAATTATGAGAATATGAATCAAACAATAAAGATAATAACACAATGATAACAATCAATTAGAATGTTGCAGTGACAATGTTGGAAACAACAGGAAAATTGTCATATTCAAAGGAAAACGCAAAGGAGAAATATCTATCCAGTCATGCTTTAGATATAAAGTTTGGGATACACTTCAACATTTAATCTTTACCTTTTTTTTATCTGTATTTTTTATATTTAGTTATACTTTTTCTAAAGAAGGACAAACAAATGTAAAGGAATCGTTGTGGTAGTTATCAATCTCTGTCTCCCCTAGCTTTCAGAAAATTTGCAACAGTCTCTAGTCACCCAGAGCAGATTAACAATGAATCAAAGCTATGAAAGATATGAATGTAGCTCAGCAAATAGGATTAAAGATGGCTAAATCCAAATGGATGGAAGCACAGCATGCATTAAAGAGGAATTCTCTCAGGAAAGCTCATCCCCATATGCGTTTTAAAACACTTCTTACCTCCATGTGTTTTACACCGTATCATAGTAAACTGTGCTTGCTCGACTGTCCAGAAGATTCATGATCAAGTTGCCAATATAGAGTCATCCAACCCACAGTAACTTCTTCAAACAACATCTGAGTGTGAATGCCTGCATCTAGAGGTGATAGAGACCTCTGGAATTATGTGAGGAGTGGCATGTTTGGCATATCACAGTGAAGCAGCCAGCCAGAGAGGGGGTGTGTCACCTGTGTCATCAGGTGTGAGAACTGAGGACAATACTTATTGCTTACCTTCAGCACCTCCATGGGCAGCTGGGATGCGGGGGGAAGGCTGGGGGGCGCGCTGACGTTGATGGCTGAGGTCTGGGTGTGGATGTGGCCGTCGGTGGTCTGGTGGTGCAGCGAGGTGGAGGAGGCCTGACGTCTCTGCTGCTCCCGCCGCTCCTGCTCCTGGAGCTGCTCTCGCATCAACTGCTGCCGCAGCAGGATTCGTGATGTCATGGTGGAAGAGCCCAACGGGGGCTTGGAAGAGGAGCATTGCCGGTCTAACGGATTACTGCAGGACGGAGAGACAAACATCAGGCAGGGCATCAGGAGAGAGGAGGAGGGGAGGGGGCGGGGTTAGGGAGGTGAGAGTGAGCGTTAAGGAGTGAAAGAGAGGTCAGGGAAAAGAGAGAGGCATTAGAGCATTAGGATCTACAGTACTGGGATCAGGAAGACGCCACGTCACAGTGAGAAAACCTAAAGATTTCTTCTAAATGTCTCCTGCTGGTCTGCAAGCCAGAAAGTTGTGTCTGCTGCAGAATACTGAACACCATCACTGAGGAGGAATCTTAACCCTAACACATCTCCTACTAGTCTTGTCTGTATAGTGTTTAAATGTAGCCAACATCCCATACTTGGATCAAAACAATGACTCAGACAGGGGAACTTTTCTTCACACAGTTTCAGTTCTCCCTATGTTCTCAAATGTAGACACTTGCTGTTTTCCAGACAGAATCCTGCTGTAGGCCTAAAATATAGAGGGTGTGCTGGAGCAGAAGCTGTCTGGATGAAGCCTTCCCTGAGTGAGTGATTTGATATAAATCTCAGCAAAACGTCTTGCCAATCAAGCTGTGCAGTAATCGGACTAATTAGCCAGTCTAGTCAAACGCAACCTTGGTCGACAGCCATCCCTCCGCACTGAGCTTTCCCTTCATTTTATAGAAGCTCATGTCAACCCCCTCATAAAATAAAAAAGTCTTAAATCTTATGCATCACATTTCTGACAACTGAGATGCATTAAAGATAGGCCTACATACTTTATATAACGTTTTTTTATGTAATCATACAAACACTACATTTTAGGCCCCAAAATGTTCATAAACTTGAAGAAGCCTGACACCAAATGCCATTTTCCACACTTTAACCACAATGAGAGGGGTTAATATACATCTCTGAGGTCTAGAACATGGAGGAAATTCAGTCGCTGCCTTTTCCCCATTTTTGCAAACTGATTTATGGCTTGTCTGGAGCAAGTGAATCATCTCTTTTGACACACATTGTTTGGGAGACCTGACTTACACAAGACCAAAATGCTTCCTGTGGTGGATTCAAAATCATTTTCATCCTCACTTTACATTTTGGAATCTCCAGATAATATCGATCTGTTGTGCTTCTGTGGCCCTTCATTAAGTTAATCTGTAGGACTTCCCCTAACATGCATTCAAGAGACACAAAGATCTGCAAATGTTGATTCTCAACTCTTGCACTTGTGGTATTTACAAAATGCATCCGAAAAAGTTTCATAACCAGTAAACCCTTGTGTATATGGTATACCTCTATCATCTTACATAGTAGAATAAGCAGAACTGTACTGAGGCAGACTCAAGATTACAACCATTGACCACTGTGTGTGTAGGTTCTGCCCTCACTAACACATTGACCACTGTGTGTGTAGGTTCTGCCCTCACTAACACATTGACCACTGTGTGTGTAGGTTCTGCCCTCACTAACACATTGACCACTGTGTGTGTAGGTTCTGCCCTCACTAACACATTGACCACTGTGTGTGTAGGTTCTGCCCTCACTAACACATTGACCACTGTGTGTGTAGGTTCTGCCCTCACTAACACATTGACCACTGTGTGTGTAGGTTCTGCCCTCACTAACACATTGACCACTGTGTGTGTAGGTTCTGCCCTCACTAACACATTGACCGGCTGCCAGATGGCTTTTTGCCCAGTTGTTCCTAAGCAGAATACTGAAACCCATAAAAAGACCTTTTGTCTGGTTCAACTTTCCACTATTGTGTGTGCACACACCTCCTCTCTGTGCATATGTATCAGGAAACACAATGGCTGCACAGTCTCGCATGGCCACACCCCCTGGCCGAGAGGTTTTTAATGGAGAGAGAGAGCTCCTGGACTGGAGGTGGTTCAATGGCTTAGGAGAGGAGGCTGCAGCCCACCCTCACACACCTTAATGACCTGCTGGATAAAGAATGGCTTGGCCTAGTGGGAGAGCCATCAATCTAGCCTCACAATGAACAATGGCACAATAACAGCTCAATAACAATACTAATACCTATAAAAAACAAATAGTGATAATGACAACACAATAAACAATACATGTTATATCATATCTATGTGCTTTGTATTCTGTCTACAAACATCATAACAATGCTATTAGACAAAACATTTAAATAAGTATTTCTCTAGTCAACTTTTAATTGTCCTTCAATCTTGGCTGAAAATCTTTCACATTTCAAGATCTACATAACTGTATAATTACATATGAGTTCCAAACAAAAGGATAATGCACCAAAGCATTAAATGCATTCTGGCTATAGTACTTAGCCTAAATTGCACATACATTTCTTGAATTCCAATGCAAAAGCTTCTGACCTATCTGTCCAAAATCAAAACACTGCATTGGCAAGTAAAACTCTGAGCAGCAAACAAACCACAACCTAAAGTTACTGCCTAGAGAGAGTGCTATTAATAGCCATATAGATGTATTGTATTTATAGTCCAAATGCACGTTTCACTCTGCACACACATAAACCTTCTATCTCACTCTTTCTAACACACGCACATTCAACTCTCAAACATAAACACACATGCATGCACACATAGCAGCATGGAGGTACAGCTACTCACAGGTGGTTAGTGTAAAAGGAGCAGGGTCTGTGCACTTGGGCTCCTAAGGCCTCCATGTTTGTTCGTTTTTCCTGAAGGTGCATCAGACAGCTGTCCTTGGAGAGCAGTGAAAGTCATGTTGCCAATGCAGCCCTGTAAGTGTGTCACAAGGGGGAGGCTCCAGGGCCAGGCCTGGGAACTCCAATCCCTACATAGAGCTACCCAGGGAGGAACAGCCCCGTCCGGTCAACACCAATCCACACACAGTGACACAGAGAGAGAGAGAGAGAGAGAGTGGGCTAGAGCACGGGAGCAGTGCTGTGTTGTCTGTTCAAGACATGATCTATGAAACAGGAGGTGTTGTACACTAACTGAGCTACTTAGATTCCTTACTGCATCAACATCAAGATTCTCAGACCGGAAAGATTGACCCTGGTCAAACAATGAGTAGCCATGTGTGCAGAAGGACAGAAGTAAATACAAGGAGTTATCCTGGCCCCGCCCCTTTCCCCCACCATAAGGTACATTTCTTCCTCTGGGCTCACCTTCACAATCACCTTCTGAGACACACAGAGCCCAGAGTCCAGTGACTGCAGTCTGCAGGTGTCTTGGTTCCTGGTTGGATCAGGTGTTCCCGACAGCACTACACAGTCCCCCTGCTGGAGGTGGAGTTTGAGCAGCACAACTGCACGCTGTTCTGCTCAGAACCTTGACCTACCCAACCAACCCCCACTGCTCAGAACCTTGACCTACCCAACCAACCCCCACTGCTCAGAACCTTGACCTACCAAACCAACCCCCACTGCTCAGAACCTTGACCTACCCAACCAACCCCCACTGCTCAGAACCTTGACCTACCCAACCAACCCCCACTGCTCAGAACCTTGACCTACCCAACCAACCCCCACTGCTCAGAACCTTGACCTACCCAACCAACCCCCACTGCTCAGAACCTTGACCTACCCAACCAACTCCCACTGCTCAGAACCTTGACCTACTCAACCAACCCCCACTGCTCAGAACCTTGACCTACCCAACCAACCCTCTCTGCTCAGAACACTGCTGCCTGGTGCCTCTAGCATATACAGTTGAAGTCGGAAGTTTACATACACTTAGGTTGGAGTCATTAAAACTCGTTTTTCAACCACTCCACAAATTTCTTGTTAACAAACTATAGTTTTGGCAAGTTGGTTAGGACATCTACATTTTGCATGACACAAGTCATTTTTCCAACAATTGTTTACAGACAGATTATTTCACTTATAATTCACTGTATCACAATTCCAGTGGGTCAGAAGTTTACATACACTAAGTTGACTGTGCCTCTAAACTGCTTGGAAAATTCCAGATAGCCTAATTGACATAATTTGAGTCATTTGGAGGCGTACCTGTGGATGTATTTCAAGGCCTACCTTCAAACTCAGTGCCTCTTTGCTTGACATCATGGGAAAATCAAAAGAAATCAGCCAAGACCTCCAAAAAATTGTAGACCTCCACAAGTCTGGTTCATCCTTGGGAGCAATTTCCAAACGCCTGAAGGTACCACGTTCATCTGTACAAACAATAGTACGCAAGTATAAACACCATGGGACCGTGCAGCCGTCATACGCTCAGGAAGGAGACATGTTCTGTCTCCTAGAGATGAACGTACTTTGGTGCGAAAAGTGCAAATAAATCCCAGAACAACAGCAAAGGACCTTGTGAAGATGCTGGAGGAAACAGGTACAAAAGTATCTATATCCACAGTAAAACGAGTCCTATATCGACATAACCTGAAAGGCTGCTCAGCAAGGAAGAAGCCACTACTCCAAAACCGCCATAAAAAAGCCAGACTACGGTTTGGGGACAAAGATCGTACTTTTTGGAGAAATTACCTCTGGTCTGAAACAAAAATAGAGCTGTTTGGCCATAATGACCATTGTTATGTTTGCTTGAAAAAGGGGGAGGCTTGCAAGCCGAAGAACACCATCCTAACTATGAAGCACGGGGGTGGCAGCATCATGTTGTGGGGGTGCTTTGCTGCAGGAGGGACTGGTGCACTTCACAAAATAGATGGCATCATGAGGGAGGAAAAGTATGTGGATATTTTGAAGCAACATCTCAAGACATCAGTCAGGTAATTAAAGATTGGTCGCAAATGGGTCTTCCAAATGGACAATGACCCCTGGCATACTTCCAAAGTTGTGGCAAAATCGCTTAAGGACAACAAAGTCAAGGTATTGGAGTGGCCATCACAAAGCCCTGACATCAATCCCATAGAAAATTTGTGGGCAGAACTGAAAAAGCGTGTGCGAGCAAGGAGGCCTACAAACCTGACTCAGTTACACCAGCTCTGTCAGGAGGAATGGGCCAAAATTCACCCAACTTATTGTGGGAAGCTTGTGGAAGGCTACCCAAAATGTTTGACCCAAGTTAATCAATTTAAAGGCAATACTACCAAATACGAATTGAGTGTATGTAAACTTCTGACCCACTGGGAATGTGATGAAAGAAATAAAAGCTGAAATAAATCATTCTCTCGACTATTATTTTGACATTTCACATTCTTAAAATAAAGTGGTGATCCTAACTGACCTAAAACAGGGCATTTTTATGAGCATTAAATGTCAGGAATTGTGAAAAACTGAGTTTAAATGTATTTGGCTAAGGTGTATGTAAACTTCCGACTTCAACTGTACATGTACCTCTATGTCTATGGAGTCTTCACTACTACTATGCAAATATCTGACAATGTAAATTATTCGGCAGTTCAAATGTATAAACTGGTTAAATGGTCATGTAAACTAAAACATTGACTACAGTAAGGAAAGAGACACATTAACACAGATAAAACGGACCATGACATAACTGTGAAGAACACTCACAGTGAGGAAAGGCTCTGTATGCAGTGCTTTGGTTAAGTAAGACAAGTTAAGAGCGCTATGGTCACAAATAAATAAAATTGATGTATACACCGAGTGCTCCAAACATTAAGAACACCTTCCTAATATTGAGTTGCACCCCTCCTTTTGCCCTCAGAACAGCCTCAATTCGTAGGGGCATAGACTATACAAGTTATCGGAAGCATCCACAGGGATGCTGGCCCATGTTAACTCCAATGCTTCCCACAGTTATGTCAAGTTGGCTAGATGTCCTTTGGGTGGTGGACCATTCTTGATACACACAGGAAACTGTTGAGTGTGACACAAACCAGCGCACCTGGCACCTACTAACATACCCCGTTTAAAGGCACTTAAATATTTTGTCTTGCCCATTCACCCACTGAATGGCATACTTACACAATCCATGTCTCAATTGTCTCAAGACTTCTTTAATTAACCTGTCTCCTCTCCTTCATCTACACTGATTGAAGTGGATTTAACAAGTGACATCAATAAGGGATCATAGCTTATGTCTATGTCTACAGTCTATGTCATGAAAGAGCAGGTGTTCTTAATGTTTTGTATACTTGTATGTTATGCAAGGAAAACAAATCAGCAAGTTGCCAACTACCACAACAGATAATGGAGTTCTTTGTTGTCGTAGTTACGGGCAGAGAAGGTCCGGTTGGGATAATTTGAACTTGCCGGGTCCTATTTCTGTAATTAGGTTTTATGCCTTTCGTCTCTTCACTTGTTTACAGTAGTATGGCCTACTCCAGTCCAGCTCGCCTTCCCCTCTCTGCATGCTATGACTAGGACAGCACTCTGAAGCACATCAAAAAACAACCACACAGATTATCAATGTATTGCAGTAATATTACTGCTGCTGCATACAGAATGGTGGGTGGGTGGCTATAATGTGTGATAAGTCGCGCCCTACTACAGGCATGCTCTTCAAATTATCCTTGACAGCATCAATGTGTTCTCTATTTGAAAATACACTATATATACAAAAGTATGTTGACACCCCTTCAAATTTGTGGATTCTACTATTTCAGCAACACCCGTTGCTGACTGGTGTATAAAATCGAGCACACAACACTCACTACCGAGTTCCAAACTGCATCTGGAAGCAATCGTCAGTACAATAACTGTTTGTCGGAAACTTCATAAAATGGGTCTCCATGGCCGAGCAGCCGCACACAAGCCTAAGATCACCATGCAAAATGCCAAGCATCGGCTGGAGTGGTGTAAAGCTTGGACGCCATTGGACTCTGGAGCAGTGGAAACGCGTTCTCTGGAGTGATGAATCACACTTTACCAACTGGCAGTCGAACGGACTAATCTGGGTTTGACGGATGCCAGGAGAACACTACCTGCCCCAATCTGCCCCAATGCATAGGGACAACTGTGGAGTTAGATGGAAGAGGAATAATGGCCTGGAGCTGTTTTTCATGGTTCGGGCTGGACCCCTTATTTCCAGTGAAGGGAAATCTTAACACTACAGCATACAATGACATTCTAGACGATTCTGTGCTTCCAATTTTTGTGGCAACAGTTTTGCTGAATGGAAGCAAGTCCTCACAGCAATGTTCCAACATCTAGTAGAAAGCCTTCCCAGAAGAGTGGAGGCTGTTATAGCAGCAAAGGGAGGACCAACTTCATATTAATACCCATGATTTTGGAATGAGATGTTCGACAAGCAGGTGTCCACATACTCTTGGTAATGTAGTGGCTACCATAATGTTGTTTCTTCCTAGGTTCTGGCCATTCTAGGGAGTTTTTCCTAGCCACCGTGCTTCTACATCTGTATTGTTTGCTGTTTGGGGTTTTAGGCTGGGTTTCTGTACAGCACTTTGTGACATCGGCTGATGTAAAAAGGGCTCTATAAATACATTTGATTGATTGATAAAGAAAATCCTTTGTCAGTCTCACATCTGTTTACTCAGACTGTCAGATCTAACTGGAATTATGGAGAAATGAAATTAACACCTTCATGGCCACTGTCCAGTGAATGTGTTTAGAGCCCTGGTGGGAGTAAGGATGCGGTCAGAGTGATTACGTAACCATTGGGTTGTGTAGTGTCTCACTCCACTCTAGCACCTGTATGTGTCACTCAGACCCCATCGGATCCCCATCCTGGATCGGGAGAGGAACACCCTGGTCCTGACCTCCCTCTTTGGTATATGATATGACTCCCAGAAACAGAACAGGACAGAGCGCTCCCTGAGACTTTGAGTGTCCCTTACAGAGGCCACATTGACACCAGCACTGGATACTGGATGCTCATGTAAAAACACATATCATAATGCAATGCGGTATGTACTTTCTGTGAATACACTTTACCATATATGTACTTCAATGCCTAGGCCAAGATGTGGCTTGGGAAGAGCATTGAACACAATAAAGACAACCTGTGCTCTTTGTTATTCTTTAACTTCTAGGTCAAATGGGGCTTGTAGGGAGTCTATAAAACCAGTTCGGGGGCATGGAGTGCATGGTCACTGGAGGACAACTGGGACATCTCTGCTCCTTGAAAGCGTGATATAGTCACATATTCTACGTAGTGTTTGACTGCATGAATAGTGTATCCTTAACTGCTCAATGAGTCATCTGATTATATAAACGGGAAGATCCATAGTGGAAAAAGGAACAAACATTGACAATTGACTTACATTTTATTTGTAATTTTCTTTATTTAACCTTTATTTAACTAGGTAAGTCAGTTAAGAACAAATTCTTATTTACAATGACGGCCTACACCGGCCAAATTCGGACGACGCTGGGCCAATTGTGAGTCACCCTATGGGACTCTCAAACACGGCCGGTTGTGATACAGCCTGGATTCGAACCAGGGTGTCTGTAGTGACGCCTCTAGCACTGAGATGCAGCGCCACTCAGGAGCCCATGCCACATGCTTTGACAAGGTTCATGCTACATTGACACTTTACCTCTCATTCACATCTGTGACAGATGAAAGATACAGTATGACAGGTATGTGACCATTGGACGGTGACGTTACATCTTTTTTTTATTCATAATGTCATGACATGGAGTATCTTTCTAAACTGTATCTACATTTTTGCTTTTAACTATTTCATTACTATTTTAATGTAAATTTCACCATTTAGTGCTGTAGCCCTACAAATGGTGCAGAACATATTTTGACCAATCCAGACTCTGGGCCAACCAGAAGCAAAATATATGAGCTGAGATGTGAACAAATCCTGTCAAGAGACGTGCAGAATATTGACAGTCTAATTAGAATGTGAAGCTGACTCCATGGGTTACCTTGCTAAAGAATCCCAGCAACAAACAACGCCTGCTTTGCATTGGAGGTGACATATCCATTGCTAAATTTACAGAGCTAATTTACACCGCATAGAAGACAAGTTTCACCGTCTGTCTCACGTCTATATTAAGAACACACAGCTCTGGCTCTGACTCTGCAGGGGTTCGTTCGGCTGTCTGTGCCAAAAGCTTTCTGAGACAGCCAGAAAGCGAAGTAACCTCCGTCAGTAAAAACAAGATAATTCATGATGTTATCAACGTCATGATTTCAAATGAAGAAAAACTGCATTTTAGACCTATCAGGCCAGTCAATCTATGTCTTATCTTTGGCCTTGCTTTACTGTAGTAGTCAGGGTGTGTAGCATTTGTTCGTTTTTTGCATTGTTTGTAACTTATTTTGTACATAATGTTGCTGCTACCGTCTCTTATGACCGAAAAGAGCTTCTGGACATCAGAACAGCAATTACTCCGCTTGAACTGGAAGAATAATTTTTCTTTAATGAGTCGGACGAAAGGGATTTACTCCAGACACCCGAACAGGCCCTGATCCTCGTCATTCGCAGGAGAAAGAGACTGAGGTTTTGTGGAAGGAGATTGGGGTGCCTTGTGAGGATCCGGCGACGAGTGGCTAATCTGCCTTTGCCATCGGTACTATTGGCCAACGTACAATCGCTTGATAATAAAGTAGACGAACTACAAGCACGTATATCCTACCAACGGGACATTAAAAACTGTAATATCTTATGTTTCATCGAGTCGTGGCTGAACAACGACATGAATAACATACAGCTAGCGGGTTATACACTGTATCGGCAGGATAGAACAGCAGCTTCTGGTAAGACAAGGCGTAATGATCTATGTATATTTTTAAAGAACAGCTGGTGCACGATATCTAAGGAAGTCTCATGGTTTTGATCGCCTGAGGTAGAGTATCTCATGATAAGCTGTAGACCACACTATCTACCTACAGAGTTTTCATCTATATTCTTCGTAGCTGTCTATTTACCACCACAAACCGATGCTGGCACTAAGACCGCACACAATGAGCTGTATACGGCCATAAGCAAACAGGAAAACGCCTATTCAGAGGCAGCGCTCCTAGTGGCCGGGGACTTTAATGAAGGAAAACTTCATTAAAACATCCGTTTTACCTAATTTCTACCAGCATGTTAAATGTGCAACCAGAAGGATAAAACTCTAGATCGCCTTTACTCCACACACAGAGACGCGTACTAAGCTCAGATGAAGCAGATGCTAAGCTACAGGACTGTTTTGCTAGCACAGACTGGAATATGTTCCGGGATTCTTCTGATGGCATTGAGGACTTCACCACATCAGTCACTGGCTTCATCAATAAGTGCATCGATGATGTCGTCCCCACAGTAACTGTACGTACATACCCCAACCAGAAGCCATGGATTACAGGCAACATCCGCACTGAGCTAAAGGGTAGAGCTGCCGCTTTCAACGAGCGGGACTCTAACCCGGATGCTTATAAGAACCATCAAACAGGCAAAGCATCAATACAGGACTAAGATCGAATCGTTCTACACCTGTTCTGACGCTCGTCTTATGTGGCAGGGTTTGTAAACTATTACAGACTACAAAGGGAAACACATCAGAGAGCTGCCCAGTGACACAAGCCCACCAGACGAGCTAAATTACTTCTATGCTCACTTCGAGGCAAGCAACACTGAAACATGCATGAGAGCATCAGCTGTTCTGGACGACTGTGTGATCACGCTCTCCGCAGCCGATTTGAGTAAGACCTTTAAAGAGGTCAACATTCACAAGGCCGCAGGGCCAGACGGATGACCAGGACTTGTACTCCGAGCATGCGCTGACCAATTGGCATGTATCTTCACTGACATTTTCAATATCTCCCTGTCTGAGTCTGTAATACCAACATGTTTCAAGCAGACCACCATAGTCCCTGTGCCCATGAACACTAAGGTAACCTGCCTAAATAACTACCGACCCATAGCACTCACGTCTGTAGCCATGAAGTGCTTTGAAAGGCTGGTCATGGCTCACATCAACACCATTATCCCAGAAACCCTAGACCCACTCAATTTGCATACCGCCCCAACAGATCCACAGATGATGCAATCTCTCTCTATTGCATGCCACACTGCCCTTTCACATCTGGACAAAAGGAACACCTATGTGAGAATGCTATTCATTGACTACAGCTCAGCGTTCAACACCATATTGCCCTCAAAGCTCATCACTAAGCTAAGGACCATGGGACTAAACACCTCCCTCTGCAACTGGATCCTGGACATCCTGACGGGCCACAACCGGGTGGTAAGGGTAGGTAACAACACATCCGCCACGCTGATCCTCAACACGGGGGTGCGTGTACAGTCCCCTCCTGTACTCCCTGTTCACTCATGACTGCACGGCCAGGAACGACTCCAACACCATCATTAAGTTTGCCGGTAGGTCTGATCACCGACAACGACGAGACAGTCTATAGAGAGGAGGTCAGAAACCTGACCATGTGGTGCAAGGACAACAAAGTGATCAAGACAAAGGAGATGATTGTGGACTACAGGAAAAGGAGGACCGAGCACGCCCCCATTCTCATCGACAGAGCTGTAGTGGAGCAGGTTGAGAGCTTCAAGTTCCTTGGCGTCCACATCAACAACAAACTAACATGGTCCAAGCACACCAAGACAGTCGTGAAGAGGGCACGACAAAACCTATTCCCCTTCAGGAGACTGAAAAGATTTGGCATGGGTCCTCAGATCCTCAAAAGGTTTTACAGCTGCACCATCGAGAGCATCCTGACAGGTTGCATCATTGCCTGGTATGGCAACTGCTTGGCCTCCGACCGCAAGGTACTACAAAGGGTAGTGCGTATGGCCCAGTACATCACTGGGGCCAAGCTTCCTGACATCCAAGACCTCTATGCCAGGCGGTGTCAGAGGAATGCCCTAAAAATTGTCAAAGACTCCAGCCACCCTAGTCATAGACTGTTCTCTCTGCTACCGCACGGCAAGCGGTACCGGAGCATCAAGTCTAGGTCCAAGAGGCTTCTAAACAGCTTCTACCACCAAGCAATAAGACACCTGAACATCTAATCAAATGGCTAGCCAGACTATTTGTATTGACCCCCCCTCTTTTACGCTGCTGCTACTCTTTGTTATTATCTATGCATTGTCACTTTAATAACGCTACATACATGTACATATTACCTCAATTACCTCGACTAACTGGTGCCCCCGCACATTGACTCGGTACCGCTACCCCCTATATATAGCTTCGCTATTGTTATTTTACTGCTGCTCTTTAATTATTTGTTACTTTTATTTATTTTCTTTTTAGGTATTTTTCTTAAAACTGCATTGTTGATTAAGGGCTTCTAAGTAAGCATTTCACTGTAAGTTGTATTCAGCGCATGTTAAAAATACCATTTTATTTTATTTTTATCAAACTAATGAACCACAGTGTCATAACCACAAAGGTATGTAAGGATAAGCATGGTTAAAACGACTGCACTCAATGTTTGGCTTTCTGTCATGGTTGCAAAGCCATAATAAATTAAATTAAATCACAACTTCAAGCATCTGCTACAGCAAGCCCATATAGTGTTGATTTAGTATCAATGTAATGAAATGTACTAATGTAACGGCTGTCTTCGGGTGAAAGAGAGGAGGACCAAAATGCAGCGTGATGATAATCCATATTTTAATTAGGATATTTAAACGACGAACAAAAACAACAAACTGACAGAAGGAACCGAGAACGCTACAGTCCTGAACATGGGAACACAGAACAGATGAACACACGAACAGGAACAATCACCCACAAACAAACAGTGAAAACAGGCTACCTTAATATGGTTCCCAATCAGAGACAATGACAAACACCTGCCTCTGATTGAGAACCATATTAGGCCAAACAACAAACCCAACATAGAAACACAAAACATAGAATGCCCACCCAGCTCACGTCCTGACCAACTAAACAAAGACTAAACAAAGGAAATAAGGTCAGGAACGTGACAGTACCCCCCCCCCCCCCCCCCCCCCCCCCCCCCCCCCCAAGGTGCGAACTCCGGCCGCAAAACCTGAACCTATAGGGGAGGGTCTGGGTGGGCATCTGTCCACGGTGGCGGCTCTGGCGCTGGACGTGGCCCCCACCCCACCATAGTTAATCCTCGCTTCCGTGGCCTCCTCTTAACGGCGACCCTCCAAATTAACCCCACTGGACTGATGGGCGCCTCTGGTCGGAGGGGCAGCTCCGGACTGAGGGGCAGCTCCGAACTGAGGGGCAGCTCCGGACTGAGGGGCAGCTCCGGACTGAGGGGCAGCTCCGGACTGAGGGGCAGCTCCGGACTGAGGGGCAGCTCCGGACTGAGGAGCAATTCCGGCATCGCCGGCGTGACAGGCAGCTCTGGCAGCTCCTGGCTGAGTGACGACTCTGGCAGGTCCTGGCTGAATGATGGCTATGGCAGGTCCTGGCTGACGGGCGGCTCTGGCAGCTCCTGTCTGGCTGGCGGCTCTGGCAGCTCCTGTCTGGCTGGCGGCTCTGGCAGCTCCTGTCTGGCGGGCGGCTCTGCCCGCGGTACTGGGCTGGGTACTGGGCTGGGGCGAGGAGGTGGCACCGGATATACCGGACCGTGGCAGGTGGCTCTGGCAGCTCCTGTCTGGCGGGCGGCTCTGGCAGCTCCTGTCTGGCGGGCGGCTCTGGCTGCTCCTGTCTGGTGGGCGGCTCTGGCGGCTCCTGACTGGCGGGCGGCTCTGGCGGCTCCTGACTGACGGACGGTTCTAGCGGCTCCTGACTGACGGACGGCTCTAGCGGCTCCTGACTGACGGGCGGCTTTGAAGGCTCAGGACAGACGGGCGGCTTTGAAGGCGCTGGGCAGACGGGCAGCTCAGATGGCGCTGGGCAGACGGGCAGCTCAGACGGCGCTGGGCAGACGGGCAGCGCAGGCGGCGCTGGGCAGACGGCAGACTCTGGCCTGCTGAGGCGCACCGTATGCCTGGTGCGTGGTGCCGGAACTGGTGGTACCGAGCTAGGGACACGCACCTCAAGGCTAGTGCGGGGAGCAGCAACAGGGCGTACAGGGCTCTGGAGACGCACAGGAGGCTTAGTGCGTGTTGCCGGAACTAGTGGTACCGGGCTGGAGACACGCACCTCAGGGCGAGTGCGTGGAGGAGGAACAGGGCTCTGAAGACAAACAGGAAGCCTGGTGCGTGGTGTTGGCACTGGTGGTACTGGGCTGGGGCGAGGAGGTGGCACCGGATATACCGGACCGTGAAGGCGTACTGGAGCTCTTAAGCACCAAGCCTGCCCAACCTTACCTGGTTGAATGCTCCCCGTAGCCAGGCTAGTGCGGCGAGGTGGAATAGCCCACACTGGGCTGTGCTGGCGAACCGGGGACACCATGCGTAAGGCTGGTGCCATGTACATCGGCCCGAGGAGACGTACTGGAGACCAGATGCGTTGAGCCGGCTTCATGGCACCTGGCTCGATGCCCACTCTAACCCGGCCGATACGTGGAGCTGGGATGTACTGCACCGGGCTAAGCACACGTACAGGAGACACCGTGCTCTTTTTCCGCATAACACGGTGTCTGCCCGTACTCTCGCTCTCCACGGTAAGCACGGGAAGTTGCCGCAGGTCTCCTACCTGACTCCGCCACACTCCCCTTTAGCCCCCCCCCCCCCAATACATTTTTGGGGCTGACTCTCAGGCTTCCAGCCTCGTCGCCGTGCTGCCTCCATTCGCCGGTATCCCTCCGCACATTGCTCCATAGAATCCCAGGCGGGCCCGGCACTCTCCCTGGGTCGACCGACCACCTGTCTATTTCTTCCCAAGTTGTAACACAGTCCAGATTCTGCTGCCGAGCCAGCTCCTCAAAACGCCGCCTCTCTGCTTTCGCTGCCTCCAGCTCTGCCTTGGGGCGGCGATATTCCCCTGGCTGTGCCCAGGGTCCTCTCCCGTCTAGGATTTCCTCCCACGTCCAGGAGTCTTGACATCGCTGCTGCTGCTGTCGCTGCTGCCCGTTACCACGCTGCTTGGTCCGGGTTTGGTGGGTGATTCTGTTACGGCTGTCTTCGGGTGAAAGAGAGGAGGACCAAAATGCAGCGTGATGATAATCCATATTTTAATTCGGATATTTAAACGACGAACAAAAACAACAAACTGACAGAAGGAACCGAAAACGCTACAGTCCTGAACATGGGAACACAGAACAGATGAACACACGAACAGGAACAATCACCCACAAACAAACAGTGAAAACAGGCTACCTTAATATGGTTCCCAATCAGAGACAATGACAAACACCTGCCTCTGATTGAGAACCATATTAGGCCAAACAACAAACCCAACATAGAAACACAAAACATAGAATGCCCACCCAGCTCACGTCCTGACCAACTAAACAAAGACTAAACAAAGGAAATAAGGTCAGGAACGTGACAACTAATGAAGAAAATCTTTTTAAATTAGGAATTACGTTAAAGGGCTGCACAAGATGGCGATTGCTTTCTCGTTCTCTCTAACTCCACAGCAATGTTTCATTGCAAAAAATATCAAACAAATTGCTGACAAAATCCCAAGTTCCGGAAAGGAAATACATGGCATCGGATTAATGAACTGATATAAAAAATAACAATTGATGGATCCATCCGTTCTTTTCCATTTAAACTATTATATAAAATTCTCTCCACAAAAAGAATGCTCAATATATGGGACAGATCCTCTGTCCAGTGTCTGTGTTCTTTTGCCCATCTTAATCTTTTCTTTTTTATTGGCCAGTCTGAGATATGGCTTTTTCTTTGCAACTCTGCCTAGAAGGCCAGCATCCTGGAGTCGCTTCTTCACTGTTGACGTTGAGACTGGTGTTTTGCGGGTTCTATTTAATAAAGCTGCCATTTGAGGACTTGTGAGGCGCCTGTTTCTCAAACTAGACACTAGTGTACTTGTCCTCTTGCTCAGTTGTGCACAGGGGCCTCCCATTCCTCTTTCTATTCTGGTTAGAGCTAGTTTGCGCTGTTCTGTAAAGGGAGTAGTACACAGCGTTGTACGAGATCTTCAGTTTCTTGGCAATTTCTCGCATGGAATAACCTTCATTTCTCAGAACAAGAAAAGACTGATGAGTTTCAGAAGGTCTTTGTTTTTGGCCATTTTGAGACTATAATCGAACCCACAAATGCTGATGCTCCAGATACTCAACTAGTCTAAAGGCCAGTTTTATTGCTTCTTTAATCAGAACAACAGTTTTCATCTGTGCTAACATAATTGCAAAAGGGTTTTCTAATGATCAATTAGCCTTTTAAAATGATGAACTTGGATCAGCTAACACAACGTGCCATTGGAAAACAGGTGTGATGGTTGCTGATAATGGGCCTCTATACGCCTATGTAGATATTCCATAAAAAATCTGCCATTTCCAGCTACTATAGTCATTTACAACATTAACAATGACTACACTGTATTTCTGATCAATTTGATGTTATTTTAATGGACAAAATATGTGCTTTTCTTTAAAAAACAAGGACATTTCTAAGTGACCCCAAACTTTTGAACGGTAGTGTATATAAAATATACAGTAATCCCTCGTTTATCGCGGGGGTTACGTTCCGAAAATGACCCGCGATAAGTGAAATCCGCGAAATAGAAAACTTTTTTTTTTTTTACAATTAGCAACTATTACATGTATACAAATACAGTGACTCACGTGTAGGCCGTTTCGTCGACATTATGGGTTTAGGAGATGTTCGAAATTACAAGATAATTTGGCCAACTTAATGTAAATTTGCCAAGCTGTTTTATGTACGTACACATAACTGCACGAGACGACAAAATGATAGCACAATTCGTAGCATGTTTTGATACAAGAAGCGGGAGTGAGTTTTTAGCGAATCAGAATGCAGAGCACAATGCACCAAAAAAAAAAAAAAAATGCATTATGAAAATCCGCGAAATAGCGAATCCGCGATAAGTGAACCGCGAAGTGGCGAGGGATCACTGTATATACAAAAAAAGGGGATCAGAAATGATGCAGGTAATGTTATTTGATAGACTTCAATTCTATCTGATCATTTCATAGCTGATCTATCCCCTAAAAAAAAGAGAGGGAAAAAAGATCCAGAAAGGAAAGACTGATTGGGTCCACCACAAGTATGCTATAGGAAATCTAGACACAGAAGAGCACTGTCATGTTTAGAAAGGTCACATGTCTCCACCACTAAGCACAATAATGAAGTCATACATAATTAACAGACAAAAAGAGACAATATTGCTTTGAACTACTTCCTGGCAATAGGCATGCAGCCAAGCACACAGTATTGACAGGAATTTTAGACCATTGCTCAATGTAACGCTTGTCCCAGTCAATCAAGCTTCACAGTCGGCATCCCCATGAACTACGCAATTACACAGAAGGCAATATTATGGTATAAGGACTTAAATGTATAACAGTGGAGGCTGCTGAGGGGAGGACGGCTCATAATAATGACTGGAATGGTCAATGGAATGGTATCAAACACATGGAAACCTCATCTTTGATGTGGTTGATACCACGCCATTGACTCCATTCCAGACATTATTATGAGCCGTCCTCCCCTCAGCAGCCCCCACTGATGCATAAGTCTTTAGAATAGAAATGTCCCAGTTATTTGTACATTCTAATCTTACACAGAGAGACATAACCAAAGTGACAATAATTCAGTGGAGGCCTGGACCCCAGGCGGCAGAGGGGTAAAAGGTAATGTCCAGTGAACAGACCTGACTCAGCTCCCTGCTCTTTATTCAGCGCTTAGGGACAGAGGACACAATATGGATGCAAATAGCCCTCTATTAAGTCATTTGTCAACTGTTTAGGAAAGTATCTATACATTTTCCTTTATGTAGTTAAATAAGCTATATTGGAAAGTAACATGGCTCCTACAATATTTATTTACTTAATTTTAGAATCTATAACACATTTTCTTACTAGGTCTCTATTGATATATTGATATCAATAATATTAAGAATTCACTGAGCACTAGGAATATCCCTACAGCTGATGCACAAACTGATGCACCAGTGAAATGTGACACACATTTGAACACACATTACAACACCATTTAACATGACATTTTTTCTTGACATTGTAATGACCTTTACAATGCATGAAATATATTTATTTCAAAAGAAAATGCATTTAGACTATACATGTGGAAAATAACTATGGCAGCGGAATAAACTGAAGGAAGTTTACCATGGAGTGGAGTTTAGTTCGCTATGGTAATCACAGTGAAGAAGACATCATAGTTTACTCCCTGGTATGGCTGTTCAAAATCCACAAACAAACTGTATTCTTCACAAGCTAATATTTGAAGTTGCATGTTAACAGGACAACACCCAAGTGTTGCATAACTAAATGTGCAATATAGAAGAGACATAAGGAATGGGAAGCAAACAAATCCCTCCTAGAAAGTCCTCAATAGGATAGGACAGTTTGCTATAGGATAACATCCTTGTGGAATCGCCTTCATTGGAAATAATGTAATTATACCCACACAAAAAAAAACATTTCCACAATAATTAAAACTTTTGCAAACATCCCTCGAGTATCAAATTCCTCTTTACCGCATAAAATAGCAGTGCACAGTCAAAACACTGACCTGTTTTTTTTCAAGGGCTGACTCTTCAACTCGTAATACGTTTTTGGTTCCTCTTGAAACTCTTCTCCAACCTCGAAGTCGGGAACTATACCCGATTCTGCTTGCATACTTGCGGCTGTCAACTTCTTGGCAATTTCAAATTATAAAGAAACGAACGATGTTATGGCCACCTCTCTAAAACACTCGCTGTAACAGCCACTGAAAACGCAAACCCGTCTTGCTCCAAGACCCAGCGCGCAAACAACGCAAAAAAGTATGGAGTTCTGTAGAGCAGGGAATGACGCTCGTAGAAATGGGAGTTTGTGGTATGGAAAACTACAAGCACCATAAGCCACACGTTTGGTGTTTTGATCTGTCAATGTCAGCAGCTTTTTCATTGGTCGCAACATCCGATGGGATTTTACCACATTTTAACTTCAAATCTGCTCAGGTGAATTACCATAGCAGGCTACATTGTTTCAATGTACAAATATCAGTATTCGTTCTTAAAAATAATAGCCTTATTAACATCTCCATAATTTTCACACATACCCTACTTTTCTTTCTATGAAAGGTAGGCTACAGTGTAACTACAACTATAAGCCTATTGTGCAACATTGTATACCTATAGTGTAATTACATTGTAACTACGATCCAACTACCATGTACAAATCACATTGCAAACCATCAGATGAGTTGACTATTTCTACATTTCGTAGACTACATAGTCTTGTTAATAGCATTGACCCAAATATTGACAATGTTTGAAAATATTTGAGGAAATCTCCTGTTTTATGTTTTTTTTTGATGATGGGAGAATAACATTGAGAAAATGTGATCTTCAAATGTGGGTAGGTTATGTATTATGTTTATTAATGTAGGTTATTACTTTCTGAGATTGTACCCTACTGCACTCTAGCAATGGTACTGGAGTCTGAACATAAAGTTTAATTTACAACCAGTTAGGTATTGCGATAGCATAGTGTCACATTACATTACAGGCTGTACCGTGGAAAGGTTAAAAGCAAAAGCCAGATCACCACAGGCGACTCTCCTGTGCCTTGCAATCTGCACTGTCCCCGTTTAAAAGTCCCTTATTCTCCACTGGGCGGCAGTGTAAAGCTAGGACAATCATCATCACCATTGAGTCTGCAGGTGACAAATAAAATAAAATATTATTTTATTTGTCACATGCTTTATAAACAACAGGTGTAGACTAACAGTGAAATGCTTACTGAGGGGCCCTTCCCAACATTGCATACAGAAAGAAAATATATAAATAATAGAAAAGTAAAATGCATAATAATAAAAGTAATAATAAATACACAATGAGTAACGATAACTTGGTTATATACAGTACCGAGTTGATTTGCAGGGGTACGAGGTAAGGTAGGTACTGTATGTACATATAACTAGGAATACAGTGACAGATAGTAAACAGTAGCAGCAGCTTATGTGTTGAGACAAAACAAGTTTGTGCAAAAAGGGCCAATGCAGATACTCCGGGTAGCTATTTGATTAACCTGCCTTAACAGAGCATGCAAGACTTGCACGTTCGAAATTTGCGTTTGTGTCATCCTGGTCAACTGGCTCACCGACCTACATTTCACCATGTGAAAAATCAACATACAAACAAATGGATTCTAGGAATGAAAGAATCCACCGAGAACACCAGTCAAGGCAACAACATTCTTGAACTTGCAGTAGCTGCTCTCAATGACTGTGGCAGGCTACTATAAAAACATCATGCTCCAATGATTTCAGTGTACCCATCCTTTATTGATTCAACCTCTATTGATGGAATGGTTTAAGTAAATACAGTATAGTGTTGATTTTTCCTGTAGTCTTGCCTAGATTGTTACTGAAGAAGGGAATTATCTGGATAAACCAGTGCGCAATGTTAACAGGGTGTTCATTGCAGATATGCCAAAAAGAACCTGAACTAAACTATGTGTTAGCAATTTAACTTACACAATATTATGACAGCAATCCGGTTGTATAGTTTATGAATCAGAAATATCTAAACCACAGATGGATGGTTCTTGGCTGTGAGGAGGAGATATCCAGAGGACAGATGGTTTGGGGGAATCATAATGAGATCCTTATTCATTCATGTCTGATGAAACCCTAGAGCTGGGGGTTGGGGGGTTGGGATGGGGGGAATGAGGGAATGGGGGGGTGGTACATTGTTTAAAACCTTTTCTCAATAGGGGGTGCTGTTTTCACTTTGTAAAAATTTCGTTCCCAAATTAAACTGCCTCGTACTCAATTCTTGCTCGTACAATATGCATATTATTATTACTATTGGATAGAAAACACTCTCTAGTTTCTAAAACCGTTTGAATTATATCTGTGAGTAAAACAGAACTCAAGTTGGAGCAATTTTCCTGTGAGGAAGTGAGAAATCTGAAATAAGGCAGGCTGTTCTGGGGTCAGTTTATTAATTTGCATGTCTTCTATTGGTCGAGATGCACTGCATACTCCTTCCCCTAGATGTCAGCAAATAGTGAGAATTGGAATGGAGTTGCTAGGCAGATCTGAGGCCATATAAAGGGTCTGGGAACGTGGGGTCCAGTCTTTTCATCATTCGCCATGACGCAAGACAGACCTCAGGATTGCGTTCTGGAAAGCTCCCGTTATAGGCCTTAGATATATCCGGCTCTGATTTTATTCGATATAGGTGTTAGACATCATAATGTTGTTATTTTAAACCGAGTTATATCAGTTTATATCAGTATATTGCGATTTTCGGATATTTCTTAGTGCTGCGTTATAGTGAGTTGGACACGTCTTCGCCACATGGCTAATGTTTACTGCTAATTCCAAAGTTGAAGGCGACAATCTACAACCGAGCAACGATTCCTCTGGACAAAGGACAACTTGCCCAAGATTCTGATGGGAGCTCATCAAAAAGTAAGAAGTATTTATGATGTTAATTCGTTGTTCTGTTGAAAAATGTAAAAATACTATTCCGCCATTAATTTCGGTGCGGTCTCGCTTTAACGCACGCTGTATGTCGTAGTAATTTTTAAAATCTAACACAGCGGTTGCATTAAGAACTAATGTATCTTTCATTTGCTGTCCAACCTGTATTTTTTAGTCAAGTTTATGATTAGTTACTGATTAGATTAGGTGCCTCTCCCAAGATTTCTCCCGACATTTTGTTGGCAGCTTGGCTACTATTCTCATTGTATAACCACGATTTGTGCCGCTAAATATGCACATTTTCGAACAAACTCTATATGTATTGTGTAATATGATGTTATAGGACTGTCATCTGAAGAAGTTTGAGAAGGTTAGTGAAAAAATTAATATCTTTTGCTGGTTTATTCGTTATCGCTATTGTTGGCTTGAATCAATGCTGTTGTGTGGTTGGCTATTGTAGTAAGCTAATATAATGCTATATTGTGTTTTCGCTGTAAAACACTTAAAAAATCTGAAATATTGGCTGGATTCACAAGATCTTTGTCTTTCATTTGCTGTACGCTGTGTATTTTTCATAAATGTTTTATGATGAGTATTTAGGTAATTCACGTTGGTCTCTGTAGTTATTCTAGTTGCTTTGGTGAGAGTTGTGATGGTGGCTGCAATGGTAAACTATGATTTATACCTGAAATATGCACATTTTTCTAACAAAACATATGTTATACAATAAATATGTTATCAGACTGTCATCTGATGAAGTTGTTTCTTGGTTAGTGACTATTTATATCTTTATTTGGTCGAAATTGTGATAGCTACCTATGCAGGAAAAAAATGGTGAAAAAAAAAAAAGTTGTGTCTTTTGCTATCGTGGTTAGCTAATAGAAATACATATTGTGTCTTCCCTGTAAAACATTTTAAAAATCAGAAATGATGGCTGGATTCACAAGATGTGTATCTTTCATCTGGTGTCTTGGACTTGTGATTTAATGATATTTAGATGCTAGTATTTACTTGTGACGCTATGCTAGGCTATGCTAGTCAGCTTTTTTACTGATGGGGGTGCTCCCGGATCCGGGATTGTGACCAAGTAGAAGTTAAAGTAGGCTGGGAGGCTTGACAAATGAATAGGCTACAGAAAATTAACTTGCTGAAAATTTTCAGCAAAAACTTTTAAAATAAGACAACTGAAGAGTTTCAATCCAAAAGACTTTATGGGTGCTTCTACAGAAGTGGTGCAAATTGCAGACCCACCCCCAAAAAACGATTTAAAAAAACGTTTAATTCTCCATCTTAGGACATTTATTTATATTATGATATTTTCTAATTCAATCGAATGGCAAAAAACATATTGTTAAATTGATATAGTACATGGGCTGGGTGGGGTAAAGGGTGGAGGAAACTGGGAGGGAAAGGTGGAGAGGGATACGTTTGGCTTGGGAGAGAGGGAAGGAAGGATTTATCTATATTACAATGTACTTGTATTTCTTTTTGTGACTTGCAAACCTGCTGTAAAATGAATAACAGTTCTTGCAAGATTAGGAGAGGATGTCGAGTCATTATTATTCCTTGATTGCCACCATTTTAGGTAAAATCACATGGTGGTTATTGGCGAGAGTGGAGAGGGCCTCTTTCCGAGGGATTGGGGTGGGGTGGCTGATAGGGCATCAGACACTTCCTTGAAGTGCTGTATGTGTGGTGCCTTCACTCATCTCACTTCGGTCTTTTAACTCTCCCCAAGTAGAGCGCCAGAAGTCACTATACTTTAAAGGCACAGAGCATTAAAGTACAAAGAAGTACTTTGTCCTCTGTTAAATGTTTGCTCAGCCAACATGTTCACAATGTTCTATATAAACTCAGCATAAAAAGAAACGTCCCTTTTTCAGGACCCTATCTTTCAAAGATAATTCGTAAAAATCCAAATAACTTCACAGATCTTTATTTGTAAAGGGATTAAACACTGTTTCCCATGCTTGTTCAATGAACCATAAACAATTAATAAACATGCACCTGTGGAACGGTCGTTAAGACACTAACAGCATACAGACAGTAGGCAATTAAGGTCACAGTTATGAAAACTTAGGACACTAAAGAGACCTTTTTACTGACTCTGAAAAACACCAAAAGAAAGAGGCCCAGGGTCCCTGCTCATCTGCGTGAACGTGCCTTGGGCATGCTGCAAGGAGGCATGAGGACTCCAAATGTGGCCAGGGCAATAAATTGCAATGCCCGTACTGTGAGACACCAAAGACAGCACTACAGGGAGACAGGACGGACAGCTGATCGTCCTTGCAGTGGCAGACCATGTGTAACAACATCTGCACAGGATCGGTACATCAGAACATCACACCTGCGGGACAGGTACAGGATGACAACACAACTGCCCGAGTTACACCAGGAACACACAATCCCTCCATCAGTGCTCAGACTGTCCACAATAGGCTGAGAGAGGCTGGACTGAGGGCTTGTAGGCCTGTTGTAAGGCAGGTCCTCACCAGACATCACCGGCAACAACGTCGCCTATAGGCACAAACCCACCGTCGCTGGACCAGACAGGACTGGCAAAAAGTGCTCTTCACTGACAAGTCGCAGTTTTGTCTCACCATGGTTGGATTCGCGTTTATCATCGAAGGAATGAGCGTTACTACGAGACCTATACTCTGGGGCGGGATCAATTTGGAAGTGGAGGGTCCGTCATGGTCTAGGGCGGTGTGTCACCACATCATCGGACTGAGCTTGTTGTCATTGCAGGCAATCTCAATGCTGTGGGTTACAGGGAAGACATTAATTATTAAGATTAATTGCAAAGTCCCTCTTTGCCATGCAAATGAACTGAATCCCCCAAAACATTTCCACTGCATTTCAGCCCTGCCACAAAAGGACCAGCTGACATCATGTCAGTGATTCTCTCGTTAACACAGGTGTGAGTGTTGATGAGGACAAGGCTGGAGATCACTCTGTCATGCTGATTGAGTTCAAATAACAGACTGGAAGCTTCAAAAAGAGGGTGGTTGGAATCATTGTTCTTCCTCTGTCAACCATGGTTACCTGCAAGGAAACACGTGCCGTCATCATTGCTTTGCACAAAAAAGGGCTTCACAGGCAAGGATATTGCTGCCAGTAAGATTGCACCTAAATCAACCATTTATCGGATCATCAAGAACTTCAAGGAGAGCGGTTCAATTGTTGTGAAGAAGGTATCAGGGCGCCCAAGAAAGTCCAGCAAGCGCCAGGACCGTCTCCTAAAGTTGATTCAGCTGCAAGATCTGGGCACCACCAGTACAGAGCTTGCTCAGGAATGGCAGCAGGCAGGTGTGAGTGCATCTGCACGCACAGTGAGGCGAAGACTTTTGGAGGATGGCCTGGTGTCAAGAAGGGCAGCAAAGATGCCACTTTTCTCTTGGTTATGCAAGAATGGGCTGCCATCAGTCAGGATGTGGCCCAGAAGTTAATTGACAGCATGCCAGGGCAGATTGCAGAGGTCTTGAAAAAGAAGGGTCAACACTGCAAATATTGACTCTTTGCATCAACTTCATGTAATTGTCAATAAAAGCCTTTGACACGTATGCAATGCTTGTAATTATACTTCCGTATTCCATAGTAACATCTGACAAAAATATCAAAAGACACTGAGGCAGCAGACTTTGAAAATTAATATTTGTGTCATTCTCAAAACCTTAGGCCACGACTGTACACTACCGTTCAAAAGTTTGGGGTCACTTAGAAATTTCATTTTTTTTTAAGAAAAGCACATTTTTGCCAATTAAAATAACATCAAATTGATCAGAAATACAGTGTAGACATTGTTAATGTTGTAAATGACTTTTGTAGCTGGAAACAACTGATTTTTAATGGAATATCTACATAGGCTTACAGAGGCCCATTATTAGCAACCATCACTCCTGTGTTCCAATGGCACGTTGTGTTAGCTAATCCAATTTTATCATTTTAAAAGGCTAATTGATTAGAAAACCCTTTTTCAATTATGTTAGCACAGCTGAAAATGTTGTTCTGATTAAAGAAGCAATAAAACTGGCCTTCTTTAGACTAGTTGAGTATCTGGAGCATCAGCATTTGTGGGTTCGATTACAGGCTCAAAATGGCCAGAAAGAAATACCTTTCTTCTGAATCTTGTCAGCCTATTCTTGTTCAGAGAAATGAAGGCTATTCCATGTGAGAAATTGCCAAGAAACTGAAGATCTCGTACAACGCTGTGTACTACTCCCTTCACAGAACAGCGCAAACTGGCTCTAACCAGAATAGAAAGAGGAGTGGGAGGCCCTGGTGCAAC
The DNA here is from genome assembly GCF_016432855.1 of Salvelinus namaycush. Classification (NCBI taxonomy): domain Eukaryota; kingdom Metazoa; phylum Chordata; class Actinopteri; order Salmoniformes; family Salmonidae; genus Salvelinus; species Salvelinus namaycush. The sequence goes on from NC_052320.1 coordinate 16,946,876, forward strand.
TGAGCAAGAGGACAGGTACATTAGAGTGTCTAGTTTGAGAAACAGTCCTCAACTGGCAGCTTCATTAACCCGACCGCTTGGGGGCGTCCGCATGGTCCTAAGGCATACTGTTGGGGGGGGGGGTAAAAATGATATTTCATTATGTGTCCCCTCTGTCCCCAATGAAAGTTGTAACAAAATAAACCACAAGTTCTTTAAAAAAGTATACTCAGTTATAACAGACTTTATGGGAAAATAAAACTCATCGAATAACAAATAAAGTTTTACATCTTCCTAAGTCTGAGGGTGGTTTTAACCTTCCAGATTTGGAATTGTATCAATCACCACCCAAGGCTTTTACATATCTTCAATATGAACAATGTGTACATATTGAATATATGTTCATCCCCTAAATCTTGTCACGTGTCTATTTTAAATGGATAAAGCTAAGAACATTGACAATTATTTCCATGACAGAATTTATGAATTTTGTACTGACCAATTTAGAGATCCTCAAATACATCCAACTTAAAAGTTTATCACAAAATTTCGACCTGAAATCTTTTGGACGTCAGAGCAATGTTGAGGGAATCCTGTTTGAGTCAGAAAAGGATACTCTTATGATAGGTAATATGTACAAAACCTTGCAGAAAACCTATCCAACTGACAATCTCTTAGAAAAATATCAGGTATGAAGGTAAGACCCAGATGCAGACAACGTCGAATTAACAATGGTTTAATAATCCAACAGGTGCAGGCAATAGACATGTCAAAGCAGGCAGGGTTCAGTAAACCAGGTGGGGCAACGGTACCGGATGGCAGGCAGGCTCAGGGTCAGGCAGAGTGGCCAGGCAGGTGGGCTCAGAGTCAGGACAGGCAAGGGTCAAAACCAGGAGGGTGAGAAAAAGAGAGACTGGGAAAATCAGGAGCTGAGACAAATGCTGGTTGACTTGACAAAGAAGATGAACTGGCAACAGACAAACAGAGAACACCAGTATAACGTATAAATACACAGGGGATAATGGGGAAGATGGGTGACACCTGGAGGGGGTGGAGACAAGCACAAGGTCAGGTGAAACAGATCAGGATGTGACAGTACCTCCCCCCCTCTAGGGGCGCTGGTTGACCGGGGTGCCGGCGGTGGAAGCCGGCGATGAGGGCTGGGTCCAGGACGTCTCTAGCGGGGACACAGCACCTCTCCTCCGGGCCATAACCTTCCCAGTCAACCAGGTACTGGAAAACCCTGCCCTGTGGTCGAACACTCCGGAGGCGTCTCACCGTGTATGCCGGATGTCTATCGATGACACAGGGAGGAGGGGTGGGCCTGGAAACAGAAGACAAAGGGCTGTGAGACACGGGCTTAATCCTAGACACATGGAAAGTAGGGTGAACACAGAGGGTACGGGGTAAGAGAAGACGAACAGCAGTGAGGCTAATGACTCTAGAGATGGGGAACGGGCCGATGAAATGGGGGGAAAGTTTATGGGACTCCACCCGGAGGGGTAGGTCCCGGGTGGAGAGCCATACCCTCTGCCCTAGCCAATAGCGTGGAGCAGGGGTCCGGTGGTGATCCGCTTGTTGCCTATACCTGGAAGTGGTCTTCAACAGAGCTGTCCCGGGCTCTCTTCCAGGTACGGCGACAACGGTGGATGAACATCTGGGCAGAGGGATTGCTGACTTCATCCTCTTGCTCGGGGAAGAGCAGAGGCTTATATCCCAAGGAACACTCGAAGGGCGAGAGACCTGTGACAGAGCAAGGAAAGGCATTGCATGTGTACTCAACCCATACCAGTTGCTGATTCCAGGTGGTAGGGTTGGCAGAGACTAAGCAGCGAAGAGTTCTCTAAGTCCTGGTTGGCTTGCTCCGACTGGCCTTTGGACTGCGGGTGGAATCCGGAGGACAGGCTGGCCAACGACCCAATGAGCGTGCAGAACACCTTCCAAAACCGGTACGAGAACTGCGGACCCCGGTCGGAGACCATGTCCACCGGGAGTCCGTGGATCCGGAAGACGTGGTGCACAATAAGCTGGGCCGTCTCCTTGGCCAAGGGTAGTTTGGTGAGAGGAAGGAAGTGGGCGGCTTTGGAAAACCGGTCGACCACAGTCAGGATGGCAGTGTTGTCCTCAGACGGGGGGTGACCTGTGATGAAATCTAGGGATATATGGGACCAGGGACCAGGGACAGTGAGGGACAGGCAGTGGTTGGAGAAGACCAGCCAGAACTCGGGGAGGAGTCTTGTTCTGTGCGCAGACCATGTAGGCGGCGACAAACGCAGCAACATCCGGAACCATAGTATGCCACCAAAAGCGTTGTCGCACGAAGGCCAGGCTCTGACAAGTTGTCAGGTGACAGGCAAGCCTGGAGGAATGGGCCCACTCCAGGACCACGTAGTGGACAGCGTCAGGCACGAACATCCGGTTATCTGGGCCCCCCCCCAGGGTTCGGCTGGGACCTCTGCGCCTCCCGGACCTGTTTCCCTATACCCCAGCTGAGTGCCGTCGCCAGTCACGAGGTGGGAAGGAATGGTATCGGGCTCCGGGGTGGTAACCATTGGGTTATAGTGGCGAGACAGGGCATCCGGCTTGATGTTCTTGGATCCCGGCCGGTAGGAGAGGGAAAAGTTGAACCGGTAAACAGCAGGGCCCATCTCGCTTGCCTGGAGTTGAGACGCTTGGCGGTGCGGAGATACTCCAGGTTTTTGTGGTCGGTCCACACAATGAATGGATGTTCTGCCCCTTCTAGCCAGTGCATCCATTCCTCCAACGCCATCGTCACCGCGAGAAGCTCCTGATTCCCCACATCGTAGTTCCTCTGTGGCGTTGAGGCGGTGGGAGAAGAAGGTGCAGGGATGCAGCTTAAGGTCCAGGGCAGAACATTGGGACAGGACAGCCCCCACTCTGACATCCGAAGCATCGTCCTCCACCACGAACGGACGGGAAGGGTCAGGATGAACCAGGATAGGAGCAGTGGTGAAGCTGTGTTTGAGGTCCCAGAACACCCGGTCAGTGGCAGAGGACCACGTGAACGGAACCTTGGTAGAGCTGAGTGCCGACAGGGGGGAGACCAGGGTGCTGTAACCCCGGATAAAGCCGCGATAAAAGTTGATGAACCCCAGGAAGTGTTGCGGCTGCACCCGGGATGTGGGCTGATGCCAATCCACCACCGCTCTCATCTTCTCGGGATCCATCTGGACACTCCCGGCAGAGATGATGTAGCTCAGAAAGGGAATAGTGGCGCGAAGGAACTTGCACTTTTCCGCCTTAACAACTGGTTCTCCAGAAGGTGCTGGAGAAACTGTCGGATGTGTAGCACGTGTTCTTGGGGGGAGCAGGAGAAGACGAGCATGTCATCAATGTAGACAAAGACGAACTGGCTCAACATGTCGCTGAGAACATTATTCACCAGAGCCTGGAACACGGCAGGGGCGTTGGTGATGCTAAAGGGCATGACCAGATATTCGTAGTGCCCGCTAACAGTGTTGAAGGTGGTCTTCCTCTCGTATCCGCACCAGGTGGTAGGCGTTTTGTAGATCCAGCTTGGAGAAAACAGTGGCCCCGTGGAGTGGCTCGAAGGCCGAGGAAATTAGTGGTAGCAGGTAACAGTTCTTCATAGTAATGTCATTGAGTCCCCAGTAGTCAATGCATGGGCCAGCGGGAGAGGAAGAGGGACAGATAAATCCTGTAGCTAGGGAGTCCCCAATGTAGGTGTCCATAGCCTTGGTCCCGACAGAGAGTACAGACGTCCCCTGGGCGGCGTGGTGCTAGGGAGAAGGTCCATCCCACAGTCATAGGGGCAGTGCGGCGGAAGGGAAGTGGCCCGGGACTTACTGAACACCTCCCGGAGGTCCTGGTACTCCGTGGGAATGGTGGAGAGGTCCGGAGAAACTTCCGAGCCCCCAGGTAGACGTCCCGGGAAGGTTGTGCCGACTTCAGACAATGGACAGGGCAGAACGGACTCCAGCCCATGATAGCACCCGTAGACCAGTTGATGTGTGGATTGTTTCGCTGGAGCCAGGAGAATCCCAAAACCACAGGAATCTGGGGGGACTTGATGAAAAGGAATTGAATGGTCTCGCTGTGATTCTCTGACACACGTAGGTTGATGGGAGTGGTGTTATGGGTGACCCGACCTATAGAGCGCCCGTCCAGCGCTCTAACCTCCATGGGAATGAAGATGGGCTGAGTGGGGATGTTCAGCTCGGAAGCCAGTGTGGTGTCCAAAAAGCTCTCATCGGCCCCAGAGTCAATGAGGACCCGGGGAGATTTGGACTGGTTTCCCCACAGCAGAATTACATGAAAAGGGGTGCGAGTAAGGGAGGCAGAAAAGTTCTCCATATGTCCCACCAGAGTACTCGCTCCTACCGGTGAGCCTGGTCTTTTACCAGGCAAGAGGACACAAAATGACCAAAAGTCTCGCAATACAGACAGCTCCTTGTGTTGATCCTGTGTTGCCGTTCCGCTGGCGACAGCCCAGCTCGGCCTAGTTGCATAGGCTCGGAAACAGTGCCTCTGCCATTTCCGGTGACTCTCGAGGAAGGCTGGGAAACTTCAGGTGCTCTCGGCAATGTCTGGGACTTCCGGGAGGACTTGGAGGCAAGGTGGAATCCCTGGACGTGCAAGCGAAATCGAATTTCCTCTCCTTCCGTCGTTCCCACAATCGCCCATCGATGTGGATGGTCAAAGCAATAAGGGTGTTAAGATCGGTGGGAAACTCCCTAGCAGCAAGATCATCCTTAACCTCTTCCGAGATGCTGTGCAGGAACATGTCGAACAGTGCTTCCTGGTTCCACGCACTCTCCGCTGCCAACTTGCGGAAATCCACAGCATTGTCTGTCACTCTGCGGGCGTCCTGCCGGAGGCAGCTTCTCTCCTGGAGAACAATGCATCAAAAACCTTCCTCACCTCTCCCACGAACCCCTCCAGACTCACACACATGGCCGGATGTTGTTCCCATACGGCAGTAGCCCAGGTGAGAGCCCTCTCAGACATCAGTGTGATGAGGTAGGCTATCTTGGAGCGATCTGAGGGGAAGGAGGAGGGCTGAAGCTCGAAAATGAGGGCATACTGAGCTAAAAACGCCCGACAAGTGCTCGGCTCTCCATTAAAGCGTTCCGGGGGAGGTAAACGGTGCTCCCGGGAAGGTGGAGTGGCCAGTGGGGCGGCGCTGCAAACTACCGAGTTACTGAGGGGCGGTGGGTTTACCACCGTGGCAGGCTGCCCCCCAGACAACCCGCGGAATTTCTCCAGTAGCATGTCCAACGCCCGGTCATGGCACTCATCCAACATTTGGACTCCCTCCATAAGACCACGAAGCAATTCCTCGCCTACCAATGGAGGCTCCATGGGAGGAGATGGAGTTGCGCAGCTGGCCCGGGTCTGCTGGGTCAGTCAAGGCCAGTTCATACTATCAGGTATGAAAGTAAGACCCAGATGCAGACAATGTCGAATTAACAATGGTTTAATATTCCAACAGGGGCAGGCAATAGACAGGTCAAGGCAGGCAGGGTTCAGTAAACCAGAGGTGGGGCAAAGGTACAGGTCAGCAGGCAGGCTCAGGGGCAGGCAGACTGGTCAGGCAGGCGAGCTCAGAGTCAGGACAGGCAAGGGTCAAAACCAGGAGGGCGAGAAAAAGAGCGACTGGGAACAGCAGCAGCTGAGACAAAACCGCTGGTTGACTTGTCAAGACAAGATGAACTGACAACAGACAACAGAGAACAAAGGTATAAATATACAGGGGATAATGGGGAAGATGGGCGACACCTGGAGGGGGGTAGAGACAATCACAAAGACAGGTGAAACAGATTAGGATGTGACAGGAACTAAGATTTAAAAAGAACTGATATTGGCACAAGATGGAGGGAATGTTGGAACATAACTACCAAAATTACAGTTAATGAAAATTTACACTTAATCCAGTATAAACTAATGTATACAATTTATTATACAAGAGACAAACTTTACACATTCTACAGCACAACAGCAGAGTCATGTCTTAAGTGTAAAACTAACAACAACTCAATAATTAATGCCTTCTGGAAGGGCTATTAAGTCCAAAAATTATGGGCGGAGATAAAAAGTTGGCTGTCAGAAGTTTCACAATTTAAGTTTACTTTTAATCTGCATATTTCAAGACATGGCATATGAGAGTGGGATGAGATACCCAATGGGTTGGAACATACTTTCTCGTCAATCATTTTGAAAAAATATTCACTTAAAAACTGTAAATCAAATAATCCTCCATCGTTAAGACAGTGGATGAATGAAACACATTATTATTTAAATATTGAAAAACTATGGGCTATGGAGAGAAACAGAATAGCGCAATTTGAGGCCATATGGCATAGAATGTTACAATCACTGGAAATTGGGGATGAAGGGGATGAAGGATGAGGGCAATTGTTGTGAGACAAATGGGATGTGTGTGGTTGTGGTGGGAACACGTGGGTGTGATGTCATTGATGTTTGTTGAAAAAAGTTTGGACACCTAAAACTTTACATGACATTTTTCATGATGGAAACTGAAATGTTAAAATGTAATTGTTAAAAATAAAAATGTTGTGAAAGAGCTACAGTCTGACAGCAGTGGTTACAGTGGCGGTTCATACGGGCAGTTACAGTAAACAGTTTCTCAGGAGCCTGGCGCTGTCACCTCTTTTTGGATGTAGCACCATGTCCTTCACTAGGTGCACTGCAGCCTGCTTTCACCTGCTCTGCAGTGACAGGAACTGTGGTTGGACTGCTCCATCTCTGGACATGATCTTCAGGGCCTTCTTCTGCACCCTGTGGAGTTGGGCCTGCCGCTTTTGGTTGCATCCAACTAACAGCAGTCCACCGTATTCCAGACAAGGTCTGACCAGTGTAGTGTATACTGTGACCAGATCTTCAGTGGGTAGGCCATTTCTGTCAAGAACAGTCAAACAGTGCAGGCGCTTTGAGGCCTTTCTCACTGACTGTTTCACACGTGTGTCACCACTGAGTTTAGAGTCTCGATGAAAACCAAGATACAGTACTTGGTAGTTGTTACCACTGGTACTTTCTGTCCCGCTACGATGAGTGGTGCTGGTTGTGGAGGGTCTCTTGAACACACACATTAAAAGACTGTAGAATGAATGTACCTTAAGCCACACCCCTACAAATATCACCAGCATGGTAACTGGAAAGTATGGAAAGTACCTGGATGTGCATATGTTCTTTAGCTTTTGTACATGCACTCTCCAGCATGGCCAGATGGTGAGTAGCCTGTCTGCAAACATTTTGGAGAAAATGACTGAGCAAGTTGGTAAGTCATCATGTATTTTTGAGAAGTGTCACTACCGAACAATCTAATATATCCAGAAATATGTAAAGTATGGTTGTGGGACTAAAATATATGTTTGCTGGGATGGACATCTGTCAAAATGAAAGATAGCTATGGGGATTCTTTAAAGTTCAAAATATGTTAAAATTTACCAATAGTCACAACCAAAATAATTGACTACATAGAGTTATATAGAGGTCTCATCTTTGTATCTGTGTCATTATGGCGTTTGTGGCAGCACTGGTAGCATGTGTGCCATGCTCTACCAACTGAGCTGCAGAGGACCACCATGTGGGTAGTGGACAAGTGCACACTTCAGGAAAAAGTGTAGAGTATGGAGATGCATAGCCAGCTGGGGGGTTCCAACCCTCCATGAGCCCAAACATTGACATCTAGTTGGTCCAAACATAGATGTCTATAATGTGCTCTACAGTACTGTACTGTAATGTATTGTACTTTACTGTACTGTGCTCTACTGTATTGTGCTCTATTTAAAAATTATTTGCGGGATTTAGTCTACCATCATGGAATACCATCATGGATACCATTTTTATGTCTCTGCGTCCAGTATGAAAGAAGTTAGAGCTAGTTTCACAAGCCAATGAGCCTGTTCATCCGGATCTGGGGAAGTAGAGAAAGGGCTTCATTGACAACATCTCTTACTATCCCTTAAATATAGAGGAAATTACAGTCATTGCAACTAAATACAGTTTTTTTTCTGCAAAACACCTTAGTCTCAACTTCAATAGTGAAGAGGTTACTCCGGGATGCTGGCCTTCTAGGCAGAGTTGCAAAGAAAAAGCCATATCTCAGACTGGTCAATAAAAATAAAAGATTAAGATGGGCAAAAGAACACAGACACTGGACAGAGGAACTCTGCCTAGAAGGCCAGCATCCCGGAGTCGCCTCTTCACTGTTGACGTTGAGACTGGTGTTTTGCAGGTGCTATTTAATGAAGCTGCCAGTTGAGGACTTGCGAGGTGTCTGTTTCTCAAACTAGACACTCTAATGTACTTGTCCTCTTGCTCAGTTGTGCACTGGGGCCTCCCACTTCTCTTTCTATTCTGGTTAGAGCCAGTTTGCGCTGTTCTGTGAAGGGAGTAGTACACAGCATTGTACGAGATCTTCAGTTTCTTGGCTATTTCTCGCATGGAATAGCCTTCTTTTCTCAGAACAAGAATAGACTGATGAGTTTCAGAAGAAAGTGCTATGTTTCTGGCCATTTTGAACCTGTAATCGAACCCACAAATGCTGATGCTCCAGATACCCAACTAGTGTAAAGAAGGCCAGTTTTATTGCTTCTTTAATCAGAACAACATTTTCAGCTGTGCTAAGATAATTGCAAAAGGGTTTTCTAAGGATCAGTTAGCCTTTTAAAATGATTAACTTGGATTAGCTAACACAACGTGCCATTGGAACACAGGAGTGATGGTTGTCTCTGTACGCCTATGTAGATATTAATAATAATTTACAACATTAACAATGTCTATACTGTATTTCTGATCAATTTGATGTCATTTTAATAGACAAAAAATTTGCTTTTCTTTCAAAAACCAGGACATTTCTAAGTGACCCCAAACATTTGAACGGTAGTGTATATATAATGAAACTGTCTAGCAAACGTATTCATTTTAACATGTTGAAACCCTTTACTTGCCATTATCATTCATGTGATGATAAGACAATATGTGAGTTTTTTTTTGTTGCTAACATATAATGGAGGGTCCCCGGGTCCCTAGTGGTCTTGGTCTTGAGACCACTCAAGACCATATTAATTTGGCTTTTAAATTGTCATTGTCTCAACTCACTGTGTCTGGATCTTGGGACCAATGTGCTGGTAGAAATATTGGTCTTGGCTCCTGGATATTATCTTTAGTCTTTGGTTACAAACCATAGGCAACCCAAAAAGATGACAATGATCGTTGGCTGATCACTCCCGACAATGATATTATTTGATCTGGTTCTTCTTGGCAGCATGTTATAAACCACAAATTGCCTCAGGTTGCTTTCATGAGATTTACATTTGAGATTTTCTGAAATATAGAGCAGTTTATGTCACTTTAGTTCAATCCTATTAATTGCTGATGAATAGATTTTTTTGAAGGCAATGGGTGGGTGGGGTTTATGTCACAGCCAACACACAGTATATTGGACATGCATTAATTTATACAATGGCCACAATTGGCTACAATTATTATTATTATTATTATTATTTTAAAAACCATGATAGGCCTGTAGATAGGTTTGCGATAATACCTGGGTAGAACAAAATTGTATTCCGCATGGGTCTGCATCATGTCTAATTCTAAAACATGAACCTTTATTACCAGCAATGAGCATATTGTGACCCATTGTGTACAGTTCAGCACAGCCGCTGTAGCTGAGGACAGCGAGCGCTAAAATCTCCTTTCACGTAAATAACTGCGGGGTGAAGGCGTGGTGAGCGTGGAAGAAAGCAAGCGTGCGCGAGTAGCCCTACGAGAGAAGGCTACTAATAGTTGATAGCGATACAGTTCACTGACTCTCTCCTCCTTTTGCTGAAAACATAACAGGGATGCATTGAATGCGATTCCAATATGCCGGGGGAGACCTATTTTAGATTCAAGAAACCAACCAGCTGAAATAAAAGGAAACGCCCAAAACGAAGGTAAGATTGTCCCATTACAACGTGACAATAAACGATAATGGGGAGTGTATTCTCTGAACTGTGCAGGGAACAAAGTATACCAGGTCATTCACGCATCGGAATGGGATCCCACTCGAGTGATCAATTAATTAACCGGCTTTATCATATCATTGTAGGCTTGGCTATCCTATTGTAATTGTATTATCAATATTGGCATCAGTGTTTTTTCTTTCAACAAAAGAGTCATGCCAATTCATATACTTTTATTTAGCTTTTTCTGTAATCGGGGACTATTTTCAGTCATTTGACTGAAAATAACCACCAATGTACAGTAACCTAGTCATTGTTCCTACCTCATTGTGAAATACGTGTTCCTGTTAGCATACAACGTTTTAATGGGTCATTAGCCTACTGTATACAATTGGTAAATACTTTTCTTTATATGAATGGTGAGATAAGACACATAATACATTTGCATTCTGACTGACACACCTTGCTATCCAGTCTAGTCTGCACTAAACAGCAGTGTACAGAAGGGATCGGTTAGGGACCGATATGGACCGGGGTTTGGTCAGTGAGGAGGGATACAGTGCAGAAAGAAGGCTTCCTTACAGAAATTGGGTTGGGTACAGTATGGCAATGATTATGTAGCTTTATTTATCTACATAAAGGATATTTTTAGGATTAGGCCTGTTGTAAGTAAATACAGTAAGCGATTACAATTCATATATAAGCATCAGAAACGAAGTCCACTTGATTAATTAGCAACATAATGTTACTCTGCAAGTATACTGTCTATCCGTTTTACCGATCTGTTTTTGTTCATGCTGTGTATGTTCATGCTGTGTATGCCTACTTAGGCTACATGTGGATAGTCATAAAGAGTTGTGGATTATTTGCATCCTTTATTTTGCATTGTACGTTGTCAGTGACTGCTCTAAGGCAGCTAGCAATTGTACGTTGTCAGTGACTGCTCTAAGGCAGCTAGCAATTGTACGTTGTCAGTGACTGCTCTAAGGCAGCTAGCAGGCTCACTCCATAATTTTCATGAGAAACATGTCACCTGTGTAGTAGCAGCCAAAGCAAACAGCAGCACACAGTATAATGTCCTTGTACAGGTGGCAGTTCCAGTAGCTAGTGGCGGAAGCAGTAGTTTAAGACATTGTAATGTTTAATGGCAGTTGTTTCGGCCAGCTCTGGCCTGCTGTTACCGATTGACTACGTAGTGAATTCGTTAAAACTATTTGAAAAAGTAGACTCAATTCTCAAAACTTTTTTTACACTGTACAGCTCTTGCAGTGAACAGAACAAAGAAAGAAGAGCAAAACCATCACTACATTTTCCTCTGACTTTGTCACAAGTTGTCACTATTTGTCATGTTCTCTGTGAGATTCGGGGAAAGAAAGACTTTTGACGTAGTTTTAGGCAGCCGGCATGGTAAACAGGAATTGTTAGTTTGATGGCTGTTTTTTTTTTTATGGAAGTGGATGAACTTTACTATCCGGAGACTGATCCCGTTGTGATGGCCCCTGCCGTTGTTGGTCAGGATATCCTGTTGAAAACAGTATGGTGACTAATGCGATGTAGCACCACGAGATGGGGGGCATTGTTTAAAACCCACGACATAAAGCAATGACTGACCCCTTGAAACAAGCAACAGGGGTCATAACAAACCAGTGTTGTTTAAGTGGGTAACTAAATATACAGTAAACTGAAATAATACATTGTACCTTTAACAATAAACATACACCATGTAGGCATATACTTCAGCTAGTTTACTGCCTCTACATCTTTTCCTCTTGTGAGTGTACCTCAGTACATGAGAGATGGTTTGTGAGGCTGTTTGATGCTGGTGATGAGCAACACACCACAACATTCAGTTGGCAGTTTTCCTTTCAGGAACCTTGACGTCTCCTGAGGATTTACATGAAACACACTGTCTAAAGATAGGATTATTTTTGGAAAGGCTGGTTATCCTGCATTTATTCATATCCTGGAAGAGTTAAATATTGTTACGTTACATAAATACTGTTACAAGTCCATAGGTAGGGAAGTATACACATTCTATGAAACTGCATAAGTGTTATGTCAGTCTTCATCCTCAAGCATTCATTGGTAATCACACACCTGTTCAACTCCATAACTCTACATACTCCAGATTATCGGCTCTTGCTAGTACCTATAATAACTGATGATAGTAAATGCTAATTTTCAATAGAATTAATAGTGCTACATGTCACGATAATATTGTTTTGACAGCCAATGTTATCTTTTGATGATAGCATCTATAAAAGCTTTGTGATTCGTAGTTCTGTTACCCACATCAAGTGTTTTCAACATCATTAATATCCCAATCTCTACTCTGCTCCTCAGTGACTGAGTGCCTCGCTCCTTCCCCAGGGCTCTGCAGAAAGTCACTGCAGCTCCAGATAATACAACGTTGCAGTCCCTTTCAGTAGGCATGCAAACCCCTCACTACAGCACTTGCTTCTGACACCGTATAGAGAAACAGCTTTTCATTCTAGTCGCATAGCAGCTGTAGTGAAGGGATAGCAACAGTTACGGGTACTACTAATACTCTACTACTAATACTACACTACTACTATTACTCCAACAACTCCAACTAGTACTAATACTACAACTACATATACTACAACTACCACTACCACCACCACTACTACTACTAATACCACTACTACTATTACTACTACTACTACCACTACTACTGCTGCTACTACTGCTACTACCACTACTACTACTACTAATACTACAATACTACTATTACTCCAACAATCCCAACTAGTACTACAACTACTACTGCTACTACTATTACTACTACTTATACAACTACTACCACTACCTCTGCTACTACTAATACTACTCCTACTACTACTACTACTACTTATACTACAACTACTCCTACCACTACCACTCCTACTCCTACTACTACTACTACTGCTGCTAATGTAACAGGGTTGGTTATGTTTCCACTTGCCTCTAAAGAAATGTGTATTTGATGTTCAAGCATTCTTATTGGTTAGTTCAACTCTGATGACAATAAGGGGTGTTGTGATTGGCCCCACTTGCAGATAGGGGGAGATCGCGAACGTCAGGTCTTCCCAGTATGAAAATGTGATGCAAGGGGTAGGTCACGTTCTGAATACTGTTTTCTATTTTCTATTTTACAATGTGTACAAGTTTGCTGTACGTTACTGATTTTATACATGTGTGGGTATATGGTACCTGTTAGGGATTGAGGGGCTTTCTGGGATGTGCTTTGGCATATGATTGCTGTAAATAATTGTGTTAGCTAGCATACACCGATGTCATGGTCACATAAGCCACGGCTAACACGGTTGTCTTCATGCTACAGATTTTGCCATCGACAGCCATCAACACTGTTAAACCCTGCACAACTAACGTGCTGTTTCCCATTTAACAACAGGTATTTACACATGTTATATTTTGTATTGTATTTTTGTATTTTGTTTGCCCAGTATGAAAATGTGACGCAAGGGATTTTGCCATCGACAGCCATCAACACTGTTAAACCCTGCACAACTAACGTGCTGTTTCCCATTTAACAACAGCAGAAATAAATGATGCTCAACTGGGACCACTGGCCGAAGTGATTTATTATGAGAAAACACAACGCATGGAGAGTACATTATACATCTGTTACACTACTACTGCTGCTACTACTGCTACTACTACTACTACTACTACTGTTTATACTACAACTACCACTACCACTACCACTACTAATACCAATACTATTACTTCTACTCCTACTACCACTCCTACTACTGCTACTGCTACTACTGCTACTACTACTGCTACTACTGCTGCTACTACTGCTACTACCATTACTACTACTACTACTACTGCTACTACTGCTGCTACTACTTTACTTCTACTCCTACTAGCCTACTACCTCTACTGCTACCTTACTTACTGCTAATACTTCCACTTCTTCTGAAAATACTGCTACTACAGCTGTCATGATTAGACAGCGTAGACAGCATGGTTAGTGTGCAGTGCTGAGTGCTCTATGATTGCTGTAGTTGCAAAACACCAGTCTCAACGTCAACAGTGAAGAGGCGACTCCGGGATGCTGGCCTTCTAGGCAGAGTTGCAAAGAAAAAGCCATATCTCAGACTGGCCAATAAAAATAAAATATTAAGATGTGCAAAAGAACACAGACCCTAAACAGAGAACCACTGCCTGGAAGGCCAGCATCCCGGAGTCGCCTTTTCTTCACTGTTGACATTAAGACTGGTGTTTTGCGGGTAGTATTTAATGAAGCTGCCAGTTGAGGACTTGTGAGGCGCCTGTTTCTCAAACTAGACACTCTAATGTTGGGCTGGGCTAGACAACCTGGACCCTCTCTTTCTAAAATTATCCGCCGAAATTGTTGCAACCCCTATTACTAGCCTGTTCAACCTCTCTTTCGTATCGTCTGAGATCCCCAAAGATTGGAAAGCTGCCGTGGTCATCCCCCTCTTCAAAGGGGGAGACACTCTAGACCCAAACTGTTACAGACCTATATCTTTCTACCCTGCCTTTCTAAGGTCTTCGAAAGCCAAGTTAACAAACAGATCACCGACCATTTCGAATCCCACCGTACCTTCTCCGCTATGCAATCTAGTTTCCGAGCTGGTCATGGGTGCACCTCAGCCACGCTCAAGGTCCTAAACGATATCATAACTGCCATCGATAAAAGACAAATCTGTGCAGCCGTATTCATCGACCTGGCCAAGGCTTTCGACTCTGTCAATCACCACATTCTTATCGGGAGACTCAATAGCCTTGGTTTCTCAAACGACTGCCTCGCCTGGTTCACCAACTACTTCTCAGACAGAGTTCAGTATGTCAAATCGGAGGGCCTGTTGTCCGCACCTCTGGCAGTCTCTATGGGGGTACCACAGGGTTCAATTCTCGGGCCGACTCTTTTCTCTGTATACATCAATGATGTCGCTCTTGCTGCTGGTGATTCTCTGATCCACCTCTACGCAGACGACACCATTCTGTATACTTATGGCCCTTCTTTGGACACTGTGTTAACTAACCTCCAGATGAGCTTCAATGCCATACAACTCTCCTTCCGTGGCCTCCAACTGCTCTTAAATGCAAGTAAAACTAAATGCATGGTCTTCAACCGATCGCTGCCCGCACCTGCCCGCCCGTCCAGCATTACTACTCTGGACGGTTCTGACTTAGAATTTGTGGACAATTACAAATGCCTAGGTATCTGGTTAGACTGTAAACTCTCCTTCCAGACTCACATTAAGAATCTCCAAACCAAAATAAAATCTAGAATCGGCTTCCTATTTCGCAACAAAGCATCCTTCACTCATGCTGCCAAACATACCCTCGTAAAACGGACTATCCTACCGATCTTTGACATCGGCGATGTCATTTATAAAATAGTCTCCAACACTCTACTCAGACTGCATCCAATTTGCTATCACAGTGCCATCCGTTTTGTCATCAAAGCCCCATATACTACCCACCACTGCGACCTATATGCTCTCGTTGGCTGGCCCTCGCTTCATATTCGTCGCCAAACCCACTGGCTCCAGGTCATCTATAAGTCTTTGCTAAGTAAAGTGCCGCCTTATCTCAGCTCACTGGTCACCATAGTTCCTCCTTTGGCTGCCTTTCCTTCCAGTTCTCTGCTGCCAATGACTGGAACGAACTGCAAAAATCTCTGAAGCTGGAGACTCATATCTCCCGCACTAACTTTATCAGCTGTCAGAGCAGCTCACAGACCACTGCATCTGTACATAGCCCATCTGTAAATAGCCCATCCAACTACCTCATCCCCATATTGTTATTTATTTTTTGCTCCTTTGCACCCCAGGTTCTCTACTTGCACATTCGTCTTCTGCACATCTATCACTCCAGTGTTTAATTGCTAAATTGTAATTACTTCGCCACTACGGCCTATTTATTGCCTTACCTCCCTTATCTTACCTCATTTGCACACACTGTATATAGATTTTTCCCCCTATTGTGTTATTGACTGTACGTTTGTTTATTCCATGTGTAACTCTGTGTTGTTGTTTGTGTCACACTGGTTTGCTTTATCTTGGCCAGGTTGAAGTTGTAAATGAGAACTTGTTCTCAACTGGCCTACCTGGTTAAATAAAGGTGAAATAAAAAAAATTAAAAGGAGTAGTACACAGCGTTTTATGAGATCTTCAGTTTCTTGGCAATTTCTCGCATGGAATAGCCTTCATTTCACAGAACAAGAATAGACTGACGAGTTTCAGAAGAAAGTGCTATGTTTCTAGCCATATTGAGCCTGTAATCGAACCCACAAATGCTGATGCTCCAGATACTCAACTAGACTAAAGAAGGCCAGTTTTATTGCTTCTTTAATCAGCACAACATTTTCAGCTGTGCTAAGATAATTGCAAAAGGGTTTTCTAATGATCAATTAGGTTTTTAAAATGATTAACTTGGATTAGCTAACACAATGTGCCATTGGAACACAGGAGTGATGGCTGCTGATAATGGGCCTCTGAACGCCTATGTAGATATTCCATTAAAAAAAAATCAGTTTCCAGCTAGATGAAGGCCATGGTCATTGTATTTTACCAATGACAAAATTTGGCCAAAGGAGAAATCAGATATGGTAGAATTCCAAACACCACTCCTATCAGTTCACTGCCTCAGGATCCCAGAAGGTGCTAAGCCTGGGGGAACAGGTGTCCCAGCCTCCCCTCAAATACTGCTGCTCTGTGTAGCCTTGCCTAGAGGTTAGCTATGGTGCTGGAGGTCATGACCAGTCATCAGCAGAAGTCAAAGATGCAAGTTACAAGTTGCTTAGGGTAATTCCCTCCCAAGCAACCAACAAGTGGTCTCGTGTCACCACACCGGAGAGGTTTTGTTGTGCCCTAGCTGAAAAGAGTGTTGTGACTGAATGGAAAACTACTTGATTACATTGAGGTCACCCTGGCTTGATAGAATTGGAGCTGGGTATCCTGTTTAGTAGGCTGTTTACAGACACCTGAAATCACAGGAAGACATTATTTTGACTGCTTAAGAGTGTTTGGTTTTCTTTTGGAGTGGGAACCCTGATGTTAAACTAGTTCAGTTTCTAATGAGTTTTTGCTGAACTAAAGTTGTCAAATCCACCCTTGACACATCAAGGCTAATTACCACAAAAACATAGACTAAGTCTTATACATTGCTTTGCAGTATGACTCCAGGAAATGTCATCCTGATCATAGAAATGTTTATAAAGGAATCAAGAGATCATTTAGCCCTGTGTCACAGTACATGTCTAAACCATGTGCAGAGGACATGTATATAAGTCTAAAGAGCAGACATGGGCTGGCGTGCGAGACCAGGTTTCATCAATAATGCATGAAGCCAGGAAACCGAGATAAGATGGGGTGCAGCCAGGCCATGATGACAAAACCAGCCGTTTCATGTGATTTACTGCCGTCACACCTGGCATGTACTTCTAAAACAGGTCTAAATAAAAATGTACAAGCAACCGGATAAACATGAATGTGTTGTTTTTGACCGGAAGATGCACCTCTTCCGGTCAAAAACAATCCATACCTTTTTGTGGGGGTTGCTTGACCATTTTTATTTAGACCTTTCTTGGAAGTACATTCCGGGCGTGACGGCAGTAAATGATGATAGTTGCAGGCAGGGCAGGCATATTTGGTGTGTAAAAAACGTATTTTAACATTATAACGCTTGCAGAGCTGTCTAATGGGTAGATGAATAGAAGCTTTCTGGGCAGAGAGGAGATCTCGTCGTATTCATCGTCACTTTTGCCCAGATACTGGTTCATGCAACAATATGCCTGAATACTTAGCCTGTCATTAAACCTCATCATCATTGTCACGTAGTCTATAATCATTACAAACTGCCATGTGAAAGTGCCATTGTTGATAACGTTATGTGAAGCAAGACATTTATGATGACATATATGCAAGTCAAGCATTATAAGAGGGTAATGTTTAGATCCACTTAACACAGTTGGTATTAGTGCAGAGGGCCAGCGCCAATCCGTAACAGGCCATCCATGACAAGCTCTCCATATCACCCAGGCCCCTAGACCCTATTCCTTAAGTCCCATGCCCATTGCCTGTGGCCCACTTCTCAGACAGCAGTCAGGCTCCAGAGACACACAGAAAGCCTTTACATTTCTTTCATCATGTCCCGCTACATTTCTGCCATGTGGGATTAATTGCATGTCTCGGCCCTGAAGGCAAGTGGTGTTTTATTGAAAGCTGTTGAATGGAATGTGTTTGGTTGACTAAGCAGTGTCAGTGGTCTTGGATAAACACAACACTGGAAAACTGGAATCAGTATTCCAGTCAATCAATCAATATCATCTCATGCATTAGTATACATGGACTTTATATAGTTATACGTGCAAATATTATTGCTACAGTATGTACAGGCTGAATCTCAATGGGACTTGATATGAGGATGGGTTGGCTATAAACATCCTTAAAGAAAAGTGAAATAGAATTTAGAAGTGACATAGAAGTTAGCGTTTAGCTCCTAGATCTGTGCATCTGGAAAAGTTTGTGGAAAGCTCTGTCCAGAGTGATAAAAATGGATCATGTTGAGAGGATTTGACATTTCCCACTGTCCAAACGTTAAATGTGGGCAAAACAATCACAAAACGCTCATTCAATTAAATTGGCTGGTACTCTAAGTACACATTGGAAATGAATCCTCACATATTCATGCACATGAGGGCCTTAAGTAAGAAACATTTTCTTGACATTTTCTGCCCCACATAGAATACTCACTGTAGTGACAAATCACCATGACCCATCTAATGCTGAAAATGTAATAGCTACAACTGTCCTGCTCCTGGCAGCTGGTTCTGCAATCTGCACACAGTAAACCATGATGGCATTGTCATCACAAATACACTAGACATCCTGCTGCTATAATACTGGCATAACAATGTCAGTGCACTGTGCCAAATACTGTAGGTCTCTGTTCACTGTGAGTGACATGCAGTCATGCAAAATTAATTGGATCCATTGAATGTGCATATTTAACATTAGATCATATATTTTTTTAATTGATCACATTGTCAGTGTTACAGGGCCTTTAAATCAGACCCCTTAATTGAATGATTGTTAATTAACATAATTAACAGAGGGTTAATTATGACTTTCCTATCCGAACTGCTTCAACTCCCAGCCTCTCATCCAAAGCCAAATAGAGACATTCAATCTCCATCTCTACCATCTCAATTTAAATTTGTTGGTTGTTGGTTTAGCTTTTTAGGCTATTTGAGATTATTTTATGTAATGAAAAGCGCTATACAAAATGTATTATTAGACTTGTCTGAGACAGACGCGGTATTACTGTCTGGTATCCAACACCTTGGTTTCCTCATGCCCTATGTTTCCTAGAGCATAAATGATTTGGCTACAATAGGAGTCACCTGCACCACGTCTCCTGGCTGACCCATGTTCCCTCAGGCTTAGCAGAAGCAGTGCTCTGAAAGAAAAGTCTGTAGTCTAGCATCTGACCCAGACGTGCCTTAGCTCAATGGGTTAGCAGCACATATCAATGATGTTGTTACGCAAACCAACCCAGCCAGACTTGGGTTTGGTATCAGGCGTTGCAGGGCAGGGACAGCCAAGCCAAAGCCCGGGTGGGTGTTAGCTAGCGTGCAGTATGGACAAACTGTTGGTCAGAGGTGCTCGCTTTGTGCTGGATGTCAGTGTGTGGATCTTGAGGAAGAAGGACTACATGCTAGGGATGATGAGCTCTGGACAGGGATGTGTTCAGATGTGTGTCCTCCCAGGGGAGCTCTACCAGGTACAGCAGCACTCTATAGATCAGT
This sequence comes from Salvelinus namaycush, assembly GCF_016432855.1. NCBI lineage: Eukaryota > Metazoa > Chordata > Actinopteri > Salmoniformes > Salmonidae > Salvelinus > Salvelinus namaycush. The sequence goes on from NC_052320.1 coordinate 16,966,619, forward strand.
AGGACTTCATCTGGTCAACCCCTTTCTGTCATTTACAATATAGGGCTGTTTGAGGACAGGGCTGGTGGAGGTGTGTGTCTTTGCCTGCTTTAGTGTTACCTGTAACTACTATATGTGATATTGAGAATGTTTTGTGAGCCATTGCAGGTTGTATATTCTATATTTTAGCACTTCGTGCCATAATTTGGTAGGTGACACAGATTAGAGTCAGGTGTGGTGTTGATTGTTTTGGAAGTATGTGTATGTATTTTACGTTTTTAAATGCTACAAAAGGCTGTTGGGGAAAGAGTGGGGTAAGGTGAGCCAAAGGGGTAAGTTGAGCCACCCTTATTTCTAAGAAACCATACAAAAAATGTATAATTTGACCAAAAATTTAGGAAGATGTCATCATTTCATGGAGTCTGTGAAGGAAGAAATCACATGAAAAAAGTGGTAAGAAAGTTAGGTCCAAAAAATAGATTTTCGACAAATCAAATGAATTTATTGTGTTAGAGGGTTCATGATGCTTGTATCTAAACCAAAGTAGATCATTTTAAAATTGCTGTAAACCTCAGTTGGGGTTTCTATAAGATTCAGTATGAAGTTCTAAACCTAGCATGAAAGTGCATCCTTGTAGCTGTGTGGGCTAATATAGTCAAAACATTTCGTTTGGGATAAATTGGGCCAATAGCCATGGGGCAAGTTAAGCCAATGGTTGAGCCCATGGGAAGTTGAGCAAATTGAAGTGTTTTCTTCACAGGCGTAATGCAAGGCATTATCGATTGGATATGAAGCAACAACAGGGCCTGGCCTATGTAAAAAAAAAAGTACAGTGTTTGATAGTTGTTAAGCCTGTGTTAAAAGATGCTTCAAATGATTAAAAGACAAAAAAAGCGATGATTTAGTGATTTAGTTTAATTGTGTTTTGGAAATAAAGATAGACATGTTTTTTAAAAGGTAGTGCTAATATTTCATTCAGTACTGAAATCTGCTTAAGGATCCGCCCCTTTTTTTCAATTTTCACCTAAAATGACATACCCAAATCTAACTGCCTGTAGCTCAGGACCCAAAGCAAGGATATGATATTCTTGATATCATTTGAAAGGAAACACTTTGACGTTTGTGGAAATGTTAAATTAATGTAGGAGAATATAACACATTAGTAAAAGATAATACAAATGTTTTTTTTGTACCACCATCTTTGAAATGCAACAGAAAGGCCATAATGTATTATTTCAGCCCAGGTGAAATTTAGATTTTGGCCACTAGATAGCAGCAGTGTATGTGCAACGTTTTAGACTGATCCAATGAACCATTGCATTTCTGTTCAACATTTTATATCAAGACTGCCCAAATGTGCCTAATTGGTTTATTAATACATTTTCAAGTTCATAACTGTGCACTCTCCTCAAACAATAGCATGGTATTATTTCACTGTAATAGCTACTGTAAATTGGATAATGCAGTTAGATTAACAGGAATTTAAGCTTTCTGCCAATATCAAATATGTCTATGTCCTTGGAAATGTTCTTGTTAATAACAACCTCATGCTAATCACGTTAGCTCAACCGTTCCGCAGGGGAGCCACCAATCATGTAGAGGTTTTAACTTACCCTGATCAGCGGCTCAACTTACCCAATACCCGGTGTAATTTGTGCCAAGAGACCACTTTTTTTTAGATAAGCTATATTTTCAAAACTGAAATGTACATGAATTCTGATTAGTTTCAGAGATACACAACATACTGAAATATATGTACATATCTTTGTTAGAAGGAATACTATGTTTCCCTTGACAGAGTGATGCTGAATGTAAAAAAATGTCTCAACTTATCCCACTCTCCCCTACAGAATTACTTCAAAACCTTCAGAACAACAAATCCTCTTTGGGTTACCTTAGTGCTAAATCCATGAGACAATGGAGTCCTTGTAATTAAAAACCACATTAGTTATTATTTCCTTAACAGGATTAAGCTCTCTATCCTGTGCATTGACTTTGTTAAAAAGAAAGCCCTGGGCCTCCTGAGTGGCGCAGCGGTCTAAGGCACTGCACCGCAGTGCGTGAGGCGTCACTACAGACCCGTGTTCGATCCCAGGCAGTGTCGCAGCTGGCCGCGACTGGGAGACCCATGAAGCGGGGCGTACAATTGGCCCAGCGCTGTTCGGGTTAGGGGAGGGTTTGGCTGGCTGGGATGTCCTTGTCCCATCGCACTCTAGAGACTCCTTGTGGCGGGCCGGGTGCACGCACGCTGACTTCAGTTGCCAGCTGTGGCCAATTCCTTTGTAGCTGCACTGTGGCCAATTCCTTTGTAGCTGCACTGTGGCTAATTCCTTTGTAGCCGCACATTGGTGCGGCTGGCTTCTGGGTTAAGTGAGCAGTGTGTCAAGAAACAGTGCAGCTAGGCAGGGTCATGTTTCGGAGGATGCATGGCTCTCAACCTTCGAGTCCGTACGGGAGTTGCAGCGATGGGACAAGACTGTAACTACCAATTGGATATCATGAAATTGGGGAGAAAATGGGTAAATATAAGGTTTTACAAAAATAAAGAAAGCCTTGGATCTGTCAAAGCCTGTCTCTGTCAATTTGTATTGACAGAGACAAGATTTCTACACAACTGAAATGTCCTACAATTGTCATTAATTGCATTATCTAAGCAGGGTTGGTGTTGATTGACAGTATGAACAAATCCAATACTCAGCATTTACTTCCTGTACTCCATTGTAGATGACGGAGGGGAGACTCTGCCAGGTCCATCTCCTTGAAGACAGGAAACTTGAGCTGCTGGTTCAGGTACAGTACAATATCTTAAATAATTTTATGAGATTATTGTAACAGTACTTTAGTTTCCTATGAATTTCAAATAATTTGGACCAAAAATGATAATGCCCTCAAATAGATAGGCCTAATGCTCTCTTCAAACAATTTCCTATTCCACAGCCCAAGCTGTTGTCCCGTGAACTGCTAGATCTGGTGTCCTCCCATTTTAACCTCAAAGAGAAGGAATACTTCGGCCTAACATTTGTTGATGACAGGTAAGACACTGCTTATTTTGTAAGTATATGGGTGTTAGAGCATACTGTGTGTGTGTGTGTGTGTGCGCGTGCGTGTGGGTGTGCGCGTGTGTGTGCGCGTGCGCATGCATGTGTGTGTAAGTGCTTGCGTGCGCTCAGTGGTGGTCGTTGCTGTTTAAGATTAGGGAGGACAATGAAACATTTAATGAGCATGGTCTTATTTCTATTACAGCATATTGGATGACTGTCATTCATATTCCATTCACAATGTAACATTGATAGGTTTAGGCTACTACATGATACCACATTTTCCCCTATACCCATCATGAGGTTGCTACAAACTAGCCTATGAATGAAAGTTTATAACGTAGGTGCACATGTCGAGAGACAAATTTGAGTAATCAAGGTGACAGACAGTGACACATCAAATACCGTCATCTAGCTGATCTAGAGTGTAATCATTAGTCCAACTATCACGGCTCAGGAAAAGACCCAGATGCAGACAGTTCGAATAACGGACGTTTATTATTTAAACAGGGGGCAGGCAGGGGTTGGTAGTCCAGGGCAGAGTCCGAAAGGTACAGAGCAGCAGGCAGACTCAGGGTAAGGGCAGGCAGAATGATAAAAAAACAGGAAAACTAGAAAACGGGCTCAAGGAAACAGGAGTAAGAAAAACACGCTGGTAGGCTTGACAAGACAAACTGGCAACAGACAAACAGAGAACACAGGTATAAATGCACAGGGGATAATGGGGAAGATGGGCGTCACCTGGAGGGGGGTGGAGACAAGCACAAAGACAGCTGAAACCGATCAGGGTGTGACACCAACAGTTGCAAACGAGAGTTTCAGGTAGGTTTATCCCCGTTTCGTTCTGTGTGCTTCCTTTTAAGAAAAGTTTTTCAACAGAATCGGTGGAATGAATACACCCCTGATCACCCGCACACACAGTTCAATTTCATAGGAGCCACATACAAACAGCATCATCACTTTGCTCGCTGTATAATTCCTTCTCGCATCTAAGCGCTGTCCTCCTCTCACATTTTCCCTTCGCTTGTGGACTTCAGTGCATAACACAACAGCTGTCTGTGACCAGGCGAAAAAGCCTTTCCAGGCCAAACCTTTATATCATAACCGTTAACCGCTACACACAGCCTACATCGTTGTCACCATATTAGCTAACGCCATTGTCAACATAGCTACTAGAGCTAACGCATTAGTAAACCAATTACAATCACACAGTACTGTGTACAGCAAGCAGTTTAGCAGTTACACCGGCGGGCCCCGGTGGCAATAAATTAATAAAACCGAAAGCTTACCTTGACCTTGAGTTCTATTGTTGGATAGCCTTAGCTAGCTAACAAAAATAAATAGCATTCCTCTCTGTTTGAGCCTGGTGTTTGAGTAGGCTAAATTAGCTAGCTGCATTAGCTAGCTAAGTAAGTGAAAGTAAACGTTTTTAAAAAATACAATGAAATCTCTCTCTCTCTCTGGTGCTTCTCCTTAATTTTTAAAGAAATAAATTAGTTAAAAACTGTTCAACTAAATTATTTCTCTCTCTTTGAGTCAACTACTCACCACATTTTAGCATTGCAGTGCTAGCTAGCTGTAGATTATGCTTTCATTACTAGATTAATTCTCTGAATCTTTGATTGAGTGGAAAACATGTCAGTTCATGCTGCAAGAGCTCTGACAGGTTGGAGGACTACCTCCGGAAGTCGTCATAATTATTGTGCAAGTCTGTGAAAGGGGGTGAGAACCATGAGCCTCCTAGGTTTTGTATTGAAGTCAATGCACACAGAAAATAGCTGTCCTCCGGCTACACCATGGTGCTACCCCAGAGAGTGCTGTTGAGGCTACTGTAACCTTCATTGAAAAACAGTGTGTTTTAATCACACGTTAATATATTGCCGAGAATATATTTAGTACGTATATGTTTTATCTATTTACATTTTTTTGTGAAATTCACTGAGTAGGATGGTCCTCCCCTTCCCCGAGGAGCCTCCACTGATAAATGTATGCTTGTATGCGTCTTACCAGTGCTGTTTGTTTACTTAACACTTTTCTTCATTGTCTCTTGCAGTGGCCAGTGTAAATACTTGCAGTTGGACCGGAGAGTTCTAGAACATGACTTTTCTAAGAGGGCTACTGGGCCTATTGCCCTCAACTTCCTGGTCAGGTAGTTATTGCACCAGGTCCATATCTGTACCACATATCTACCAGTAGGGCACTCCTGTTATTGGTTTAAGATGATAATGACGGCAGTAGTTTTGTTACATTAGGGAATATCTAGTAGTGGGTGATGAGATGTCTTACTGATTATGCATGGAATATGTACTTTAGAATTCAATTCAACGAATAGACTTTGAAACTTCTTTGTACGTATCCCTGCAGGTTTTACATCGAGAGTATAACACTGCTGAAAGACAACGCAACGGTGGAATTATTCTTCCTAAATGCAAAAGTTGCCGTCTACAATGTAAGCTACTTATCTTATTCTGCTGTGTGTTGAGATAAATGGTGATTCACCATCTCATTGTCCCTCTTTATAAACCACCAAACCTCAGTCTGACTGTGGCCGTGAGACACTGTTTTGTTGGAATGAGATGAGACAGTCAGAAAGAGTAGATTGCTGTTTAGTCCAAGATAATTCTATTTTGCTGAATATGTGTTAGTCATAGGAACAGAGCTCAGATACAGACATCTGCAAAGTGTCTCAGCAGCCCATAAGTACATTAACACATTTATGATGATGCTTTATTTCTTACAGGGGGATATAGAGGTGGAAAGTGAGAATGTATTCAAATTAGCAGCAAACGCCTTGCAGGTTAGTTTCTTATTTGCTTGGGATTTGTACTGTGTATTAATTGGCCACTCTAAAGCATACATCTTCTGACATGCTGTTTTTATATCAATTCAGGAAGCAAAAGGGAATTACTCAAGGTAAGGACATACATTCTAATGAGTATCGAACACAACAGCTACCTAAGCAACAAGACAACATTACACATTTAGCAAAGACTTTAAATATTGGAACTGGTTTTCCAGACAAAACAGTAAAATCAATGACAGCGAAGGCAGTTATAAGAGGGAAGGCAGAGATGTTGTGTATTGTGAGGCCTGCCACGGTGTGTTGAAACCTCACACAGGCCTTCGAATGAGTATCATACCACTGACAGCTCGGCCAAGGCTACTACAGTCTGCAGGGCTGCATTCTAACATCAAAGCTCTACCACCTTTAATAAAGCGTCTATTGCAGGAGCAGCACCATCTTTACTGTCAGGGAGCATTCTGTTGGAACCATACTGTAGACAGAGAATTATGGAACACTGTGGATCTTTGTCTGCATTTACACCTGTCTCATTCCAAATTAACAGAAATTACAGGGGTTAGATTGCCAGAGAACGGAGCTTCAGTTAGTTCATTATGAAGAACCTTCCTCTGCATGTGGCCATGCACCTGGAACATGTCTGCCAATGAGGTTTCTGCACCTGTGGGTCAGGTCAGACAGTCTGACTAAATAGGGGTGATATCCTTTAGCAGCTCATTCCAAGTTGTTTGTACTTTAGAAGACCTCATTGCACTGGTTTCTCTACATAATTTCTGTATGGTAATTTGCTAACTGTTATGTACAGAATATTAGTTAAAGGCCTGGTGCAGACAAAAACGTGATTATCCTGTGCTTTATATACATTTCCACACTATGATGTTTTGGTGGGATGGAGTTTTGGCCTGCCTGGTGAAATTACCAGGTGATACATTAGTTAATAGACCAATAAGAAAGTGAGTTCCAAACCTCTCTGCCAAGAAAGCTAGTTTTCAGTGTTCCCCTCCCCACAGACCACTCCCAGACAGTCCTAGTAAAATTCTTGCTTGAGAAATGCTCTTTGCTAAGAAGCTATTTTTGTTTCTTTTGGAGAGAAAAAATGATGAAAACAATCCCAGTAAGGTACTTAACTGTTACACAGATACTATTTGATATTGAGATAAAAACGGCTGCATTGGGCCTACAGTATATTGTATTTCACCATCCACATTCTGTTTTATCATTATTATCAGCGATGAAACCACCAGAATAGATCTGAAGAAGCTCCCAACTCTTCCCAACAAGGTGCTAAAGGAGCACCCATCGCTTACATACTGGTAAAATAACCTTGAATATGATCTGCATCCTTAGTAACTTTTTAGTTTACAAAACTGCTAAATAAAAATCTTTGCAAAAGAAATGTTATAGCAGACAATGATTTAGGATGTATGATGCATTCCTGAGAGGGAGGAGGGATGCAGCCCATAACTTCGAAGTTGAAGGTGTCATCATCATGCATTTTTACAACGTTTATTATAGTGAGGATCGAGTGATAGAGCACTACAAACAGCTGAAAGGAGTCTCCCGCGGACATGCCATAGTGCAGTGAGTATTAGAAAAACAATGATCCCTCATTCCCCTCACACACGCCTGTTTACCACAAGTCATAAGAGTGAAAACATCAGGCCCTTTCTCTTTCTATCTCTTACTCCCTTTCTCGCTCTCTGTTTTCTCTCTCAAATACTCATTCGTTACTCTCTTGTCTCTCTTCTCCCTCTCTTTTTTCTTATCTCCCTTACTCTCTCTCTCTTTCTCACACTCTCCTTTTCTCGCAGCAATAACCCAGTTCAGTTACTGTCTGGCACCTTTAACATATCATGCTCTCATTGTCCTGCACCATCTATAATATCCCTGGCAAACCACCTTTTGGAAGTTAACGAGTGATTCGGGGATGGTACTATAACATAGTTATTTTATTTCAGGTATTTGACTCTAGTGGAATCCTTACCCACGTATGGTGTTCATTATTATGAAGTAAAGGTAATAATACAGTATATTGCATTATGCACACAACAACAGCTGTGTATTGCACTTATACATCCTAATAAATACAATTATAAATCAGATTTCTATAAGGGAATGGATGTATGCAGTTCAGTCATGGAACTATGCTTTTGCCTTGCAGGACAAGCAAGGTATCCCATGGTGGCTTGGGATCAGCTACAAAGGAATTGGCCAATATGATTTGCAGGACAAATTGAAACCAAGGAAGGTACAGTTATTTGTTTGTTCCCATTTGTGTTCTTCTCTACTTACAGTATGGAGTAGTACAGGATTAGTTTTGCATTAGATATTTTATTGGCAGCGTACAGCGGTTGTTTTGCAGTATAGCCTTTACAGGCATATAGGAGATTCATTTTGCAGATAAGATGTCTGCCTGCTACTGTAGTATTATACCTGACAGCGCTAGGAGCTTCAGCAGGCTGTTTGAGGAAAGATGAAAATGGCAGGGATAAAGATGCCTCCAGCACGTAGCACTATCATGATTCACTAACCTCTCACACACATTCGTCACCTATTCATCTGATCGGGGTTAGGCCTTCAATACAGCTGAAGAAGGCCAGACTTGAATATATAATTTATAACAAATCTGTGATCAATCCCTTTTGGTAAACATTACTTTGGAGGCCTGTATTTATAATATTTCTGTCTATCACTTATAACAGAGGTATGCCTGCTCAACTTTTACCAGATCAGTTAATACATGTAGATCTATTCATCATTCTGAGAGTCCTACATAAAGTGTCAAGTGTGTAACCCGCTCTTCTGGTTCCGTGGATGTTTTATATCTTGCTGTTCTCCTGGACAAACACCAAGCTTTGTGGTCTGCCTCTACATGATCACGGTGTTAAGTTAATGATCTATGTGCCTATGAGTTTGAACACGGAGAGAGAAGGAGATCTGGTTGGGCAGACATTTAGTGTTGAGGGGAGGGAGGAGGGTGTGTATGTGATGTCAAAGACAGGAAGGCAGGGTACTGGACGTTACCCTTCAGAGTGCTGAGAGTACCTGAGGAGACATGTTGGAAGCAGAGAGAAGGAGTTGTTTGTGTTGTTTGAGCTTGACAAAAAGGATTAGAGACAGCATTACTTTAGAAACAGGATTGTTCACTTACTGGACCTCTACTGGTAAGAGATAAAGCAACAGTTTTACATATTGGATGTTGACAATAACATTTTGTTAAATGAAAAATAACTTCATATATGATGATATCATGCTTTTTTATGATGTGATTTTTGATGGTAGCACAATTTGGGTTTTTTCTGTCCCTGATATTATGCAATAGGTACAATAGTGTTGGTAAATGTTACAGATTGGCTACAGAACTAGCTATAATAGGAGAGAGAGGTGTGGATTATAAAATCCAACCATTAGTTTGGGTCTGTAACAAGGCTGTATCTGCCTGCCTCGTGTGGCGAACCTAGACATGTTGATGAGTCATGCACCTCTGTGGATTCTTCATATCTTACTGTAAACAGTCAGCACCTGGAGGGGTTACTGAGCAATGTGATGAGCCATGGAAGCTGTTACATATTGTTATTTGTCTTTGTGGTATGCCCCTTTGTAGCAAAATGCTATTTACTCTGGACTAGCACCTGCATAATGATATAATGCTATCATAGACCTGACAGCCCTTGCCGGTTTCATGGCAGTTCAAGTTATAGTTGTGATTTAACTTACTTGATTAAAGGTTGCGGTTTGCTAGTTATTACATCATGGGATTGACTATGTGGGCATGTGTTATGACATAGCCAGGTCAGTATAAGGTCATTGTAATATATCTGTTGTGATTCATCATTACAGATGCTTATTATTTAACCATATACTTTATATGGATACATATAAAGGTGTCATATGCAGGATTTGAGAGTTAAAGTTCAAGTAAATGTTTCACCAATCATTAATCAGTTGTTTCTCTGTGTCTCTCTGTGTTTACCTCCATAGCTGTATCAGTGGAAGCAACTGGAGAACTTGTATTTTCAGGAGAAGAAATTTGCTGTTGAGGTGAATGACCCTCACAGGTGAGGGCAAGTCAAATTATAAATATTTATCACAACTGCATTTCCTAGACAACTAAAGAAGCTCTTCTTCCTGAGCCTAATGTATTACCTCTAAACAGGCGGGCAGTGACCAAGCGTACATTCGGCCAGACCGGCTTGGTCATCCACACATGGTACGCCAGCCATTCACTGATCAAAACCATCTGGGTCATGGCCATCAGTCAGCACCAGTTTTACTTGGACAGGAAGCAAAGCAAGGTACATATTATGTCATATTATCTCTTTTTAGTCCTGACCTAATCAGTGTACCTGTGTTCTGTACCTTCATGCGTCCCTAAATTAATAAATGTATTCATGTAGGATTAAATGAATATTTACATGTAGACAGTGTAGGTTTGTAGTATGTATTCACCCCATAAATCCCTAATCCAACAGGGTAAAATAACTGCAGCGAAAAGTTTGGGTGATATTGCCGTCGATCTAACAGAGCATGGAGGAGGAACCAAGATAACCAGACTAGGAGATAACCTACAGCACAATCTCGTTATGGCTAGCACTGGTAGCCTGGCGTCAACAGGTAGGTCAGCATTCTGGTGGCTCAAAGTCTCTATTTAGCTAAGTGTTTCTCTTTTGAAATACCTGTATAAAGGGCTAGGAAAAATATACCCTTATTTGTATGCACTTTGTGTTAGAAAAAGTACAACCAAATCTAACACATAGGCCTACGGTACATTTATAGTGTAAACAATGTCACCACTACAGGGTCTGCCGATTCAACGGTGGATGAAGAGCAGAGAAAGGAGAAGATCTCTGAGCTAAAGAAGAAGGAACAAGAGATCCAAGACGTCTTGACCCAGAAAACAAAGGAGCTGAAGAAAATCTGCTTGCTGGAGGCGGTGAGAGACCCATTTTTCTCTTAGACAATTACTTACATTGATTTTTGGAGGTGCCAGGCTGATACACTTCAGCAATTCATTTCAGTCAGGGTCAGTCAGTGAAACACCAGTCAAGCTACTGTACAAATTGCTTTAGTTTGGGCAATTGAGACTATTGGAGTGAAACACTGTGTAACTGTACGAGCCTGTGTGCCACAGAGAGTGTCTGTTTTGTGTTTTCTCACGTTGTTTTCTGTAAAGCTAACTGACCTGATGTTTTGTTGTGTGTTTCCAGGAGCTCACGGGCAAACTGCCAAAAGAGTATCCCTTGTTTGCAGGCGAGAGACCTCCTCATGTCAGACGACGCGTTGGAACGACCTTCAAACTGGATGACCTCTTCCCATACAACGAGGTCTGTATTGAAACTGCACTGTTCAGTATATGACATGTATTTTGCTAACTAATCTAGGAACTTAGAACCAAATCTCACATTCATGTGTAGCATATGGGGATGTGTGGAATTTACTCTTCAGCCTGAAGTGCCACCACTTGCGCTGCCGAATTATTAACTTTTCGGTGGTGCCGAACTGGTAATACGCTTCAGGAGGGCGGTCATGTGTGCTAGCAAGGCAGAGGTCCTGTGTTCCAGCCTTTGTGTGAGCCCAATCAGGAAGCGGTACCTGCTAAGCAAGCAGTGTGACGTCCGTTGTACAAGTTGGCCTTGTTAAGTTTGTAACAAGACTAATATTTTGCAGAATATGACATAACATGAATTCCAGGAATTCCTCAGGGATTTGAACTTGGGGTTTTAGGATATTACTGTAAGCAGAGAAACACATGTACTGTACACTGAAAAAAAAATGTGTGTTATGAATGGAATGTGATGAAGTTAGGATCATGTCCTGTCCTGTTTCGTATGGATAACGTGTTGATGAGTTGCCAGATGCATTTCCCAATACAGGCACATACTGCAAAATATTATGTTGTTGATATGACTACATTATACTGTAATTTACAATTGGATATTGCATGTAAAGTGCTCAGTGGATATTGAAATGGATCTGCCATTCTCTGCTGTAATAATGTCTATAATAATGTCTGTACTCTGATCTTTAGGACCCTTATCTGAGGAACCTGGAGAGCAGGTTTGCTCTGCAGCAGAAGATCGTAGAAGCAGCTAAGAAGCTGGCCTCAGAGGCAGAGCTCTGTAAGACGGTGAAGAGGAAGAGGAGGAGGAACTGTCAGGACGCCATGAGGAAACTGCAGCAGGTTGAAGACGAGATGAACCAGTACAGAATCAAGAAAGGCAAGAAGCCTACCCAAAGAGCCTCTGTGATTATCGCAGGTACTGGAGATAAAGATCGACAAACACATGCACTTACATTCCACAATATGACTTTATACATTTGTACTGTAATCTGTAGCCTATAATATACTTTCCTTCTTCTTCCCCAGATGAATTCACCCGTTTAGAGACCAGCTCCCTGTCAGATAGTCAGATTCTGGATGACGGTGAGTGGGACACAGAGTTCAGTCATACAGTAGCTACCTGACCTTTGCTGCACAGCTGCTTTACCAATCCCATCTGATCATGAGTTTTGTATTTTGTATTTTCCAGATGACTCTGATGGTGCTCAGAGGCCCCGGTCACGGTCTGTCCAGTGCTCCCCTCAGCTCAGCCCCGCGCACTCCCTAGATCACCACAACAACAAGAGTCTCAACAGGTTAGCGTTTGACGGCCAGGATGCTTCACACCACTACCACCCCAGAGAGGTGTCATCCGCACACAGCAGCCCCTACAAAACCTTACCCAGACCTCCACGGGACGCACGCAGCATGCCCTCCACCCCCGTTATGACCCGCAACGCCTACAGCAGCAGCCAGCTCAGGTGAGACCCTCCACCACCCCTCAGACCATGCCTAGCCAAACCCTTACCCTCTCACCCCGACCCTGAACATTTAACCTATACTCTCCTACCTTACCTGCATCCCACCGTTTAACAGAAAACAATGGTAATTTAGTATGCTGTACATCTGGATTTCTTAACCATAGTATTTGCTTATTTTTTGTGTGTGACTTTTGCAGGTCAGATGGGAACTCTCAGTCCTTCAGGCACCGCAGTGGGAGTCTGGAGTCACAGCAACAGCTATTAAAGGATACTGACTCAGAGAAGCCAGTGTTTACCCAGTCCCCTGCCAGCAGGAACAACAGCACAGAAGCCCTGGGGGACTGCTCCTCCTACACCAGCCAGTCCAGCTTGGACTACGCAGGCAATCCCCACTACTGCACCCTGGACTCTCGGATCCGCAACCATCAGCTGCACAGGAGGGTGGAGGTCTACGGTAATACAGGCAGTATGCCCAATTTGGTCCAGAACCATATCGGCTTTAGTGATACTTATGAGCCCCAGGCACACTACGCGCCAACTGCTTACTACGTGGCAGGCTACCCCTGTCCAGACATGGAGCCCTACTCCAACGGTGCTTACGTCTATGAGAACGAGATGGAGGGCCACTACAATGTCAACCCCTCCTACCAAGTCCACAATTACGGACACGAGCGATACAGGACCTACAGTAGTGATCGGGCGGACAGCCTTGCTCAGAACCCCTACGCTACCATGAGATTGCCCCGGACCAGACATGGACCCCGCAATGAGCCCTTACAGAAGAACATGCAGAAGGCCATGGTGGCTGAGCACCTGAGAGGATGGTACCACCGCAGCGGGGGCCACATAGAGGCAGGTAGAGGTCTGGCTGGGTATGACTACAATAACGGCTCTCAGCTCAGCCTTGGATACCAGACCATGCCAGCCCCCTTCAGCCACTCCAGCCGAACCACCTCCTACTCCTCAGGTAGGGGTTGATCCTGCAACAGGTCACCTCAGAAACCATACTCTGTCTGTTCACCCTCAGTAACACAGAGGGACATGTTTTTTTCTGATTAATACAATTCATACATTCCTAACATACTGTATGAAAATATTATTCTGTATTGATTGTTAGGATTAGGGTGTCATTCACTGAGACTCCCCTTTATGTTTCTGTCTTTAGTGCAACTAAAAAGTGTTCTCTTTCTAGTTTCCTCATCCACCAGCACAGGAAACTGGCGCAGCCAGCTAACTGTGGGTCTAACAGACAATGATAACATGGCAGAGTCACCACAGCACCATCACCCATGGCACCTACAACCGGAGCCCCACCCATATCAGGTGAGTACCTACCACAGCTCCACACCCACATGTAGTCATCTATATATCCCATATGATTTTAGAGGAAATAGTAGCACTAATTGTGTGACCTAAACTAAGGGAAATAAAATGTTTCAATCAAGACCAGTCTTATGAGGGTTATTTAGCCAGCAGCATACCACTCTGCAGCCACTGCTGGCTTGTCTCTAAAGCTAAACAGGGTTGGTCCCTGGATGGGAGACCAGATGCTGCTGGAAGTGGTGTTAGAGGGCCAGTAGGAGGCACTCTTTCCCCTGGTCAAAATAAAACATCTCAATTCCAAAGGGCAGTGATTGGAGACATTGCCCTGTGTAGGGGTGGGATGTTAAACAGGTGGTCTGACTCTCTGTGGTTACTAAAGATCTCATGGCACCTATCATAAGAGTAGGGGTGTCTTGGCTAAATTCCTAATCTGGTGCTCATACCATCATGGCCACCTAATGATCCCCAGTTTCCGATTCATTCATCTTCCCTGTAACTATGCCCAAGATTGAAACTGTAAATGAGAATGTGTTCTCAGTCAACTTACCAGGTAAAAACATGCTTATATTTTTCTTCTCCCTATGCAAAATGGCAGTTATTCTTGTGGATGTCATCTCTGTTGACTCTCTGTGTTTGCCCGTAACGACATTGAGCCTCAGGACCATCCTAGCGTTCGTCGTCACCACTTGCCGCTATCCTTCCACCTGCTCGTAATACTCCTGCATCCTCTCCTCCACCTTCATCCTGTTCCTCATGATTGGACAGGTCATTTTGGCTGTCAGATAGACTTTAAAATGTTATCCTTATCTATGAACAGTCTTTGATAGTAAGTGACATCAGTGTGTTTGGCCTGTTGGTGTGAAACTAAACCCCAGTAACGAAGCAGTCTCTAATGAGTGTTGGTGTGTTCTATGTGAACTGGTGATCTTTTCACTTTCTTCCTATCTTTCTCTCCTTTCACGATCCGTCCATCCTCAATCCTCATGTACATAGATTTCCCCCAGAATGCAATGTGTTGAAGAGGTCTGATACGATGCCGGTAGAGTCAGTAGAGATGTTTGGTGCTGTGGCCAATAGCACTGAGGAAGACTATTAGGCAGCCATTCAAACACAGAAGGGTGAGATGCAAATAGGCTGTGGTAGTGGTAATCCATTTCCATCAGTGCCACTGTTTTCAGTTTCCATCTGCGTCTCATCATTTGTCATATTGATCAATATAGTGTAGCTCATTTAGTGGCATGAAAATCAAGGTGAAATCAATATGTAGACCATCCATTAAATTTACAGCCAGAGCAGTGGTAACACATTCTGCCAAGGCCCAACCCAGATACTTCTAGCTCATGGATGACCATGCCTTACCCGCTCGATCAAAGATTTTGCCAAATTATCTTGGTCTATTAGCAGGCTCACAAATTCAGTATGGCTGCATCCCACTGGGAAAAACGGATTGAATCAATGTTTGTCAAGTTGTCTAGGTGTTATAATTATTTCAGCTCTGCCCAAACTTGAAAACGGCTTGCTCAACACGTGAAGGATGCAAAGGGACAACTCAATTCCTTTTTAGTGTTTTATTATGGTTTTGATGCCATTTGTTGAATATGTTTTAACAGTTGATTTGTTGAATAAAGTAGTTGAATGACAGAGGAATGTCGTGTCTTTGACTATGCCAGATTAATTGCTATGACATGCTATTCTATAAAATAATTTCGCCGTAATTAATATTACCTGATTGAACTAATCATGTAAATATGAATTAACTAGAGAGGGACACCACAAAATAATATTTATAGAGCTGTTATCTTTCGAATAAACTCTTAAAGATTTAGTAATATTTTACTAAATAGCAGTCACATTAATCGTCATTTTATTCAGTCTCATCTGAAAGTTGTAAGTCCTTGATTATCTGCAAGAATCCTGGCTAACAAGTTGAATCAGCAATACAAAATTGGGTTTAATTATTTATTTACTAAATACCTAACTAAATCACACAGAAACACACATACACCATTAAATCATAAGTTGATCACAAATTACGTCACACAGAAAAACGTCCCTAGCGGGCGGAATAGATATGACAGCTTGTTACACAAAGGGAAGGGGGGAGTCCTAGTGAAAGAGCTGGAGACTTGAACATAGGCGAGCTGTGCTATCGTAAATACAGTATCTTATGCATTCTAAATTACCGCCCATTTGAAGAGGAAAATGCAATCAATATTTACTCTGAGCTGCGCTTCAGTAGGTTGGTGGTAGATGGACCGTGTCGCCAACCCGAGTCCTCTGTCCTTTGAAGAATGTCTCTGGTAGTCACGGAATACGTTGTGTGTATTAGACGGGATACTTGGACTGTCCTTCCGAACCTGCGTTTAGCTGTTGCTAACTCAAAGGCTAGGATATATCACTTCTGTAGTGAATACGAGTTCAAAGTTCATACCATTCACAATCAAAGTCCATGCTGATGTTGGCTTCATCTGTAGTTATTATCTGAACCATTCTGACACCGGACCGTCATCCTGGTGTACCCCGGAACAGAAAGTTATATTTTTGTCACTGGCTTTTATAGTGGAGGGAGAGGGGTGTGTCTGAAAAGTTTATAACCCATGCCTCTTCACAGGGGCGGGCCACTGTGAGCAGAGGAAAACTTATGAAAGCACAGATCTCTCATTTGGAAGCTAAAATTACATTTCACCTCTT
Source organism: Salvelinus namaycush (assembly GCF_016432855.1). Classification (NCBI taxonomy): domain Eukaryota; kingdom Metazoa; phylum Chordata; class Actinopteri; order Salmoniformes; family Salmonidae; genus Salvelinus; species Salvelinus namaycush. The sequence goes on from NC_052320.1 coordinate 16,983,251, forward strand.
CACAAATAATGTCATATTCAAACATTTGAATTAAACAACAATTCCATGTGAATCCGATACCTCTGACGTTTAGACTTTCCACAGTAGAGTTTGTCATTCTATCCTTGATGAGAATGTGTCAGAGGGCAACCGAACTGACATAATATACCTTAAGTACCCCCGCATATGTTCAGTTGGTCGAATTACCAGAATATAGTTAATTTCCCCCAACTTCTGATGTTACCCAGAATCTCTATGTTAACCCATGGGTTTCCTTATGTCACATCAGTTATAGTAGGGAGAGAGAAAAAGGGGGAAAGAGGTATTTATGACTGTCATAAACCTACCCCCACTGCCAACGTCATGACAGAAATAAGGAAAAGGGAATAGGAATAGGTTGATAACCTTAAACAGAGAATAAACATGCATTATTTTACACAATAAACAATGCATGACACAGCAACAAAGCATGGCTTTGAATAAAGTAAACGTTTAAACAATTTAATCTAGCACTTCAAGCAATTACTTCTGCAGTCAGAAAATACCCACAAAAAAAAGAAGTCACCACTCCTACCAGAGTTAAACATGTAAATTGTGCTAAGCACTGGATGCAACATAATAAATAATTCCAAACATTACATACCAGTTGCGTCTTTAGGGTTGAACAATGAGCTGTTTGTATGTTGAGGACCCAAGTAAAGCTAAGCCCAAACATTTTATACCCATGCTTATCTGCCAGGTGCGCATGTAAAAGTAGTCCCTCCAGAAATCCTGGCTCAATTTTTTAGTTCCACCCGTGTTTTTGGGTTATCTGCCCTCTTGAGGCCTGGAGTTCTTTAAAGGAAGAGCTGCCATTGTGCTCATGTTTTGAGTGTTCTGTTTTTTGATGCAACACCTCCCACTTGACCTCCTGGTTCTTGAACCCAAGGAGGTCACACGAACCTCGGTGTTGGGGCAGGTGCGATTTCAGCTATCAGGCTTTTCCTTCTTCAACAGGAAGTAAAACAATGATGCGTCTGACATCCCTATGAAGAACTGTAGCAGGTATTTTAGTTGAGAGTTTCTTTGACTTCTCTTGAGCAGGCTTCACAGTTGGGACTGGGTAGCTGGGAAAAGTTCTGACATGCACATCTCTGACGATGCCCTTCTTGTCAATGTTGACACTGATGACTCTGGCTAGTTTGTAGTGACCCCTCCAGGCATTTTGGTCAGCCAGCCAGACAACATCTCCAACAGCCACATCCCTGTGTGTTGTGTGCCATTTACTCCTCACGAATAGATTGGGCCCAGCTAACTGACTCCACTTCCTCCAGAACCGGTCAACTTCTGTTTGGATAGCTCTCAATCTTTTGTATGGGTAGCTTTCAAAATCAAAGCATCCAAGATCTCCTCTGGGTTAAATCCGTCCAAGCAGAAGGGAATTTGGGCTGATGTATTCTATGCAGTCCTCCCGGCTTTGAGTTCTTGCATCTATGGGCCTCTCATTGGCAAGGTTAGCAGCCGTGTAGAGAAATGTTTGAAACTCACTCCATGTGAAGAGTCCTTCTCCTCCCAGGTTGTGCAAAGCCCGCTTCACAGTACGAACAGCTGCTTCTGCAGCTCCATTCCTGTGAGGGGAGTCTGCTGGGTGGATTTTCCAGCTCCATTCTGTCCCATGCTTGGAAGCTTCATTTTCAAGCTCAGATTTACTTAGTTGATCCAAGAAGAGGTAGAGTTCTTTGAGGGCAGGTCTGGCACCCACAAAGTTCTTTCCAGGATCTGACCACAATTTCTTTGGGTGCCCTCTCAGTGCCGTGAATCTTTGGTAAGCCAGTAGGAAGCCTTCAGTCGACTGGTCACTGACAACATCTGTGTGTATAGCTCTGGATACCATGCAACAGCAGACAATACCCCACACCTTGAGCTTGGTTTTCTTTTTCACCTCGTCCTTGACTTCATACGGTCCAAATAAGTCCACTGTTGTGTACTCAAATGGTCTGGCTGGTGTTATCTGCTCGGATGGAAGGTCACTCATGATCTGTTGGCACTTTCTGGCCCTGGCCTTTCTGCACACCACACAGTTGTCAACTCTCTTTTTAGCCAGCTTCCGGCCTTTTATCACCCAGGCTTTCTTCCTCATCCGGAGGAGTGTGCCTGCTATTTCTTCATGGTTTGCACCATGGGCCTCTTGAGCTAGGAGAGTGGATATCCATGCCTCATATGGTAGAATTGGTACGGCAGTTTCGTCCTCATCAAAGATCTGGAACCTTCCTCCACAAACTAAGAGCCCAGTCTCTTTATCTCTGTAAACAGCGAGTCTGTTGAGAGTGGTGTCTTGAAAGGTTCTACCTTCTTGAGCTGCAAGGAACAAGTCTCTTAGTGCATCTTCACACTCCCCGACAGTGAGTACAGCTTGTTTGGCTCTGGACCTCCAGTTTGTTGAAAGAGCGTCCTCCCACTTTGGTTTATCTGAGGCTGAATTCTTGGTCAACATTTCTTTCCATCTCATTGCGGCTCTCCAAACCCAGGCAATGACTCGGATCAGCCTGGTCAGACTGCTGAATTTCCTGATGTCAATCAGTTTGGTTACCGCAGAGCCGGCTGGTGATCTTCGATCCGAGTCTTGGGTTCATCTGGGTTATTTTGCTGTGCATCACTCTGGTTTCTCTTGACCTGCGCTCTGGTCAGTGCTGCCGAGAAAGCTTTCCTTCGAAGTTTGTTTATGCCTTCCTTGGCATACGCGGTGATTTCTTTGACTGACTTGTGGCCACTCTTTTACAGGTTGCCTCAGGAATGCTGGTCCATCCTGCCACATGGAATCTTCCTGGAGGTCTTCTGGGGCTGCCCCTCTTGTTATGATGTCAGCACTGTTCAGGCCTCCTGGGATCCACCACCAGTCTTCTACGGATGTGGATTTCTGGATCTCTCCAACCCTATTCGCAAAGAAAGTTTGATATCCATAGCTGTCTCTCTGGATTGCTCCCAACACAGTTTGACTGTCCAGTAGATGGAGCCATCGTTCAATTTCTATTCGACTGTGCTTTTCAACGTACTTTCGAAGTCGTGCTGCATAGACAGCACCGCAGATTTCAGCTTTTACTGGTTCTCCCTTTTGGTCCAATGGTGTGAGCTTTGCTTTGGATTCAACCAGTCTGACTTTGATGCCTTGCTGGGTCTCCCATCTTAAGTACACTACGGCTCCATAGCTCTTGTCACTTCCACCAGAGAATGTTATTCCCCAAGGTTTTCCAATCCAGTTGACTGGTGTGAGGCTTCTGTGAAAGGTGATTTGGCCAAGACGTGTGTATTCCTCAAAGAATTGGATGGCTTCTTCCCTCAAATTTTCAGACAAAGGTTTGTCCCAAGTGTCTCGGTTCAGAGTTTTGCCTCCAGCTTCCTGAAACGCCTTTCTGACAAGAATGGCGCCCTTTTGTTTGGCAGGTGTGACGAGGCCTATTGGGTCATACAGGCTAGCTACCTGGCTCAGCAGTTCTCTTCTCGTCAGTGGGTTTGGAGTTTTCCCTCTCACCTCTTCATCAAGGAGATTTTGGCCCACTAATTTTCTTTTTCCTCTTTGAGAAATTGATTGAAGTCATGAGGTACAGTTTATCCTACTCAACAAGGTATCCAACTCCAAGGGCTTTATTGTCTCCTTCCCTCATTTGGTTTGGGAGAATGAGTGCTGTGCTTGACTGCGCTCCTTGTTCTCCTGGTACGATCTCCTGCCTCCCACTTTGATCTGACCGGACCCAGGGCTTGAGGACGAAGCCGCCTGCCTTCAGGATCTCTTCAACCCTTTTGGTGTTCTGGTCCAGCTTTTGCAAGTCATTATGGGAAGTCAGGATGTCATCGACATAGGTATCCTCTTCAAGGATCCTACGTTCCTCCTCCAGGTGAACAAACATGGGCAGTTTGGCTGTCTCCCTCATAGCCAATTGCGCAATGCACCCTGCTGGTCGATCGCCAATGTTGACTCTGATGATCGCATACTCTTCAATCTCTTCCTCCTCAGTGTCTCTCCAGAGAAATCTGTGGAGGTGCATCTCCAGGTCTTCCAACCACACAGAATTGTACATTTTCTTAATGTCGCCGAGGGCAGCATGGACGCCTCTCCTGAACCTGAGTAGTACTGCTCGGATGGGATTGAGGACATCAGGCCCTTTCAGCAGAAGGTCATTCATGCTGACCCCTCTAAACTTCTGGCTGCTGTTCCATACCAGTCGCACAGGTGTTGTGAGAGAGTGCGGGTTTGCCGCCACCAAGTGGCTGACATACCGTACTGGCCCCTTCCAGCTGGCAATGAGCTCTTTGGTGAGTTTCTTCGCTGCTCTTCTCTCCACCATTTCATGGACTTGAGCTGTGTATGCTATTCTCCACTCTGGCTCTTTTTTGAGTTGCTTTTCTGTTCTCAAGAAGGTGGCTTCCACCCCACTCCTGTTGTCAGGAAAGGAACTTGGATCTTGAATCCAGGGGTATTTTGTATCCCAGTGGGGTTCATCACTGTGAGCATCTGCTTTGATGTAGGTGAGGCCTTTCCTTATGATCTCCAGCTCTCTTTCCTCACTCAGAGTCATTTCCTTGCCTCCTGGTTGACAGGTGCCGCACCGGCATCCTCCACACTTTGGGTCGCAAGCTGCTTCAATGCTGTCCCATTTCCACCAATCCAAGAAATCTCTGCGAGCAACTGTGCCTTTGGTTTCAGCTGTGAACAGCTTAGCTATCTCTTGATACTTGACAGCGGTTGCTCTCATGGATCGAGCAAAGTGTGTTTCAGACCTGTGTGCGGCTATATCCACTTCTTCAAACAGATCTGGATGTGCTCCACCAACAGTCTTTCCTAGCGGGCCTTCCCACAAGACAAGGTCTCCAATCACCTTCACTCTTTGCGGAGCAAGTCTTCCTTTGCGGTGGCTTATCAGTAGCTCAATACTCTCCGGTCTACTCAGATCTCCTAGATTGACTTCTGGGAAGAACTTCTTGAGTTGCTCAGGTTTGATGACTCTGTGGATGTTGGCAATTTCATTCAAACCATAGCAGATAAGCTCATGAGCTCTTTCCGTGCCTATGGCCGTTTTGACCCTCACTCTGAGGAGATATCTTCTGGTTCTAACCTTCATGGCCATTCCTCCGACTCCATGAACGACTAAAGTGATGTTTTCACTTCGAAGATTTATTCTTCTGGCAGCTCTGTGAGTGATGTAGTTTGTGTCCGATGCCAAGTCGATCAGGGTTCCAATTTTTTGTCCTGCATTGGCAGTTACCTTGAGCAGTATTAGAATAACTGGCAATTCTTCTACTGCACTTGACTCAGTCACTCCCAGCTGATTCTTTTTGACACAGTTTGTTTTCGCAGTGATGTTGGTGAATGCTTTCTTGAATTTCTCTGCCATCTCTGGGGAGAGCTTAGATACAAATTCCTCCTGCTCCTCTGTAAGCGTATACCTTCTCACATTGGATTGTCTTCTGTCTGAGTCACTTGAAATCTCCCTTCAGACAAAGAAATGATGGTCTTTCTTACAGTCTCTTTTCCTGCACAGGTAAGTGTCTTTGCATTCATCATCTTCTCCATGACAGACCAAGCACCTCTTGCAGGCCCCCAGCTTTTCTACAGCATCCAACTTTTCCACAGGCTTCAGTTCTTTGAAACGCTTGCAAAAGAGGATCTTTTCTCTATGCTTTTCATCTCCACAGACAACACAGCCGCCTTTCCTTGTGGAACGCGTGGACGCATATTTTCTCTCCACACAAGCATATTTATTTTCTGGCTTTTCACTCACTCCCAGCTGCTCTAATTTTTCAAGAATTTCCTCCTGTGTTTTCAGGAATTTAAGAAGGTTTTCAAAGTGATTGTCCGGCGTGACATTAGTCCTCGGGTTAACCATGAAGACAAGCCAATCTCGTTTGATGTTGTCAGGTAACTTGCTTTCTATGGATTTGATCACTAGAGGGTTGTTGATGGCGCCTGTGCCTCCAAGCTCTGTGAGATCATCCAGTGCCTTCTCTATAGTTTGGATCATGTCGATAACTTTCCTTGGCTGATTTGCTCTTAAAGCAGGAATTTTCTCCAGATCCTCAATTATCTCCAAGGCAATTGTAGACTTGTTTCCATACCTGTTCTCAAGCACCCTGAACATGTCCTCAGCAGTATTGTAAGTAGACAAACGGAGGTCTCTGCACATTCTCTCATCTACACTGTCAAGGAGTTGGATCTTCTTTACTTCGACTGAGCCTGTTGGTTCCCCCTGCTTCTGTAGACTCTCCCAGTCTCTCCTCCATCGATGGAAATTCCTTTTATACCCACTGAACCTGGGTACACAGGTTGGTTTTATTCTCAGTGTCGGCTGTGGAGCTGGCACGGGCATCTGCGGCACTCTCCCTCTGTCTTTATCCTCTTCTGCAATTCTTTGCGCTGTGAGAAATCCTGCCCTCCTTGCTTCAAGGTTGTTTCTGAATGCTTTCAGATCCTTTACTCTGGCTTCCAGCCGTTCTTTTTCTGCTACTGGAATCCACATCTCCCACTCTGCTAGGCTTGTGATTGCATCTTGGACTTGTGCCTTCGCACCATCCCACCGTAGCTCGAAGCCATCTCTATTTACAGCAATAACAGGTATTTGAGCAACTCCATCACAGGCGGTCTCAGCTTCTTTGATTGCAGACTTCACCTCGTCCTCCCCGTATCTAGGCCATAGGTTGGACTGGATCATCCCCCTGACCTCATCCAATCGTACTTCGCATTTTTGGAATGTCTTCAAGTTCAGTCTGCTGCTGCTTGCTCAGGTCAGCTTCTTCACCCTCATCGGTTTCAGCTTCAATGTCTGCCAGAAGTCCAGCCCTGTATTCATCATTTGTCTCACTGACCTTCCTTGCCTCCGACGTGAGCTTCTTGAACTCCTCTCGCAGTTCGCTCTTAGTCATGTGTTTTGCACCTCTGCTAAGGAAGTTTGCTTGCTTGGTAAAAGCACTCTTAGCCAAAGTTCTTTCTTGCTTCAGCTCTTTCACTGTTTTCCCAAGAGTTTCCTCCGCCATTTTGAGATGTAAGCCAATCCTCCTCTCTGCGACGACAGCTTTCCTGACTTCAGGCCGTTAATCCTTTTGTCTTCACTGCCACGGTGGTTATCAACTGTCAAGTTGTCTAGGTGTTATAATTATTTCAGCTCTGCCCAAACTTGAAAACGGCTTGCTCAACACGTGAAGGATGCAAAGGGACAACTCAATTCCTTTTTAGTGTTTTATTATGGTTTTGATGCCATTTGTTGAATATGTTTTAACAGTTGATTTGTTGAATAGAGTAGTTGAATGACAGAGGAATAAGGAATAGGGAATAGGAATAGGTTGATAACCTTAAACAGAGAATAAACATGCATTATTTTACACAATAAACAATGCATGACACAGCAACAAAGCATGGCTTTGAATAAAGTAAACGTTTAAACAATTTAATCTAGCACTTCAAGCAATTACTTCTGCAGTCAGAAAATACCCACAAAAAAAGAAGTCACCACTCCTACCAGAGTTAAACATGTAAATTGTGCTAAGCACTGGATGCAACATAATAAATAATTCCAAACATTACATACCAGTTGCGTCTTTAGGGTTGAACAATGAGCTGTTTGTATGTTGAGGACCCAAGCAAAGCTAAGCCCAAACATTTTATACCCATGCTTATCTGCCAGGTGCGCATGTAAAAGTAGTCCCTCCAGAAATCCTGGCTCAATTTTTTAGTTCCAGCCGTGTTTTTGGGTTATCTGCCCTCTTGAGGCCTGGAGTTCTTTAAAGGAAGAGCTGCCATTGTGCTCATGTTTTGAGTGTTCTGTTTTTTGACGCAACAATGTTGTTTCCATGTCATTTCAACAAAATAATGAAATGTGATGATGTTGAATCATCATGGAAAACTGATTGGATTTTCAAAACGTCATCAATGTAAGGGAATTTAGCAACTCATTTTTTCACCCAACCCAACCTAAATCCAGTGACATGGTGAAATGTTTTGTTGATTTCACGTTGAATTCACATTAGTTGACAACTCAAACATTTAAATCAAAACTAGACGTTGAACTGACGTCTGTGCCCAGTGAAATGTGAAGCAAATGTTACAGTACATCCTGTAGCTAGAAACCCCACTTTCACATTGTCTACCTTCACATGCACAGTTTACACACCACATCCTCCACATACTGTACCTCATAGCACCAGTAGTAGAATTCACCTACTTTCGCTTGCCTCTCATTAGTGTAAATTGTGATCCATATTAAGTGGAAAGTTCTAATTTCACATTTTACATTCCTTATATTATTGCATGGCATGCTTGACAAGACAGTAGGTCGTTTGCTTTTGTTAAACATCCTTCTTTCTAATAACATATTTTTTCATGGTGTTTATCTTTGGTTTGTTCTGTTCCATTTTCATGCCTGTACAGTAGATTATAATCTCAGCTGTTGCAGCATGCAGGGGGTTTCATTTAGTAATATGCTATTCTAAAGTATGGGAGTCTTTTATATTGACCTTGACTCAAATGTGTATGTTTTCATCTCTTCATTACAGGAGAATATACATGGATGGAAATTACATGAGCATCCACTGAAGGTAAGAGGACTGGAATGAAATCTGTCACAATGACCCTGACACTGGAAGCACAGACCTCTGGAAGGATGCCAACTAACCAATCTGTATACATACTATGAAGCTTGAGAATGACTCTCCCATGTGCCTTGGATTGGATGGAGATCGATATTATTCAGGAAGACATGGATGTGGTGATGGCACAAATGCAAAGTTTTGCTGATCTGGAAAAGCAGCTTCATCATTGTGAATTTCAAACCCTGGGATATCTTTGACCCAAATATATTGAACCTATTGTATTATGTCATTATACATATTGTAAATCAACTTTAATATCTTTGTAAAACATTTAGGTATACATTTTGGAGTTATTATTCACAAAATGTGATAATATAATAAAAATAATAAACGTAACCTTCTTTAGTCCCAGGTTATCAATCCATGGACTGACACTCTCTCCTCTCCCAAGTATGAATCTGAATGTACATGTTTATAGATTATTATTATTTGTGAATGTGTTATTGTGGTGTAAATTGCTTGCATGTGGAGAACATAAACTTTTGATAAGTAGGTTTTTGTATTATGTAAAAAGATATGTCTTTGAACTGGATAACCCTCAAATAATATTCCTTTATTTGTTTCTCTACATATTTCTACATTGTCCATGTATTGTTTGTCTTCTCCTACTCTGAGTGAATATCTCCCATTTGGATTTGGGACATTAATAAAAACCAGTGTGAGACTTTATTTGTAGTGTGACTTCTTTAGCCCTGTGTGTGATAAACAAGACTTTCTCAATTACATGCTACAGGGGGTCATACTGATAACAGGACATTCCCATTGAGTATAACAACAACCCTCTACATATCAGATATTCTCATTTATATCAGCTGTTCATTGTTGTGCTTTAGGGAGATATTATTACATTTTTCAGGGAACTCTGGGGGATTGGGCGGAGCCCTCTACGCAGTGGACCCTAGGATTCCTTCCCAGGCCTGTAAAAAAACAATTCAACAGTTACTGTCTATCTCCCCCTCTTCCTGTTTCCCAGTCAACTGCCATACTGAAAGATCATGAAGCCTGTTTAGCTGACTCAAGCTCCTGAAAAAGGAATATGTTAGTATGTCTCCCCTGACCCTCTTGCACCATAAATATTTTCCATGTGATCCTATGTGTTAATTTTAGACTTTGTCTGAGGTGTGAGCGGGCCATTTACCAGCTAGAGACAGAGCCAGTAGCACTGTCCACTCGGCTCTAGAACTGTTCAGTCATTGTGGATATACTTTTTACACTTTAGGTTGATTGACAAACAGTTTATTTTGTCAAACGACTTCTAGATGGATATGTCCAACCAAAGGGACCGGAACATGGAGGACATAAATGAGGAAGACATTGATGAAGATGATATCCTGGCTAGCTTGTCTCCTGAGGATCTTCAAGAACTCCAGAAAGAGATGGATGTTTTAGCTCCAGACGAGAGAGTACCGCTTGGTCAGAGACAGAAGGACCAGCAGAAAGAAAAGCCATCCGCAGACTCTGATGATGAAGACATCAAACTTGTCTCCTGAGGAGCTGAAAGAGCTCCAGAAAGAGATGGACATTATAGCCCCAGATGAGAGGGTACCTGTGGGTCAGAGACAGAAGAGCCAGACAGAGAAGGTGCCCACAGGCTCGTTTGATCACAGGGGCCTGGTGGATTATCTATACTGGGAGAAGGAGTCAAAACGCATGCTGGAGGAGGAAAGGGTCCCCGTCACTCTACTGCCCAATAAGGTAAGGGACTACATAACCAATGGTCAACATACCGTAGATATAGCCTTCAAATAGGGTGGCTGGTAGCCTAGTGGTTAGAGGATTGGGCCAGAAATCAAAATATTGCTGGTTTGAATACCTGAGTAGACAAAGTGAAGAATCTGTTGATGTGCCCTTGAGCAAGGCACTTAACCCTAATTTTCTCCAGGGGCGCCGTACTACTATGGCTGACCCTGTAAAACTACATTTCCCTGCACCTATCTGGTGAAACATCTTAATATATCATACTGTATACCACTTTAATTATTATAACATTATAAACAAACATAATTAACTGACTGACTGTATGTTCTACAAGGCTAAGTTTATTAAATTATTGTACTACTTGTCTTCATCAGAAAACCATGGAAGAGGATGCTGAAAAGAAAGAAAACGCTGAACACATGGAAATTGTGTATGAGGTGCAAGAAGAAGACATTGAGGTGGAAGCTACAGATGGTGTTGAAGGAGAGGAAATGATAGTGGAGGAAGAGGTTGAGGATAGAAAGAACATAAACTATGAAAGGGTCATAGAAATACATGAACATCCAGTGAATAAACATTTAAATGAGTCATTGGATGACAATAGCACAAACACTGTATACACTACCAGTCCCTTGCAGCCCCCTCCAGAGTTCACCAACAAGAAAGAGGAGAAAGAGACTGAGAGCAGAGAGCAAAAAAAGAGCACATCACAAATATCTGAGAAAGTAGAAATGAACACCACAGAGACTCCTGAAGGAACAGAGATGACTCCAGAGGAGAAGAGGGCCTGTTTTGTCCCAGAGAAAGAGGTGAGAGTAATAAACAAGCTAAGTATTCCATCGCTGGCCCTTGGCGGGGGCCTTGGTGGCCTTGGTGGAGCCAAGAAGACATCAAGACCCTCAGGGAATGAGACAAACCTGGACACCACCCTGGATAAGATATGCCACAACAACCCCACTATCACAGATGTAAACCTGAACAACATAGAAAACATTCCCAAAGAAATGCTTGTAGAATACGTCAATGCCTTGAAGAAGAACAAACACGTCAAAACCTTCAGCATAGCCAACACCGGTGCAGACGAAAACATTGCCTTCACCCTGGCCAACATGCTGAGAGAGAACCGTAGCATCACCACACTGAACATAGAGTCTAACTTCATAACAGGGAAGGGCATCATTGCCATTATCCGCTGCCTCACTAAGCTCCGCTTCCACAACCAGAGACACATGCTGGGCCACCACGCGGAGATGGAGGTGTCGCGCCTGCTCAAGGCCAACAATACCCTCCTGAAGATGGGCTACCACTTTGAGCAGGCAGGGCCTAGGATGGTGGTGACTAACCTACTGACCAGGAACCTGGACCGCCAGAGACAACAGAGGAACGAGGAGCAGAGCAAGCAGCAGAAGCAGGAGCAGAAGGAGGTGTTTGAGATGTATGATGCGATGCTTGGCTACATCCCTCCCGAAATAGCGGCCCTCATGCCGCAGCTGCCCAAGGGTCCACAGGGTCCCATGGAACCCAAACCAGAGCCCTTCTCCCGAGTCAAGCAGTCCAACACTTCTCCACAGTATCAACACAAGCAGCTTTACCACACTCCACAGCGCAACCCCATTCCACAACAGCCCCCCAGCATGGACTCGTCTGGTAACCCTCTAAGAGACATCCAGCTGAAGAGGACCCCCAAAAAGCGTGACCCTTTTCTGGATCTGGACCCAAGGGACGACAGGAGAGCAGAGAGGCTGAACGTCCAGCTCAGGAACACAACAGGAAAACAGAGGGGTACAGGCGTTGATGAGATGGTAGAACTGAAGGCCACTCTGAAAGATGTGATGAAGACATTAAAGCCTGTTCCTCGGAGGCGGCAGCCACCCAAGGTGGATGTGACGCCCCGCGATGAACTGCTTAACGAGATCAAAAAGAGCAATGTGGCCTATCTCAAAGCCGTGAGTACAACTGATGATTCTCAGATTAGCACAGGGTCACTAACAGACATATTGTTCACAAACTTGATCTGACCAGCCTTCACAGTGTTTAGTCAGATGTTAAAAGTTGTCTGATTATTGCTTAAAACATTTTTTTGCAATATAAACTCAGAAAAAAAAGAAACTTCCCTGTTTCAGGACCCTGTCTTTCAAAGATAATTCGTAAAAATCTAAATTACTTAACAGATCTTCATTGTAAAGGGTTTAAACACTGTTTCCCATGCTTGTTCAATGAACCATAAACAATTAATGAACATGCACCTGTGGAACGGTCGTTAAGACACTAACAGCTTACAGACGGTAGGCAATTAAGGTCACAGTTATGAAAACTTAGGACTAAAGAGGCCTTTCTACTGACTCTGAAAAACACCAAAAGAAAGATGCCCAGGGTCCCTACTCATCTGTGTGAACGTGCCTTGGGCATGCTGCAAGGAGGCATGAGGACTGCAGATGTGCCCCAGGGCAATAAATTGCAATGTCCGTACTGTGAGACGCCTAAGACAGCGCTACACAGAAACAGGACGGACAGCTGATCGTCCTCTCAGTGGCAGACCACGTGTAACAACACCTGCACAGGATCGGTACATCCGAACATCACACCTGCGGGACAGGATGGCAACAACAACTGCCCGAGTAACACCAGGAACGCACAATCCCTCCATCAGTGCTCAGACTGTCCGCAGTAGGCTGAGAGAGGCTGGACTGAGGGCTTGTAGGCCTGTTGTAAGGCAGGTCCTCACCAGACATCACCGGCAACAACGTTGCCTACGGGCACAAACCCACCGTTGTTGGACCAGACAGGACTGGCAAAAAGTGCTCTTCCCTGACGAGTCACGGTTTTGTCTCACCAGGGGGGATGGTCGGATTTGCGTTTATCGTCGAAGGAATGAGCTTTACACCGAGGCCTGTACTCTGGAGCGGGATCGATTTTGAGATGGAAGGTCCGTCATGGTCTGGAGCGGTGTGTCACAGCATCATCGGACTGAGCTTGTTGTCATTGCAGGCAATCTAAACACTGTGCGTTACAGGGAAGACATCCTCCTCCCTCATGTGGTACCCTTCCTGCAGGCTCATCCTGACATGACCCTCCAGCATGACAATGCCACCAGCCATACTGCTCGTTCTGTGCGTGATTTCCTGCAAGAGAGGAATGTCAGAGTTCTGCCATGGCCAGCGAAGAGCCCGGAACTCAATCCCATTGAGCACGTCTGGGACCTGTTGGATCGAAGGGTGAGGGCTAGGGCCATTCCCTCCAGAAATGTCTGGGATCTTGCAGGTGCCTTGGTGGAAGAGTGGGGTAACATCTCACAGCAAGAACTGGCAAATCTGGTGCCGTCCATGAGGAGGAGATGCACTGCAGTACTTAATGCAGCTGGTGGCCAGACCAGATATTGACTGTCACTTTTGATTTTGACCCCCCCTTTGTTCAGGGACACATTATTCCATTTCTGTTCGTCACATGTCTGTGGAACTTGTTCAGTTTATGTCTCAGCTGTTGAATCTTGTTATGTTCATACAAATATTTACACATGTTAAGTTTGCTGAAAATAAACGCAGTTGACAATGAGAGGATGTTTCTTTTTTTGCTGAGTTTATGTATTGTGGAACACTCTTGAACTGGAGAAACTTAGTCCAATCAAGCTTGTTAGCTTTAACCCATATTAGACACACGCTAGCAAATATGTACACCAGATTTATAGTGTGAAATTCAAATAATGTGATATATCTGTGTATCCTCCACTGCCAATCAAAGCTCTCTCACAGCTGTTTCTTTGTATAATGTATTACTTCTACAGGTGCCGCTCCCCAAAGAATTGGAATCAAGAGAAACCAGTCTCTTCAATCTCTGAGGAATTTACAACACCAGGCTGTGTTTGTTCAACATGATGTGTTTAATGTCTTCCACTTGTAACAATAGTCTGCTTCCCCTTGTAACAATAGTCTGCCTCAGTTCTCATGGTCAGGCAGAACAAGTTCTGTTCTTTGAGGTTTGGAAGAACTTTTATGGTATTTGGATATGAGCCTACAGCTGGAAAATGCACAATGAAGTCTCAATGAAGAATGTCTAAGAAAAAATAATTATATTTGTTTGTGTAAAATTCCATGACTTTGTACAGCCCCAAGTCCATAGTACATCCTCTACTGATGACTTGGATCTTTCATATATGGGTTTTTAAAACCACTATGGTGTCTAACTACCAACTTTGCAATATTGATATAGCTGAACACCATATACAGAATATACAGTATACGGAGGAACCATGGAAAAAAAACGTTTTAGTATGGGATTCAATCCGTATTACAAAAGATCTACGTCAAAATGTAAAGGTAATTTCCGATTGAGCCGACATATGCAGCCTTCACCGTGAATGCAGTCTCCGCGAACACAAGAACATTGCCTTTCGGGGCTCTATTCAATCCGTATTGCTGAAGGTCAGCATTACAGCGTGATTGAAATTTAAAGGCAATGTTCCCGCGTTAGCAGAGACTGCATTCACGGTAAACGCTGCATATGTCAGCTCAATAGTAAATTACCTTAACATTTTGATTGCGCAATCTGTAACGCTTTAGCAATACAGGTTGAATCAAACCCTAAATTTCAATGAGCTATAATGTGGATCTTCCATGATACTTTGGCGATACGGATTGAATCCAGCCCTTAGTCTTTTACTGTGTAAAACACTGTGGATCAGTGGTTCAGGGACTGGATTAATAACTGTATTGACATAAAAAATCAGTGTACATACAAAATGTTTCGGATGTCAATCTTTCCTTCATTAACATACATTTGTAGGATCTTACAGTTGCGTCAAAAAATACTGGTACCCTTGCACTTTTCTTAAATAATTCCCTATTTCTTCTAAGTTGAAATTGAAAATAACTGTCCACACCTTGTTATTGGATTTTCAACATTTCAGAACCAATTTTATTTTTGTAAAATGTTTTTTTATTTTAATTCAAAAAATAAAGACAAATGGCATGGACACAATTATTGGCACCCCGGGACTAGTACTTGGTTGCACCGCCTTTGGCCAAGATAACTGCCAACAAATGCTTCTTGTAGCCATCAATGAGCTTGCTGCACCTTTCTACTGGCAATTTGTCCCACTCTTCAGCAGCAAACTGTTCTAATTCTACAATGTTAGAGGGGTGCCCTCCACCAACTGCTGTTTTCAGATCTTGCCATTAGTTATGGATGTGATTCAGATCTAGTCTCTTCACTGGCCACCCCAGAACAGTCCAGTGTTTCTTCTTAAACCACTCCAGGGTGCTTTTGATGTGTGTTTTGGGTCGTTGTTTTTCTGGAAGACCCACAACCTTCAACAGAGACACTGGGTTGAACATTGGACTACAAAACACCTTGATAGTCTGGTGATTTCATGATGTCTTGCACACATTCAAGGCCCCCAGTACCAGAGGCAGCAAAGCAACCCCACAGCAGGACAACGACCCCAAACACACGTCAAAAAGCACCCAGGAATGATTCAATAAGAGATGCTGGACTGTTCTGGAGTGGCCAGCTAAGAGTACAGATCTGAATCCCATCCAAAATGCATGGTGAGATCTGAAAGCAACAGTTGGTGGAGGGCATCAGGGCATCACTGAAACACAAATATTTACACATGTTAAGTTTGCTGAAAATAAACACAGTTGACAGTTAGAGGACGTTTCTTTTTTTGCTGAGGTTATATATAAAACACAGGAAATCATGTTTTTGACTGCACTGGGCCTTTCATTCTGGGATCTGTATAGCGTCTTAAAATCTATTTAATCGTTTTATATGAATTACCAATGGTGATCCCTGGAATTGGATCAATTGGATTGGCATTTTTAATATGACAAAAAAATATCTCCAAACATCTGGAAAATACAATCAGAACCCCTATTTTCAACTACACAACAAAAATACACCAAACATTCATAATGTGTGTAATATTTAATAGTACAGAGGTAACATTCTTGCACTAATCATTTTTCCATCAATACTTCGGTGCCTTACCCTGTCCTTTTTGTAATGCAAACATTTGTTTTCTGCATGCTTTATGCTGAATACACAAGTACAGAAGATTTAGTGATACATGGAAGCACAACTTTAAAATATACAACATGACTACTTCAATTAATAAAGCTGCATTTGCCATTCATTTTCCCATATTGCATAACTATGATCTGATAATGTTCATCTCAAGCCCAACCCACAGGGTCTGAAGTAACAAGAGGGACATTATTGCTACTTGTCAATAAGCAGTCACTGGTCCAGTGAACATAAGGGGGAGCCCAGCGACACCAGTTCAGCTTAAGAGGAAATACAGCGATGGTTATTCTTCTGAGGCAGCAAATAAATTGGTTCTGATTGATTAAATGCTTTGATATCTTTAAAAAAAGATCATTCAAAATGCTACGCTACTGAACACAATTGGTTTAACATGCAATAGTTATTGCATTCTGGCATGCAGCTTTTTTTGTTGTTGACATTGTACACGCACGCTCAAAAGTCAAATGTGCCTGGATACATATTGCAATTACATAATGACATGTGCATTGTGTGTTTATTTGAATGGACACACAATATACACAGGAACGCTCATGCCTCATTTCATTGTGCCAAGTGCCTTCCCCCCAACATCTGATCCATACACGACAGTACAAATCTTTCTGAAATGCTCCAAAGAAAATCAGGGACTGTGTGACACAAAATGTACAAAGGTGTTTCAATATAACAAAACAAATGGAGTGAGAATGATAAATAGGGGGAATGCGACACCACTGACATTATATGGGGTACAAATCAACACACTTGATTTTGGTGTTAAAGGAAAAAGCAAACCATGTTGAATTTAATCAGAATGAGGGTGCGGGTGCCATTTTGGCTCTCTCCCCTCAATCCTTGTTTAGCTTTGACTCCAGGAAGTCCTGGATCTTGTTGATCTTCTCCTCCTGTTGGTCTAGCAGATCCAGGATGATGCCCATCGGGGACTTTTTCATGCCCACTCCCTCCATCTTATTCTCCAGTCTGTTCTTCATGTTGCGCAGCCTCAGAGACGCATGAACCAGGATCACTATAGGGAAGAAAGGCAGGATTAGTTTCCTACCCGTTCAGGATGTGCTATCCTCAATGGAGATTCCCATGGTAGCATGTTCCCATTTTGTCAGCTGGAAACATGTTGTAAAAGTGCACACGTGTGCCTTACTCTTACGCAGCTTCAACTGAGAAGGATAATTATTTTCTAGGTATGTTATTATGAAATACAATTGACTAACGGGTTAAGGAGAGGCATCTTTACTTCCATCGTCAGAGATGCTGACTGCATGATGTAAGCCAGTAAATGTAGGGGAGTCTATAGTACAGACAGTACATAGCAACCACGTCGGCAGCCACAGGACAGCCCTCTTGGGATAGCCTGTGTCACATACTGACTGCCTCCTGTTTTTCCACCACAATGTTACAGTTGTTGCCTGTACTTTTCTCAGAACCACCAATTGCCCTAAACATTGTGTTCTGTACTGTGTATTTCAGACTGTAGCAGTTTGTCTAGGCCAGCATTTCACAACTCCAGTCTACTCCAACACCATACACTTTTGTTGTAGTTCCGGACAAACTCACCTGAATCAACTTAACGAGGGCTTGATGATTAGTTGATAAGTTGAATAAGGTGTGCTCGTCCAGGGCTACAATTAAAATATGTACTGTTTGGGGTACTCGAGGACTGGAATTAGGAAATACTGGTCTAGGCTATTTCTTTTCAAAACAGTGGCACATGCATTCTCCATATTGAACCCATAAAATCAGTGAGAGTAGTTAAATAAAGGTTAAATAAAAAAATCTGTTTGCTCCATCTTCTGAGACTCATCCCCCATGTTTGCACCTACCCCATTCATAGACGCTAACTGCTTTAGCATCTATTGACGATAGTATCTGCTGACCAGGGAACTTATGTTAAGAGCCCAGACTCTTGCTCTAAACATTAACACGCATCTCTTGTGTTGCGGCACGGTTTTGGAAACATAAGAAATGTATATTTCATATCAGCGAGAAAAGATTTAACAAAAAAAGGTTAAATTACTACACACCTTTATTGGGTTAGGGTTCCCACATGGCCATATTTCCATGTTACAGCACTTGTTTATGGAAAACAGACGGAAGATGGAGTGGACCATACTGCTTTAACAAAGTTTCAGTCGACAGTAACTGTGTATTTTGCATTTGTGAAATAATTTTTATGTGATATGAAAGTAGAGGTATTTATGTTTCTTGGCAATACTTTCTTTGCTGTCGAGTCTGAAAAAAGATCTTAGAAATGTCTGTTTACAGTAGGGATGGGTGTTTAATGTTTGATTATTCGAGTACTCATGATTTTTTGGGGAGTATATTTTTAGAACACAAGGCCCACTATGGGGATTTTTTTTTGCGCATTTATCTATACTGCACAAAAATATAAATGCAACAATATAAAAGATTTTACTGAGTTACAGTTCATATAAGGAAATCAGTCAATTGAAATCAATTCATAAGGTCCTCATCTATGGATTTCACAACTGGGAATACAGATATGCATCTGTTCGTCACAAATACCTTTAAATAAAAAAAAGAGGTAGGGGCGTGGATCTGGTGTGACCACCATTTGCCTCATGCAGCGCGACACATTTCCTTCTCATAGAGGTGATCAGGCTGTTGATTGTGGACTGTGGAATGTTGTCCCACTCCTTTTCAATGGCTGTGCGAAGTTGCTGAATATTGACGGGAACTGGAACACACTATTGTACACTTGGATCCAGAGCATCCCAAACATGCTCAATGGTTGACATATCTGATGAGTATGCTTGTTGCATTCATATTTTTGCCCAGTGTATATTAAATCCATGTTTTGTATGAGATATGCCTCTTGCATGTGTGTAGATGGTGGGTGTGTTGCATAGAAATGAATAGTTCCTGGAAAGATGCTGGGAAGTGCTAGATGTGCAGCAGCTAAGATGGTGAGGAACAAAACATGGATTTCATATTTTTGAGGGGGCTCCGTTGATTTTTGCAGAACCACCTGCAACTGGAAACTGACATTTCTAAGATACTTCTTACACCAAATCGAAAATGAAGAAAGTATCGTCAAGGACAGGTTAGTTGAAAAATCTATGGTGGCAGTTTGTATAGGGCGTTCCTGTAACAGGATTACACCCTGATGAAGACAGCTTGGCTGTCGAAACGTTGGATATTACATTTTTGCATCTGAGCTCCTAGAGTGTGCGGCTCTCCTTTATTTTCAAGTTTTCTACTCCGCTAGCCAGCACCTCGCCTAAATAGGTGTGCGTTTCTTTTTCTTCTAGCTTTCCTGTAACAGCCAGTAATGGACACCAAAAATCTTTGGTTATATCACATTATCTTGCGCACAATATGTAGCTAGTTTGCACCAGATTCCAATGGAGTTACCATTGCAAAAGGCCTGGAAGCTAGGACAAATCTACATGCTAGTTACTGTGTGCATACTTGTGCATTGTGTGACTATCAGGATTCTGACCCTATGGGCTGAATTCCCAGACACAGATAAAGCCTAGTCTTGTACAAAGACCTTAATCTGTGTCCAAAAAGCTGGCCCTATGAGTGTAGAATGTTTGAGACTCACACAACAAGGGAAAAGTAATTCCGAAAATGAAGACCATCACTCCACCACACAGCGACAGCAGGAAGTAGCTCGTTCCCATGACAGCGATGACAAACAGAGTGGGGTTCTTCTTCTTGAAGTTCTTGATGAAATTCTTGTTCTCTCCTGCCCACACCGAGCCCATGAAGACCAGAGAGACCACCGCTCCGCCCAGAAACATGCCAAGAGGGTTCAGAAACCTACACAACAGAAGGGAAACACAGATTCCACACCTCTAAATCCACTCAAACGCTATACATGGCAATGCAAAATAACAATTGGGGCTCTAAAACACAAAACATGTAATGATGAGCACAACCTGGTGGCTGGAATAAGATCAACACCTTTACATTATTTATGTATTTTTATCTGAGCCATTTTCTAAAGTAATATCATAACTTTCAAGCTACTGTAGCTGCAATTTAGGAATTAGGATGCATACAAAGCTGTTCCTCAGGTATCTTATCAATTGTATTAATAGCATACTTTGACATGGATCAGTGTGTGGCTGAGATAAGGACCCAACAGCTGGGACAACTTGCAGCATCCATGTGGTGTCATTGTCAGGTCGACTCAAGAGACTATTACTATGTTCATCATGACTCCCATGATTCAAAGAAATGTCACACACAGTTGCTGGCAGCTGATTCAGGAAGTGGTGTAATGACATTTGTTTTTAGCAGGCCAACTACAGTAGCTAATGCCAGACTCCATTCCAATTCCATGACATGACTGGATCTCTTATTTTGTCGTTGCAGTAATATGAAAATGTATATAGGGACTGCGCATTGCTATGAATAAATGCCCACGACTGGCGCGTGGATCGGAATGCAGGCTAATCAAAGAAACGAGTTATATATCTAGCTAGCTATAGCAGCTGGGTGGATAATGCTAGGAAGCTCGCGCTGTCATGCTGACTTACCCCACGATCAGGAAAACCACTATGGCCACGGCGAAATAATTGGTCTGATAGTATAACAAGTTGCTGATCACCCTGTTGTTCCATTTAGCTAAATCTCCGAAGTCGGGTTTTGCAAATCGATCAGCTCCTGGGAAGAAGTCATCCCATGGTCTAAGTGGTGCAAGCTCCATACTCGCCATCTCTGAGTTTCACTGCGCGAGTATTTTGACTGATCAGCTGATCAAATCAGTTCTCGTTCTTAGCAGTTCAGCTTCTCGCGAGAGTAAGACAAGCGCAGTAATGTTGATGTGAATCAAAATTACGTTGTGCTTCACCCTATTTTTTATACAGTCTATGGCTTCACCTTATGCCGCGTTTAAAACAAATGGGAAGTCAGAAATCTCCGACTTCCGAGTACTAACGAACTCGGAAAAAACGAAATATCGTTTTGAACGGTCATCCAACTCGGAATCTCGAGCATCTTTCTATAGCTCCGACCTGAATATCACTGACGTGATGATTTGACCTCGTTTTTCCTGAGTTCTCAGTTGTCTTGAAAGCACCATTATAACTCAGTGTGCAAAATTTGATTTTTATGAATATACAGTACAGGCACTGGGGACATGGCAGCGTGAAAGTATGGCGGATGCTGAAGAGCCGTAAGTAACGTTACCAAAATAGATATTGTAGCTGACAGAAATATGCTGCTTTAAAACAAGCATTGAACCTTCTTTTATTCTCTCATTTTTAGGGAGAAGAAAAGAAGGAAAATAGAGGAGCTGACTGAGAAGTTAGTGACGAAATGCTTGAAACTGTCAGCAGTAGTTTTGAGTTGAGTTGCACAACTAGTTAGCTAGCATGGAGTGTGTTAATTCATTCATTCAACAATTTCAGTTTTGGAAATTGGCCCAATTCAAGTAGTTAGCTAGTTTACTATAACGATCATGCAAATATTAGCTAGGAATAATAGGCCTAGTCAAAGTGTACCAAATCTAACCTCGGCCAGAGGCTCTAGCTCTGCAATATCAAAGAAGACCAGTTAGTTATGGTAACGTTAGCTAGCCCTTGATCATGACGCTCAGTTCAACACCGATGAAAATCGGGTAACAAATAACGTTAGGTAACTTATCTAGTTTACCAGCCTGGAGCATTACACATAAGAGTAAACATTAGACTAAGGCGTATTCTGTATGCGGTAGTTTTGTTAAGAGGTCGACGCTCGGTCTGAACATTAACACGCATCGCTTGTGGTACGATTTTGGAAGCATAATGACCTTATCTTTCATATCAGTGAGAAATCATTTTCAGAAAACACAAGGTTAAATTGATAAACACATGGCCATATCTCCATGTTACAGCGCTTGTTTACATTTATAAAATAGTCTGGCAGGATATTGACGTTTATGAGATGTAGTGGAGGATAAACGACGTTTACGCACCTTTTTAATTTAGTTAATTATCGTTTACACACTTATTATTGCGTTCCCAGCGTTGGTCAACACTCAGAAGGCTTCTTGATCTGAGTTCTAATCGCACCTACATTTATGCTTATGGGGGGTGATACATGCCAGAATTAAGCCTCATGAAGCTACTGATACCTCTCACCAAGTCACCTAACGTCTTCCTAGAGCCATAAAATAACGCCATGAATTAACATGGACTGTCAATGGAGACAAGTTTGTTTCTAAGGCGTCAAACTGCCGACGCGATCACGACACGTACACGTCATGTGGACGTAGTGTTCACGTAGCGTAACGTGTCACTGACAGGTCATGTGTCAGTTTGCGTGTAAGTTTATTATGAATGATTTTACCCCCAACAACTTAAAAACGTCTACATGTGTTACGTGTTAGTTTAAGTCTCTGTTTAGTATAGCAATTTCATTTGTCGATTTAGCTAAAATAGGCCTATCACCTCAATGCAAAACGTATTAGGCTAGTTGATATTGCAGCCACCATTACTGTGTAGATATGCCTATTTCTCGCATCAATACAAACATAAGGGCTTCTTGGTAGCCTAGTGGTTAGAGCGTTGGGCCAGTAACCGAAAGGTTGCTAGGTCAAATCCCAAAGCTGACAAGATAAACTTTTTTTTGTCGTTTTGCCCTAGCAAGGCAGTTGCTGTTCCCCGGGCGACGAATACGTGGATCTTCGATTAAGTCAGCCCCCCGCACCTATCTGATTCAGAGGGTTTGGGTTAAATGCGGAAGACACATTTCATTTGAATGAATTCAGTTGTACAACTGACTAGGTATCCCCCTTTTCTTTGTTTGGGGTAGTCTAGGTCCCTATTGGCGCATTCAAAACAATTCTGAAGTCTGCAATCTCTGACTTCCGACTTCAGTGCGTTCAAGACAACTGGGAACTCTGGGGGGAAAAAACGAACCCAGACTGGAATTTTTGTTTTGAACAGTCATCCAACTCGGAATCTCTGGCATCTTTCTTTGACCTGAAAATCACTGATGTCATGATTTGACCTTGTTTTCCCCCCACTTCCCAGTTTACCGGATTAACAGACACAATCACTGTCACCATGCAATCCTTCGTCTATACATTTCTGTAGTGATGTCTTATGGTTAAAAGCAGGGTTCGAGTTGAGGGGCTATGTGAGGATATAGGCCTTGTTATAGACTTGCAAAAAGCATATGCTACCACTTGTTTGCTTAGCCATAGGAAAAGCAACAGTCCAGATTTTATAAAGCGATCTAGGCTATAACAATAATAAACTACACGATTATTTCCGCAGTCTACTAGCCTATCGAAGGTCTTGCGCAGCCTAAACATCCCAGGAAAATGTGGTTGGTTTATTAAATGCTCTACAATGTAGAGCTATGCCTAATGCAAAATACCAAAAAGTTTGAATTGGTATGGATCTATGCATAGACCAAACAGCTTAACAGAGGCCCTAGGACCATGCCTCATGACTACCTGGCCTGATGTCTCCTTGCTGTCCCCAGTCCACCTGGTCGTGCTGCTGCTCCAGTTTCAACTGTTCTGCCTGCGGCTATAGAACCCTGACCTGTTCACCGGACGTGCTACCTGTCCCAGACCTGCTGTTTTCAACTCTCTTAGAGACAGCAGGAGCGGTAGAGATACTCTGAATGATTGGCTATGAAAAGCCAACTGACATTTAATCCTGAGGTGCTGACCTGTTGCACCCTCTACAACCACTGTGATTATTATTATTTGACCCTGTTGGTCATCTATGAACATTTGAACATCTTGGCCATGTTCTGTTATAATCTCCATCTGGCTCAGCCAGATGAGGACTGGCCACCCCTCATAGCCTGGTTCCTCTCTAGGTTTCTTCCTAGATTCTGGCCATTTCTAGGGTGTTTTTCCAAGCCACTGTGCATCTACACCTGCATTGCTTGCTGTTTGGGATTTTAGGCTGGGTTTCTGTACAGCTGATGTGAGAAGGGCTTTATAAATACATTTGATTGAACAGATAACATTTATTATTCAGGAGAATCCCATTGAATCAGGCTATTCATTTCAGTGCAGGTGCGTTCTTACGCATATCCTTAGACTAAACGGAACCTGATGAAGCCTGAACATTTAAGCTGTTAGTCATTGATTTAGCCCACAATTACCTACGGATTTGATACACATGAAGACCTATATTTAATCTGGAATTGACAAACAAAAGCCTGACTAGGATCCTGACTTTCCCCCACGTCATATTACCAATTAGGGTAAATGTATTCCTATTAATTTGCATAGGCTAACCTTTGCGATTTAATGTTATTTACCATCTTCTGCTTTTTATGAATAAATAGGCATCAGGGTAAACATAATATCATTTCAATGCCCCCCCACACACACATTAATGTTACTTACCTTACAGATCACAAAGTGAACTAATTTCCTCTCCATTAATATGCAAATACATTTGATTCATACACTGGCTTGTCTGGCTGGCATGTTTTCATTTTAAACAGGCATTCCCTTACCTACACTGAAATAATTTTAGTCCTCAATTATGATTTTAAAAAGTCATAGCTCATTAGTACACCCTTGTGGTTGAATATATATATATATATATTGTATGTCTTATGATACAATTAATAATGTTGAACTAACAAATACCATCAAGGGATGTGTTACAATTTACAATAACAAACACCTTGTGAAACAGCTGTGAAAACCAATTTGGCAATATTTTAGATTTAAATACATAACCATTGATATTCTTTTGGTATATGTGTGTCAATTTTTTCAGATTTATTGTACACTCACATGGCAATCATAGACTGAAATACAGAATTCTGGTGTCTGGAATAGAGAGGAGGTGGGTCTTGTGTGGATGGGAGGTTCTGCAAAGTCCAGGCGCTGCTGCCCTCTTTGTTCTGAGTGTTTGCAGTGCTAGTGTTTTTAGCTAATCTGTGTATCTCACATTATGTGCCCAGTATGATAGTTGTCTTGCTCTTTCTTAGCAGATAATGACAACTTGACAATAACAGTAGCTGTAGATGATGTAATGAAAAGTTGGAGGGTGGTTGGTAATGGATGACATCAGGTGGATCCATGTCTGGGTGTTAGGCAGAACCCCTAGGTCCTGGAGAACAGGAGCACAGTAAAGGGAACGGGGTAGGAGACAGACGTAAATAAGCAAACACACAGGTTAAATGATTATCAGGTAGGGAAAAATACAGTTATTAAATTATTTAATTTAAATGTTTGATTAGACATGGATTAATGTTAATGGAAGACAGAAAATAAAGGATACCTATCTAATGTTTGATGTCAGTGGGGTTGGTAAGGGATGGTCCTTGGGAAAGGTAGAGGTGAGTTGTGAGAGAAACTCCAGGGTGGTGTCATGACCACTGGAGTCATACACCTTAGCAGTACCTACCTGGAAGTGGCGGTTACTTAACGTGACCCAGTGGTTAGCCTTGAGATTGACTATTTGGAGAAACCCCTGGGCCAGTGTTGGTACTGCTGACAGCATGGCGATGCCATCCACCATGAGGCAGCAAATGCAAATAGTTATCTGAGATTTTTTATATTCCCCTTAACGGATGTTGACCCCAGCTAGGAGCGAAAGAGCACCAAGCTTTCCCGGGTCTCGCCTTCCTTTCGTCCTTCTTCCAAGCCAAGTCATTCGCCTAGATGTCGAAGTACTTTGTCCCCTTGATTCTTCTCAGGTGGCTCCCCTTTTTCTCATGCGCTCTGTCCATGTTCAGTCTCGCCTTTACTGATAATGGAAATAAATGCAATTATATTTAATATTATTACATATACATATCTTATATATCGCTTGGAAGGCCAGAAAATAAATGAACAGCAGACAATTTTTACCTGGTCAAAAACCTCCACATCCTTCTCAGTCCGTGCCTGAAGGGGGTCTTTGAAGGAGTTCTAATCTGGTTCGACAACTTCCCCCACATCAGGTGGAGTATCAGTGACCTCAAAGTGCGTTATACAAAAACAGCAAAAGATAAATACTAAGTCAATCAAAAAAGTATACTGCAGTATATGCAATAATGTTATATACAATTGTATTGTTTACATCAGTTAACTGCTGCAGCTCCCCTCCATATAGCAGGTGATAGAGTGAATATTCTGGAGGCCTGGACACTGCTGTGTTGTGTGCAAAGATAATTACCTTCAGATTGTCTCAACGTCAACAGTGAAGAGGTGACTCCAGGATGCTGGCCTTCTAGGCAGTCTCTCTGTCCAGTGTCTGTGTTCTTTTGCCCATCTTAATCTTTTATTTTTATTGGCCAGTCTGAAATATGGCTTTTTCTTTGTAACTCTGCCTAGAAAGCCAGCATCCTGGGGTCACCTCTTCACTGTTGATCTTGAGACTGGTGTTTTGCAAGTACTATTTAATGAAGCTGCCAGTTGAGGACTTGTGAGGTGTCTGTTTCTCAAACTAGACGCTCTAATGTACTTGTCCTCTTGCTCAGTTGTGCACCTGGGCCTCCCACTCCTCTTTCTATTTTGGTTAGAGACAGTTTGTGCTGTTCTGTGAAGGGAGTAGTACAGTGTTGTGACAGATCTTCAGTTTCTTGGCAATTTCTTGCATGGAATAGCCTTCATTTCTCAGAACAAGAATAGCCTGAAGAAAGTTATTTCAGAAGAAAGTTATTTGTTTCTGGCAATTTTGTGCCTGTAATCGAACCTACAAATGCTGATGCTCCAGATACTCAACTAGTCTAAAGAAGGCCAGTTTTATTGCTTCTTTAATCAGCACAACATTTTCAGCTGTGCTAACATAATTGAAAAAGGGTTTTCTAATGATCAATTAGCCTTTTTATAATGATAAACTTGGATTAGCGAACACAACGTGCCATTGGAACTGAATAGCACCTATGAACTCCTGAAAGCCGTGGACACAACTCTTATTGGTTGTCTGATGTGGAACTGGTAACAACACAGTCTGTGATTGGCTAACAACATTTAGATCTGTTTACAGCGAGATAAGATATTATACCATGCCATGAGTTGTTGAGGGAAAGACAGAATATCTATAGAGTGGGCATCATCATTTCTAGGCCATTAGCGATAACAGGAAATACACAAGCCGTAGGCTACACTATAGTTCAAGGTGGCTATGTCGGAATATCTGCTTGCACGGGGAAAATTGTACATTTTCTAACATTTATGGTTGAGATTTAATTAATATAAATATAAACTATGCACATTATGACTTTCATTAACACGCGATGCAGATGTCTCACAGACGTTAGTAAGGCGTTGGTATCATGTCAGGTGGTACGGTTGCCTAGGCTTATATATGTCCCTTATCACCCCCCATAAATGCTCGTTATGTTCACCTGCTCCCTCAGATTACCTGGTTAGCAGCGCTTTCATTCACCACTCTGTCCAATGGGAAACTCCGCCCATAACAGGCTGAGACGTGAAATTAACTACCTCAGCCCAGACTTAAAGTGGCAAGTGTCAGAGAAACCGCAGGAATTTTTTTGAAATCCCTCGACTCCTTCCGTGTCAAAAGACATCCCCCCCAAACAAACCCCCTGACTCTCTGGGAATGATTACACAGTTGTTAGAGTCGCTGATATTTCAGTCTGACGTCTAGCAAGCTCAAAGTACTTAAGTCCTTGAATTTGACTTGCCACTGTTTGTATGAAACCTGAATATTTTTGCTTATGGAAATATATTTCACAGCAGTTTAGATGGTATAATGATTCTCTACACTATACTTGCTTTGTTTGTCACACAAACTGAAACTATTAGAATTTTAGCAACCAGGAAATGGCGGAGCGAATTCTGCTTAGTACACCTTTTAAAACAGCGTCGGGATTGTAGTTCACATGAGCCAGTCGTGGGAGACGCTAACCGCTGATAACTGTAGTAGGGGTAATGCAGAATGCCACCTAGAGTTTTGGAGAGCTATTATGGTAGCCAGCTAGTTTCCATTAGCTAGTTAGCAGCAGCAACATCTGCTGCCAATGATGAAATCTGCAGCCTGAATTTTCACATATGATAATCGAAAAATTGATTAGGTACTAGCTAGCTAGTTATACTAGGGAAATCATCATGATGTTAATGTACAGACCTATGTCTACCTAGCTAGCTATCTCATTTTGACTCATCAAACTTGTGGTAAAGGTTTGAATGATTTCTGATTGATATGTGCAGAAGAGCACCGTGTGTTCTCTGTGTGCAGAATGGCTGTAGATGGAGACAGTAGAGACTGGGATGGCCGATGGAACCATGTGAAGAAGTTCCTCGAGAGACCCGGCCCATTCACTCATCCTGACTTTGAGCCAAGCATTGAGGTAAGGAAGGAATAACAAATAGATAACTAATAACATATCCTTTATTTAGGGGATAGAGATAATCATTCACCAAACCAACTCTTTTATGTTCTCAGTCCCTTGGGTTCTTATTGGAGACATGCAAGATCCTGGTCATTGGAGCTGGAGGACTTGGGTGTGAGCTGCTCAAAAATCTGGTATGAGAGTTTATGTCCAGCATCCAGGTGCAAATGCATGCAAGCCTTTTGTTTCTTTGTCTGTTTCTGCACATCAATATCTTAAAGTGGAACTGATAGCGTTTGAACTACTTTGCATATGACATTCCCAGTTTATGCTTCAAAACCAACTTTATAAGAAGTTTTAAAAATAGGTTATATTTTAATCAAAATTCCATGACTTATAATAAGGCATTGTTGTCAGAATACAGTTGAAGTCGGAAGTTTACATACACCTTCTCCAAATACATTTAAACAGAGCTTCATGGTTGAGATGGTGTTCTTCGGCTTGCAAGACTCCCCCTTTTTCCTCCAAACATAACGATGGTCTTTATGGGCAAAACAGTTATTTTTGTTTCATCAGACCAGAGGACATTTCTCCAAAAAGTACGATATTTGTCCCCATGTGCAGTTGCAAACCGTAGTCTGGCTTTTTTTATGGCGGTTTTGGAGCAGTGGCTTCTTCCTTGCTGAGCGGCCTTTCAGGTTATTTCGATATAGGACTCGTTTTACTGTGGATATAGATACTTTTCTACATGTTCCCTCCAGCATCTTCACAAGGTCCTTTGCTGTTGTTCTGGGATTGATTTGCACTTTTCACACCAAAGTACGTTCATCTCTAGGAGACAGAACGCGTCTCCTTCCTGAGCGGTATGATGGCTGCGTGGTCCCATGGTGTTTATACTTGCATACTATTGTTTGTACAGAGGAATGTGGTACCTTCATGCATTTAGAAATTGCTCCCAGGGATGAACCAGACTTGTGGAGGTCTACACATTTTTTTCTGAGGTCTTTGCTGACTTCTTTTGATTTTCCCATGATGTCAAGCAAAGAGGCACTGAGTACACTTCCAATTGACTCAAATGATGTCAATTAGCCTATCAGAAGCTTCTTGGAATTTTCCAAGCTGTTTAAAGGCACAGTCAACTTAGTGTATGTAAACTTCTGACCCAATGGAATTGTGATACAGTGAAATAATCTGTCTGTAAACAATTGTTGGAAAAATTACTTGCACAAAGTAGATGTCCTAACCGGCTTGCCAAAACTATAGTTTGTTAACAAGAAATTTGTGTAGTGGTTGAAAAATGAGTTTTAATGACTCCAACCTAAGTGTATGTAAACTTCCGACTTCAACTGTATATGGAAGGAGTTCAATGCATTATTAATATAATTCACCAATACATTTCTTGGTAGTCCAAAAAATATTGCTATCAGGTTGTAAATCACAGATGGTCTGGCCCATTTTTTGCTGCCTCCACCCATGCACTGTTTCAGTTTAAATGGCTCAATATTTTGACCAAAAATGGACGACTGTAACTAAGGCATGGAATGTCAATACAATCAAACTATCAAGGGCAATGATCAAAAGTCAGTCATAACGTGGCCAATTGGCTAGCGCACGTGTCAAACACAAGCGAATATAAGAGTCAAATTGAATCATCTACTTTATGAAATTACAGCCTGATGCGCTTGCTTGTTTACAGCGCGTAGCGGATGGGAATGTTTACAGACAGACATGCCTAGCTAGGCTACTAAAATGTTGCAGTCTGGCTTTGGTTTTTAAGGCTTGATAGTGAGTACGTTTACATGTACACTAGTAATTTGATATTAAACTGATTGTGGCAGAAGGCAGAGTATGGCATTAGTAAACACCTAACTCTGCTTACCTTAATCAGTGTAAAGTCATAATCGAAGTAAGTATACGCCGATTAACACCTGGTTTTCTAAGCAATCTTTCTAATTACTAAAACATGTAAACAGCATAATCGGCGTTCCAGCGTTGTATTTGATTTGCGCATGTGCCAGCACCGGGTAGCGTAATCCTCAATCTTATGCACCAGTGAAGTGCTGCATAGTTTTTACATACAAATCAGAATTATTTGCGAATTTCTGTATGCATCAAAAGTTCCATCAGTAGCCTGATATCAGATGTGTCCATGTAAACAGGATTATTAGGGAAATCATTATTCTTGTAAAGCATGTCAACTTTTTAAACAAACTATGAAATTGCCGTGAATATCCACAATAATCGCAGTAGGCTAGGTTGGCTACTGACTACAATACATTTGTATGTCACCATACAGCAATGCTGTATTCAACTGCACCCGTGATCCATGCAGTGCAAAAAAATGAAAAACATGTTTTAAGTTTAAATGTTACAATTTATTGCTACGTTTTTGTTATTCGGCGTTAAGTACTTTTTTGATTAGGGTCGCAGCATATTATGCATAGCAGCAAAGGCTGTACAAATATGATTTATATTTTTTGGTTTTAATATGTAACAATTCTATATGCAGTATTCTATGTTCATAAGTGGACATTTTATAAAGGGACATTTTTTTCTGATAAAACAGTGGCCAGTTTGCGTCCCAGTTTCACGTTTGTAAAAACAAGTAGGCTATATCTGGCCCGCAAATTCGTAGTTTTTTTTCAATATGGCCCGTGCACTGATTGAGTTTGACACCCTTGGGCTAGCGTATTTATTTAGCAAGCTAAAAACACAGAGCCTAACGTTAGTTAGCTAGCTGCTAGGAGGATATCATGTCATTGGACGAGTGTGTGAGTGACCGACTTTTTCCCCTGCTCGTTTTTCGGTGGCTACAGCTAGAGATGCATCGGTCATTTGGTTAGCTAGCAAGAAATGGGAATTGCTTTGCTAGCTCGCTATGCTGAACTTGAACGACTGTTATCCACAGTTAGTATATCTCTTAGTTGTGATCAAATGTATTTGGCATTGATCACATGGGCGGGTAGGCAGGGAAGTTCCTATTTAGTTTTCAAAACATGGGTTGTGACAAGCATGCATTAGCAGGTAAGCTGCAGAAGGACGAGCAGGCTACTATTCCCCATCGTTTATCAGTGCAATTTTGACGGCAAAATAGCTGAGAAAGTTTGAGTGTTTATCTAATATTCCTTCGTTAGATTTTAGCTCCTCTCGCTCTGGCTAGCATTCGTTGTTGATGTGCATAGGCAACTGAGGGAAAGAGTCTACCTTTTCATGGTTGTTTGATCAATAGGACTGCCAAGTTCTCAAATGTTAGAGGACTCCTGTGGTATTTGTGGATTTTTGGCGAATGCTTTCTAATGATCTACTGCCTGTTAAAACACAGTCCAGTTCAAAGTGAATAATGGCAGGCCCATGTGGCAAATGGCTTATTTGCAAATAGACCGATGATTTTATTAGGTTTTATTGACTGCAGTGTCTATTAATTGTCCAAAAGCACGGCGGCTTTCCCACTCTATATTGCTATTGAATTCTCACATGTCCCTTACTATACGTCATTCCCAAACATTCTATGCATTTATGAAAATAATCATATCTAATTGCTCGCTTGTCAGAAAATGTAAAAGGCCTCATATTATTCCTGGGGGTGTATATGAATAAAATGTCATGTTGCTAAAATGCTGTAAGTTCCACTTTAATGTTTGGTTTTGCCCTGTTCTAGGTCCTGTCAGGTTTTAGTCACATTCATGTTGTTGACATGGATACCATTGATATCTCCAATCTCAACAGGCAGTTCCTTTTCAGGTTTGGCTTGCCATTTTCCCACCTTCTCCTATGTCCATTAGTCTATTACTTTATGATGAATATCAACCTTAGTGTGTTCACGGTTGATAGAAAGAATCTACTGAATGAAAAAGAGTCTTAAGAGTTTACTGTTAAACACACATCTCATCTGTATACCCTGTTTAGGACCAAAGATGTTGGACGGCCAAAAGCAGATGTGGCTGCTGACTTTATCAATGGTCGCGTCCCTGGATGTCAAGTCGTCCCGTATCCTTTGCAACTGACGTGGTGAATACCGGTATGTAGGATTACCCCATACAAATGATTGCATTACTAAGCTTGAGCATGTGAACATTTGTAGAAGTATCTTCTATCATTTATTTTTCTTAAATAGTATCCTGCTCAGACATTTCAACAAAATCCAAGACTTTGATGAATCTTTCTACAGACGTAAGTACAAACTTTGTGTACATTATGGAGTTTTCTAAAATCTTTTGTACCTACGGTGAATTCGGAAAGTATTCAGACCCCTTTACTTTTTCCACATTTTGTTACGTTACAGCCCTATTCTAAAATTGATAAAATAAATATTTTTCCTCAATCTACACACAATACTCCATAATGACAAAGCGAAAACTGTTTTTTTAGAAATTTTTGCAAAATTAATAAACGGAAATACCTTATTTACATAAGTATTCAGACCCTTTGCTGAGACTCGAAATTGAGCTCAGCTACATCCTGTTTCCATTGATCATCCTTGAGATGTAGATGTTTCTACAACTTGATTGGAGTACAACTGTGGTAAATTCAATTGATTGGACATGATTTGAAAAGGCACACACCTGTCTATGTAAGGTCCCGCACTTGACATTGCATGTCAGAGCAAAAACCAAGCCATCAGGTCGAAGTAATTGTCTGTAGTGCTCCGAGATAGGATTGTGTCAAGGCACAGATCTGGGGAAGGACACAAACATTTCTGCAGGATTGAAGGTCCCAAAGAACACAGTGCATTCATTCTTAAATGGAAGAAGTTTGGAACCACCAAGACTTGTCCTAGAGCTGGCTGCCTGGCCAAACTGAGCAATTGGGGGAGAAGGGCCTTGGTCAGGGAGGTGACCAAGAACCCGATGGTCACTCTGAAGGAGCTCCAGAGTTCCTCTGTGGAGATGGGATAATCTTCCAGAAGGACAACCATCTCTGCAGCACTCCACCAATCAGGCCTTTTCTGGTATAGTAGCCAGACGGATGCCACTCCTCAGTAAAAGGCACATGACAGCCCGCTTGGAGTTTTTTCAAAAGGCAACTAAAGACTCTCAGACCAAGAGAAACAAGATTCTCTGGTCTGATGAAACCAAAACCTTTTCCAGAGCCCTCAGGACCTCTGACTGGGGCGAAGGTTTACCTTCCAACAGGACAATGATACTAAGCACACAGCCAAGTCAACGCAGGAGTTGCTTCGGGACAAGTCTCTAAATGTTCTTGAGTGGACCAGCCAGAGCCCGGACTTCGATCGAACATCTCCGGAGAGACCTGAAATTGGCTGTACAGCGACGCTCCCCATCCAACATGACAGAGCTTGAGAGGATCTGCAGAGAAGAATGGGAGAAACTCCTCAAATACAGGTGTGCCAAGCTTGTAACATCATACCCAAGAAGACTTGAGGCTGTAATCGCTGCCAAAGGTACTGAGTAATGGGTCTGAATACTTATGTAAATGTAATATTTTAGCTTTTTATTTGGAATAACTAAAAAACAAAAAAATGACTAAAAAACAGTTTTTGCTTTGTCATTATGCAGTATTGTGTGTAGATTGAGGAAAAAAACAAACCATTTATTCAATTTTAGAATAAGGTTGTAACATAACAAAATGTGGAAAAAGTCAAGGGGTCTGAATGCTTTCTGAATGGAACAATGGCTCTGACACACATTTTCTTCTCTTATTTGTAGAATTCCATATTATTGTTTGTGGATTAGATTCCATCATCGCCAGGCGTTGGATGAATGGCATGCTGGTATGTCTTAATATAAACGATATGCTATTTGGACTGTGTGTATATGTCAGGGTTTTTTCTGGATTTAAAAGGGGTTTAGGGGGTGGCATGGCAGGTGGCGTGGCAGGGAGCGTGGCAATGGGCACGGTCGGCACAGCTGGATTTGAGACATTTTTAGAGGCCCCCAACTTTGCGGTGTAGAGAAATGTTGGAATATATAAGCACATTTCCTGCATTTCTGCAAATTTCTCCATGAAGCTGAGAGAAATAGTTTGTTTTAATGCAAATTTTCTGCAATTCTACACATTTTGCTGACTGTCTAGCTTTTATTTTGGTGATAACAGAATATATATACTGTAGGTCCATTTATCTTTTAGACCTGATTTATATCTGGTTTTAGTCATTTAAGTTCACACTGAAAGTGTTTTTCCATCCAGATTTTAATATATTAATTTAAAAAACTGTTTGGATTTAGGCCTCCCGAAAAAAACACACCGCCCAAGGATTTCAATGGCAGAAAAATCCCTGTATGTAAAACGTCAGTTCTAACTAACTAAAGACCCCATTTACAGATATCTCTCCTGAGCTACGAGGATGGTGTTCTGGACCCCAGTTCCATCATCCCCCTCATTGACGGTGGGACGGAGGGTTTCAAAGGCAATGCTCGGGTCATTCTGCCTGGCATGACCGCATGCATCGACTGCACCCTGGAACTCTACCCACCACAGGTGCTCCAAGCTCTCTCAGACCTGCCAATTTTTTTGTGTACTACTTCAGTAGCCCACTTCTATGTTAAGTTGGACAGTGATTTGTGTTCTGCAGCCATTTTGTGTTATCAGTGACAACTTGTGTGTGTGTTAAATTGTATGTGTGTTGTATAGCATAATTTGATGTATTCTTTTGGTCCATAGATTCATTTCCCCATGTGCACCATTGCGTCTATGCCGCGGTTGCCAGAGCACTGCGTTGAATATGTCAGAATGCTACAGTGGCCCAAAGACAAGCCTTTTGGAGGTACAACCATGAATAACACTACTCTATTCATTGTCACATCACCTCTTGATTGTATCGCCCGTCATAATACCTCCATAACACTATCATAAAGATTGACATAGTCATAATACATCCACAGCTGTTATAATAGGTAGTAATAATATCTTTTTTCTTTTTGCCCCTTTTTTCACCCCAATTTCGTGGTATCCAATTGGTAGTTACAGTCTTGTCTCATCGCTGCAACTCCCATACGGACTCGGGGAGAGGCGAAGGCTGAGAGCCGTGCCTCCTCCGAAACACAACCCAGCCTCTTGACACAATGCCCAATTAACCCGGAAGCCAGCCGCACCAATGTGTTGGAGGAAACACCATACACCTGGCGACTGTGTCAGCGTGCACTGCGCCTGACCCGCCACAGGAGTCGCTACTGCACGATGGGACAAGGACATCCCTCCCGGCCAAACACTCCCCTAACCCGGACGATGCTGGGCCAATTGTGCGCCGCCCCATGGGTCTCCCGGTCACGGCCGGCTGCAACGGTCATGGCCGGCTGGACTCGTACCCAGAATCTGTAGTGGCACAGCTAGCACTGGCACAGCTAGCCTTAGACCACCGCGCCACTCGGGTTTGCAATACAGCATTGTTTTTTGGCTGTTTCTGACCTTGCTGATTGCTCTAAGAAAGAGCAGAAACAGCCAGGAAACCTTTAAAAAAAATTAAAAAATAAGGGAGTAGATCAGCTTTAATATGGCAGATATTTTGTTGCTTCTACCAACGTAATTATCTGCATAATTTCCATTCCCACATATATACTGAACAAAAATATAAAAGCAACATGTAAAGTGTTGGTCCCACGTTTCATGAGCTGAAATAAAATATCCCAGAAATGTTCCATATGCACAAAAAGCTTATTTCTCTCAAATTTTGTGCACAAATTTGTTTACATCCCTGTTAGTGAGCATTTCTCCTTTGCCAAGATAATATCTCAAGAAGCTGATTAAACAGCATGATCATTACACAGGTGTACCTTGTGCTGGGGACAATAAAAGTCCACTCTAAAATGTTCAGTTTTGTCACACGACACAATGCCACATGTCTCAAGTTTTGAGTGAGTGCGCAATTGGCATGCTGACTGCAGGAATGTCCACCAGAGCTGTTGCCAGAGGATTTCTTGCTCATTTCTCACAACCCCTGACCACGTGTAACCATTCCATGACCTCATCTGGCTTCTTCACTTCTTCTTCTTCTTTCCTTCTGTAATAATGGCTGGTCCTGGCTCCCTAGTGGGTGGGCATGGCTCCCAAGTGGGTGGGCCTATGCCCCCTTAGGCCCTTAACCATAGATTAGGTCCTAATTCATGTGTTTTAATTGACTGATTTCCTTATATGAACTGTAACTCAGTGAAATCGTTAATTGTTGCGTTTAAGTAATAAGGCACAAGGGGGTGTGGTATATGGCCAATATACCACGGCTAAGCTCTGTTCATGTGCGCAACGCAGAGTGCCTGGATACAGCCCTTAGCCGGGGTATGTTGGCCATATACCACAAACACCTGAGGTGCCTTATTGCTATTATAAACTGGTTACCAACGTAATTAGAGCAGTAAAAATACATGTTTTGTGGTATATGACGTGGTATATGACTGATACGGCTGTCAGCGAATCAGCATTCAGGGCTCAAATTACCCAGTTTATAATTATATTTTGTGTGTGTGTGTGTACACACACATACGTACATACATACATACATACATAGGTGTGTGTACATACATACATGCATACATACCCGTAAAACATCAGTCTCAACGGCAACAGTGAAGAGGCAACTCCGCGATTCTGGCCTTCTAGGCAGAGTTGCAAAAAAAAGATTAAGATGGGCAAAAGAACACAGACACTGGACAGAGGAACTCTGCCTAGAAGGCCAGCATCCCGGAGTCTTCTCTTCACTGTTGACGCTGAGACTGGTGTTCTGAGGGTACTATTTAATGAAGCTGCCAGTTGAGGACTTGTGAGGCGTCTGTTTCTCAAACTAGACACTCTAATGTACTGTCCTCTTGCTCAGTTGTGCACTAGGGCCTCCCACTACTCTTTCTATTCTGGTTAGAGCCAGTTTGTACTGTTCTGTGAAGGGAGAACAAGTATAGACTGAAGAGTTTCAGAAGAAAGTTCTTTGTTTCTGTCCATTTCTAGCCTGTAATCAAACTCACAAATGCTGATGCTCCAGATACTCAACTAGTCTAAAGAATGCCATTTTTTTTTAAATTCCTTTAATCAGGACAACAGTTTTCAGCTGTGCTAACATGGTTGCAAAAGGGGTTTCTAATGATCAATTAGCCTTTTTAAAGTGATGGTTGGAACTTGGATTAGCTAACAACGTGCCACTGGAACACAGGAGTGATGGTTGCTGATAATGGGCCTCTGTACGCCTATGTAGATATTCCATTAAAAAACAGCCGTTTCCAGCTACAATAGTCATTTACAACATTAACAATGTCTACACTATTTCTGATCAATTTGATGTTATTTAAATGGACAATTTTTTTGTTGCTTTTCTTTCAAAAACAAGGACATTTCTAAGTGACCCCAAACTTTTGTGTGTGTATATATCTATAACCCTACCTCATTGGAGTAAACTAAATAAATATATTTTTGTTCTTTGTTATTTTCCCGTAAACCTACCACCCTCCCCTAATTAGAGTAAATTAATGGACAACAATACAGCTTATACATGCTATGTACATTTGCTGGACAGTATGTTTTACATTAGTTATCTTTTTGTTTGTTTTTAGTCCCAGCCTTCAGCTACTCTCAACCTCACCCACCCCTCCCCAAACTGTGGTATTGCACAATGTGCCTTTTGGTGGTAATAATTCCTTAATAACACTATCATAAAGATCAACATAATACCCATTTATAACAGATAATGGCAGCTAATGACAGTCCGGCTCTTGTCTGTCTCTCAGATGGTGTTGGTTTGGATGGGGATAACCCTGAGCACATCCAGTGGGTGTTCCAGAGGGCCCAGGAGAGAGCTGTTGACTACAGCATCACAGGAGTCACATACAGACTCACACAAGGTGAGGAGAACCATACTGTAACACCCTGTCCTGGAGATAGCTTTCAGCCATACATACTGTATAGTACACACCATTTGCTGTCAATTCCATTTTCAATTAGAATTTAAAAATGTTTTTTTATTGAAGTTGTATTGACACCAACTCCCCCGCTTACAAGTATTGGTTGCTGAAATCTGTGAACAGTGGAGTTAAAGATTTCTTTTGACATGGCTTTGCCTCAGGTGTCGTGAAAAGGATCATCCCTGCTGTGGCGTCAACTAATGCTGTAATAGCTGGTAGGAAACCCTTAATGACTGTCATTGGGTTTTATCTTGAAGAATCCTAAAGTAAAGTGTAACATTCACCTTTTTGTGTTGCTTTGTAGCTGCCTGCTCCACTGAAGTTTTTAAAATAGCTCAAGGTTAGTACTATGACTCATCCCTTTTTCACATGATGGACTCACTGGAGAGTAGGTCAATTCCATACTAGGTATCATTCATATTACCTTTCTCTGACTTTGCAGCACTTCTATTCCACTGAATAATTATCTGGTATTTAATATTGTGGACGGACTGTACACCTACACCTTTGAGGCAGAGCGAAAGGTTAGTAATGTTTTCGATGTACCCAGATGAGTGTCCTTAATGGATATATATTTGCCCATTTTTTTATTTAGGAGATCTGTATTAATGTTACTGACGATGCTATTGACACACAAGGCTATAAGGGTATGGCGTGCTTTCAGGCTACTTGTGCCTTCATGCTCTTGTTTGGTCCGACAGGAGAACTGCTCAGATGGTAGCCAGGTGCCCCAGGATCTACAGTTCCCACCCTCTGCCAAGCTACAGGAGGTCCTGGAGTACTTGACAGAGAATTCCTCCCTGTGAGTACATCTCCTAGTAACCAGATCGACTGATATTGATGTCTGCCATGTCTTCACACAGAAGAGGCTGTTTTTTATGGTTACTGAAGTGTAAATGTGAAGTTGTCATTGTTAACTTTAAAAAGTTATTGTTTTCCAGACAAATGAAATCCCCAGCCATCACAGCAACCCTGGACGGGAAAAATAAGACACTGTATTTACAGACTATAGCTTCAATTGAAGAAAGAACTAGACCAAACCTTTGCAAAACCTTGAAAGGTAAGATGCGTGCATTGCATGTGTGTGGTAGATCATATAAAGCTATGTGTTTATTTCAGCCATCTTGTAAATGTAATGTTGTGTTGTTGCAGAACTGGGATTGTCTGATGGACAGGAACTAGCAGTGGCGGATGTCACCAC
The DNA here is from genome assembly GCF_016432855.1 of Salvelinus namaycush. Classification (NCBI taxonomy): domain Eukaryota; kingdom Metazoa; phylum Chordata; class Actinopteri; order Salmoniformes; family Salmonidae; genus Salvelinus; species Salvelinus namaycush. The sequence goes on from NC_052320.1 coordinate 17,022,833, forward strand.
ACCTCAGACTGTCCTCTTCAAGTTGAAACTCACCTCTTAAAGGGCTAGTGCAGTCATAAATGTGATTTTCTTATGTTTTATCTATATTTCCACACTATGAGGTTGGAATAATTCTGTGAAATTGTGAAAATTATGATAATACCCTTTTAGTGTAAGCGTTGTTTGAAAAGAACGCCTGAAATTTCAGGTAATTTTGCATGGGTGTAGTTTTAGCCTGCCTGGCGACATTACCGGGCGGTGTTAATAGACCAATAACAGAGTTCCAAACCTCTGCTAATAACATCTAGTTTCCAGGTTACATATCCCTCCCATTAAGCTTCTCCAATTAGGTGCCTCACTCAGACCACTCCCAGACAGTCCTAACGAAATTATTGCTTGAGAAATTGCTTTTTGCTAAGAAGCTATTTTTGTGTCTTTTTTACCATTGTTTTCAATTAAAATCACAGTAAGGTACTTAATTGTTACCCAGAAATAATTTGATATTGAGATAATAACGACTGCATTGGAACTTTTTTTAAATGCAGAATCTGTCGACATTTGACAACCTTTGGGGAGAAAGTAGCAAGTGATACAGCGTGGCATGGTTTTAATATATTTTAGTCTGATAATGTATATACGATAATTTTCTCTGTCGTATTGGCCCATTATGGGAGGTAGCTGATGGCCATCAACTTTCTATATCACTATATGTGGAATCAGTCTGTGAAAATGTTTCTTAATGTTTTGCTCCAAATGGCTGTCTTTCCCTCACTCAAAAGAGCAGTAGTTTTATATAGGGTGCCAGTCAAAAGTTTGGACACACCTACTCATTCCAGGGTTTTTGTTTATTTTAATTATTTTCTACATTGTAGAATAACAGTGAAGACATCAAAACTATGAAATAACACATATGGAATCATGTAGTAACCAAAAAAGTGTTAAACACATCAAAATATATTTTAAGTTCTTCAAAGTAGCCACCCTTTGCCTTGATGACAGCTTTGCAACCAGCTTCACATGGAATGCTTTTCCAACAGTCTTGAAGGAGTTCCCACATATGCTGAGCACTTCTTGGCTGCTTTTCCTTCACGCTGCGGTCCAACTCATCCCAAACCATCTGTTGGGTTGTGGTTGGGTGATTGTGGAGGCTATGTCATCTGATGCAGCACTCCATCACTCTCCTTCTTGGTCAAATAGCCCTTACACAGCTTGGATGTGTGTGTTTTGGTCATTGTCCTGTTGAAAAACAAATGATAGTCCCACTAAGCGCAAACCAGATGGGATGGTGTATCGCTGTAGAATACTTTGGTAGCCTTGCTGGTTAAGTTTCTTGGCCCAAGTAAGTCTCTTCTTCTTATTGGTGTCCTTTAGTAGTGGTTTCTTTGCAGCAATTTGACCATGAAGGCTGGATTCACACAGTCTCCTATGAACAGTTGATGTTGAGATGTGTCTGAACTCTGAAGCATTTCTTTGGGCTGCAATTTCTGAGGCTGGTAACTCTATTGAACTTATCCTCTGCAGCAGAGGTAACTCTGGGTCTTCCATTCCTGTGGCAGTCCTCATGAGAGCCAGTTTCATCTGCACTTGAAGAAACTTTCAAAGTTCTTGAAATCTTTCAGATCACTGACCTACATGTCTTAAAGTAATGATGGACTGTCGTTTCTCTTTGCTTATTTGAGCTGTTCTTGCCATAATATGGACTTGGTCTTTAGTCAAATAGGGCTGTCTTCTGTATACCACCCTTACCTTGTCACAACACAACTGATTGGCTCAAACACATAAAGAAGGAAAGAAATAACACAAATTAACTTTTAACAAGGCACACCTGTTAATTGAAATGCATTCCAGATGTCTACCTCATGAAGCTGGTTGAGAGAATGCCAAGAGTGTGCAAAGCTGTCATCAAGGCAAAGGGTGGCTACTTTGAAGAATCTGAAATATATTTTGATTTGTTTACCACTTTTGGTTACCACATGATTCGTAATGTTATTTCATAGTTTTGATGTCTTCACTATTATTCTACAATGTAGAAAATATAAATGAGTAGGTGTGTCTAAACATTTAGCTGGTACTGTTTGTAATTATGACAAACTGTGCTGCAATAAAGTGTTTTGATAATGAAAGTTGTCGCAAAGGGGGTTTCCTTAGTCTGCACTAGATCGACGCTATACACCTAACACACCACTGACATAGCATGATTTGATTAGAGGTGGTTTCACCAACCCAAATTAATTGAACTTTTTAGGATATTGATCATTAGATTTTTTTTTTGTATATGGTTAAGTAGTTCCTGGACTCTATGGCTAAACTTCATAGACTAGCCCAGATTTCAATTAAATAAATTGTAAATGGGGCATTTTGTAGTCGACTTAAAGAAATTACGAGTTGACACCTATTTTACTAAGCACAATAGGAGGATTAGTACCATGGTCTGCACATGAGGTTAGCGGCTATAAAATACTTCTGTGGTGCGTTCAGGTTTGCTACATTGTGGAGCAAAAACGTTATTGAACAGACTTTGAGGTATGTTTGCTCTAGTGGAGGCTCCTTAGAGGAGGAAGGGGAGGACCATCCTCTTCACCAAATTTCATTAAAATATTGGAACATTAAAGTTATCCTTTTTAGATAAAACTTCTAAACGTATTCACATGTCACCAAATAATTTATTAAAACCCTGTTTTGCAAAGGTCTACAGTAGCCTCAACAGCACTCTGTAGGGTAGCACATAGTGTAGCCGGAGGGTACCTCTGGGTACATTGACTTTGATACAAAACCTAGGAGGCTTGTGGTTCTCACCCCCTTCCGTAAGCCCTATTCACACAGGACTAGTATTACTAGAGAACGTTGGTTATGTAATTATTTTCCCAGAATGTCCATTATTCCAGAGGACAATTCGGATGGGATTAGTGTTTTCCAAACTACCACCCTGTAATTCTTACTTTTTCCCCAATAAATGTACAGTTATTGGAGGTTTCTTTCTAGGTGTGAAGATACTGTATTTCAACAAGTCCAGGTGACAACAGGGCTACACTGTTAACTAGAGTTTGGTTCCCAAGTTTCTAAATCATACTAAACAATCTTTGGTATAGTGTCACCATAATATTTAAATTGAGGAAGTGTGATCATAATCATTAGGATATTTCATGTCCTAAAGGACCGCATTCTTCAGATGTAAGCTAAATGGTGCACTTGAGAACAGTGGGTTAACTGGCTTGTTCAGGGGCAGAACGACAGGTTTTTACCTTGTCAGCTCGGGGATTCGATATGAACAAAAGTATTCACTGTGAAAGTTGATACATGTAGGCCATTCATATATAGGCTATGCGCAGCACTTTGTTCAACTTATCTAATCAGTTATTGTTTTCTTGCTCAAACCACGAGCATCACATGTCAAACTCAGACATTTCTCTCAAAACACAGGGATGTCAATTCGCACAGGACTAGTATTATCAGAGGATCTTGGAGTTCGCCAAAAAACTAGGTTATTCTGGCTGGAATTGTTATACTCCTGCCATGTAAAAATTACTGACATGGCAGATTCGGACAGGAGTAAAATTACAGATGTGCTGTTTTGTGCTCATGCACATAATTACATTACCCAACATCCCCCAGTAAAACTAATCCTGTCCAAATAGGGCTATAGACTACACACAGTAATTATGACAAATTCCAGAGGACCTCGTCCAACCTATCAGAGCTCTTCCAGCATGAACTGTCATGTTGTCCACCCAATCAAAGGATCAGAGAATGAATCTAGTAATGGAAGCAGAAGCTACAGCTAGCGCTGTAGTGCATAAAATGTGGAGAGTAGTTGACTCAAAGAGAAAGACAATAGTTTAAATTAATTTCTTCAAAAATGAAGAAGCAAGAGATGTCTATATTTAAAAAAAAAAAAATGTTGCTTACTTAGCTTGTGAATGCAGCTAGCTAGTTTAGCCGACTCAAACACCCAGCTCAAACAGAGGGTTGCTATGTTACTTAACTGGCTATGGCTATCCGACACCGGAACTCTTCCAAGTAAGCTTTTGGTACCCGCCGGTAACTGCTAAACTGCTTGATAACTGTACACTGTATTCCATGATTGTAGCGGGTTTACTAACACGTTAGTTCAAGTAGCTATGTTGACTTGACATTAGCTAACATGGTGACAACGATGTAGGCTGTGTGTAGCGGTTATGATATTTAGGTTAGACTAGGAAATGTTTTTTCGTCTGGTCACAGACCGCTGTTGTGTTCTGCACTTTAGTCCAGAAGCTAGGGGAAAAGGTGAGAGGAGGAGAGTACGTAGATGCGAGAGAGAATTATCCAACGATCAATCAATCAATCAATCAAATGTATTTTATATAGCCCTTCGTACATCAGCTAATATCTTGAAGTGCTGTACAGAAACCCAGCCTAAAACCCCAAACAGCAAGCAATGCAGGTATAGAAGCACGGTGGCTAGGAAAAACTCCCTAGAAAGGCCAAAACCTAGGAAGAAACCTAGAGAGGAACCAGGCTATGAGGGGTGGCCAGTCCTCTTCTGGCTGTGCCGGGTGGAGATTATAACAGAACATGGCCAAAATGTTCATAAATGACCAGGGATCATGCTGTTTATATGTGGCTGCTATGATTTTAGTATCCGGTAGTAGCCTAAACTTATCACTGTTACTTTGAGCTGGGTGAATGGAATATGAATGACAGTCATCCAATATGCTGTAATAGAAATAAGGCCATGCTCATAAAAAATATAATCGTCCTCCCTCATCTTAAATGCACTGACTGCCACTGGTTTGCTCCAATTTGATGGTGTGGGGTGGCTTGAAGCAATGAGTGAGGTATTTAAAGGACAGTGGTCATGCTGACATCGTTCACCAACCCATCCCCGTTTTCAACTTGTCTTTCAGTACAGCACCATTTCCGTTCAATTACTGAATGCAGCCCTGGTACAGGATTCATACCACGCAGTGAGTGAGCTGATCAAATGTACCCACACACTATCACTGTGTTAAATCGGCATAAGCTCCTTAGTCCTTACGTATCTTATTGAATGAGGTTTGGTGTGGTATGGAGACAGATGGTTTTCTTGATTAAGTTATTTAATGATGAGAAAGCCTCATGGCATGCTAAACAGTCAGTATCATGCGAAAACTGGTGTGTTGTGTCCTCATGTAGTCATTTAGCTCTGGGGAAGTACATCATACCCATTCACACGTTTTGCCCCAGTAGCGACTGCATGAAGATATGATACCTGTGAGTTTCCAAATTAGTCCATCAATGATGAGAGGATAGCTCTGAAGCATGGGCTGGAATATATTTCAACAGCAGTGAGAGATATTTCTCTCTAACTCTTCTGTTTTTCTGCCTCGGACTGTATCCTGTTCAACGTTAATAGTCTGAATTGGAGTGATTTATCACGCGGTTTCTGTTTTCGGATCAAATGTGAGGCGGCTACTGAACAGAAACAAACTCAAGGAAATCAATAATTATTGAGGAGGGACTGTTTCAACCATTATTTCCAGCATTATTTCTAGCCTATTGCGCATTGATGTGGACATAATCTTTTGACCTAGGAACCACGGTTTTTAGGGGTTAATGCGAAATTAGCTCTGTAAAAGGCAAAGAAAGATACGAACAGAGCGAAGTGTAGGCATTTATCATGCATGAGAATGCACTCACTATTGAGAGGAAAACATTCTTGGACCGATAAACTGTCTGGTTGATGGACGGCAACTTCAATAAACAATCAGGAAAGTAGCCTAGGTGCTAGCTGTCATCACAATGATATATGGCTCTATAGGTAAGTGAGTATATCTAAATTGAATCCATTGTTTCATGAATGTGATTAAATACTATCGTGATCAGAAAATGACAGACTGCTTTATCTGCAAACAAGTGTCAGTCAAATGATCTGAAGCTGCAGCATTGTTCATTAAATTCTAAACACCTAGGAAAGTATATGGTTTTATACACACTACCGTTCAAAAGTTTGGGGTCACTTAGAAATGTCCTTGTTTTTGAAAGAAAATCTAATTTTTTTGGTCCATTAAAATAACATAAAATTGGTCAGAAATACAGTGTAGACATTGTTAATGTTGTAAATGACTATTGTAGCTGGAAACGGCTGATTTTTAATGGGATATCTACAGTCGTGGCCAAAAGTTTTGAGAATGACATATTAATTTTCGCAAAGTCTGCTGCCTCAGTGTCTTTAGATATTTTTGTCACATGTTACTATGGAATACTGAAGTATAATTACAAGCATTTCATAAGTGTCAAAGGCTTTTATTGACAATTACATGAAGTTGATGCAAAGAGTCAATATTTGCAGTGCTGTCCCTTCTTTTTCAAGACCTCTGCAATCCGCCCTGGCATGCTGTCAATTAACTTCTGGGCCACACCCTGACTGATGGCAGCCCATTCTTACATAATCAATGCATAATCAATGGAGTTTATCAGTATTTGTGGGTTTTTGTTTGTCCACCCGCATCTTGAGGATTGACCACAAGTTCTCAATGGGATTAAGGTCTGGGGAGTTTCCTGGCCATGGACCCAAAATATCGATGTTTTGTTCCCCGAGCCACATAGTTATCACTTTTGCCTTATGTCAAGGTGCTCCATCATGCTGGAAAAGGCATTGTTTGTCACCAAACTGTTCCTGGATGGTTGGGAGAAGTTGCTCTCGGAGGATGTGTTGGTACCATTCTTTATTCATGGCTGTGTTCTTAGGCAAAATTGTAAGTGAGCCCACTCCCTTGGCTGAGAAGCAACCCCACACATGAATGGTCTCAGGATGCTTTACTGTTTGCATGACACAGGACTGATGGTAGCGCTCACCTTGTCTTCTCCGGACAAGCTTTTTTCCGGATGCCCCAAACAATCGGAAAGGGGATTCATCAGAGAAAATGACTTTACCCCAGTCCTCAGCAGTCCAATCCCTGTACCTTTTGCAGAATATCAGTCTGTCCCTGATGTTTTTCCTGTAGAGAAGTGGCTTCTTTGCTGCCCTTCTTGACACCAGGCCATCCTCCAAAAGTCTTCGCCTCACTGTGCATGCAGATGCACTCACACCTGCCTGCTGCCAATCCCGAGCAAGCTTTGTACTGGTGGTGCCCCGATCCCGCAGCTGAATCAACTTTAGGAGACGGTCCTGGCGCTTGCTGGACTTTCTTGGGCGCCCTGAAGCCTTCTTCACAACAATTGAACCGCTCTCCTTGAAGTTCTTGATGATCCGATAAATGGTTGATTTAGGTGCAATCTTACTGGCAGCAATATCCTTGCCTGTGAAGCCCTTTTTGTGCAAAGCAATGATGATGGCACGTGTTTCCTTGCAGGTAACCATGGTTGACAGAGGAAGAACAATGATTCCAAGCACCACCCTCCTTTTGAAGCTTCCAGTCTGTTATTTGAACTCAATCAGCATGACAGAGTGATCTCCAGCCTTGTCCTCGTCAACACTCACACCTGTGTTAACGAGAGAATCACTGACATGATGTCAGCTGGTCCTTTTGTGGCAGGGCTGAAATGCAGTGGAAATGTTTTTTGGGATTCAGTTAATTTGCATGGCAAAGAGGGACTTTGAATTCATCTGATCACTCTTCATAACATTCTGAAGTATATGCAAATTGCCATCATACAAACTGAGGCAGCAGACTTTGTGAAAATGTATATTTGTGTCATTCTCAAAACTTTTGGCCACGACTGTACATAGGCGTACAGAGAGTGGCCCACTATCAGCAACCATCACTCCTGTGTTCCAATGACACGTTGTTAGCTAATCCAAGTTTATCATTTTAAAAGGCTAATTGATCATTAGAAAACCCCTTTGCAACGATGTTAGGACAGCTTAAAACTGTTGTTCTGATTTAATGAAGCAATAAAACTGTCCTTCTTTAGACTAGTTGAGTATCTGGAGCATCAGCATTTGTGAGTTTGATTACAGGCTCAAAATGGCCAGAAACAAAGTCCTTTCTTCTGAAACTCCTCAGTCTATTCTTGTTCTGAGAAATGAAGGCTATTCCATGTGAGAAATTGCCAAGAAACTGAGGATCTTGTACAGTGCTGTGTACAACTCCCTTCACAGAACAGCGCAAACTGTCTCTAACCAGAATAGAAAGAGTGGGAGGCCCCTGTGCACAACTGAGCAAGAGGACAAGTACATATTAGTGTCTAGTTTGAGAAACAGACACTTCAAAAGTCCTCAAATGTTAGCTTCATTAAATAGTACCCGCAAAATACCAGTCTCAACGTCAACAGTGAGGAGGCAACTCCGGGATGCTGGCCTTCTAGGCAGAGTTGCAAAGAAAACGCCATATCTCAGACTGGCCAATATAAAGAAAATATTAAGATGGGCAAAAGAACACAGACCCTGGACAAAGGAACTCTGCCTAGAAGGGGAGTTGCAGCTATAAGACAATACTGTAAAAGTATAAACAAAACAAAAACGTCTAGGAGCAACAACGTCTCAGCCGCGAAGTGGTATGCCACACAAGCTCACAGAATGGGACCGCCGAGTGCTGTAGCATATAAAAATATTCTGTCCTTTGGTTGCAACAATCACTATCGAGTTCCAAACTGGCTCTGGAAGCGACGTCAGCGCAAGAACAGTTCATCTGGAGCTTCATGAAATGGGTTTCCATGGCCGAGCAGCCGGATACAATCCTAAAATCACCATGTGCAATGCCAAGTGTCGGCTGGAGGGGTGTAAAGCTCGCTACCATTGGACTCTGGAGCAGTGGAAATGAGTTCTCTGGAGTGATGAATGACGCTTAACCATCTGGCAGTCCGCGGGACGAATCTGGGTTTGAGGGATGCCAGGAGAATGCTACCTCCCCCAATGCGTAGTGCCAACTGTAAAGTTTGGTGGAGGAGGAATAATGGTCTGGGACTGTTTTTCATGGTTCAGGCTAGGCCCCTTAGTTCCAGTGAAGGGAAATCTTAATGCTAAAGCATACAATGATATTCTATACGATTCTGTGCGTCCAACTTTGTGGCAACAGTTTGGGGAAGGCCCTTTCCTGTTTCGTAATGACAATGTCCCCGTGCACAAAGCGAGGTCCAAACAGAAATGGTTTGTCGAGATTGGTGTGGAAGAACTTGACTGGCCTGCACAAAGCCCTGAACTCAACCCCATCGAACACTTTTGGGATGAATTGGAATGCCGACTGCGAACCAGGCCTAATCCGCCAACATTAGTGCCCAACCTCACTAATGCTTTTGTGGCTGAATGGAAGCAGGTCCCAGCAGCAATGTTCCAACATCTAGGGGAAAGCCCTCCTCTTCCAACTCCATATTAATGCCCATGATTTTGGAATCAGATGTTTGATGAGAATATGTCCACATACTTTTGGTCATGTAGCTTAGCTCTATTTCCCCAGGTGTTGAAGAACACAGTCTTTTAGATACTGTAAGCCTAATATCAAAGCAGATTTTCTCTTTAATATTGTGTTTGACAGGTGGCCGAGATTTGTTTTTTATTACAATGGTAGCAGATACACTATGGAACAAGGGGGAAATAATTATTAGATTTGGTTGCCATAAATCCACATGAATTCAAACGCATTCTTGTCTATCTAATGCTAGTCTTGTCCATCTGGTCACAGAGTGGTAATGTGATAACCTGCCTGATCACTGTGGTGTTTGATACAGTATGTGATCACCTTAGTAGGTTGCATCACTGAGGTAGGCTACCTACTGCATACAGACACAGTGACGGGTTTAAGACCTTGTTGAAGAACAGATGCTGGTAAAAAATCTAGTAGTTAATACTCCTGATATCCTTCTTCTGGGAGAATCTCTGAGCAACAGCGGTACGTTGAAACCGTTTTTCTCCCAATGTTCTCTGCATTATTCATCACTAATTAAATGTAAAAGAAGAAATCCTTGTTCTAGTTTTTCTGGGACGACTTTGTTGTGTTGAAATACTTGCGGTTATCTTGGGTATTGTTGTGGACTGGGTGAGGGGGTTTGTGAGGTAGAAGTTCTCAGAGGATTGTGAAAGGTGGTATGGCCTAGGTTATTGGGTCAGGAAATCCTTACATACTGTATAAAGATATATATTAAAGTTGAAAACTCATGTAACATAGGGTGTTTGAATGTGGAATCACTTTAAAATACCTTATATATAAATGAGAGAGACAACGGAATTGGCTACAGAGCAGGCCATCAGACATCAAAAGTTCAAGACCCTGCAGCGCTGAATGGGCCTATACTATGGCAGCACTGTAAACACTATACCAATTGGTGGCTCAGTCTGACCGTTGGTGGTCTCAGCAAGCTGGGTCTAACACCACTCATGGGTGCAGTCAGATAGTAGGAGGGTATGACACCATTTTTTCCCACAGGCTAACTGTTGATTGAATACAAATGTTTGGTCCATGCCCCTCATGAGTTTAGCCCTTCTCAACTTTTGTCCCAATAACTGTTTTTTCTAACCACTGGGTGGCAGTAATTGTATGTCGTATTGTATTGTATGTCTTTCATCAACCTTTCATAAAACTTCATGATGAAATGTAGACACAATATGTAGATATAAAAGTGTTAAACCAACATTTTACTATTTTAAGAAATCAAATATTTGAAGTAGCTGTACGCAAAGTATTTGAACTAATACTGAATATTCTAACAGAGGTTTCAGACCCCATCCCCTATGCTGTGCGATGGCTGATGTATCATATCTTCCCACTAACAACATATTTCTCTGTTGTTGCTTGGCTAACGGGATGAAGGCTATTAGCTGGGAGATGGCGTGGCCGGTACACTGGGGCGGCCTCCTGCTCTGCATAGTGATCCTCTACTGCCAACCAGTGTCCACCGGCAACCACAGCCCCTTGGGGCAGTCGGGTAGGTACCAGAGCCAGCCCACACCAGCCCCTCCCCTGGCCCCCAAAAGACTCATTATGGCTTCTGGCCACCAGTATGCCTAGCTCGACTGGGAACTGAGCACGGCCAATACTAATGAGGTGAAAAGAGGTGTTTTGGTCTGGTCTGCATGGTAGAATTTAAACACAGCATATGCTGATGCTACAATTACTGTAGTCTCTTGCCAGACTCATGGTTCTCCTACAGCGACTGTGGGAAGAGACTACAAAATACTACAATAATCAGCTACACATTCATAAATAACAAACAGGTAATTGTCAGTAATTTATTATCTTCCCTTTAATGACCAAGTGTTCAAATACACTACAAGAAAATGCTCAACAACAAAAGAGTGATCAAATGAAGATCCTACATCTGTATGTGAAGGCAGGGACGTGCACAAAAAACTTCACCTCTTTTTGACAGATTTTAAGGACTGGTTTAATTTTTTTCATCCATGTCTATGCATGCTAGTCAGGTTACCACCTTTCCTAAACCCTTTGTCTCAGGTTCATCACGGGTAAAGACAGGTACCTGTGAAGTGGTGGACGCCCATCGCTGCTGCAATAAGAACAAGATTGAGGAGCGCTCTCAAACTGTCAAGTGTTCCTGCTTCCCTGGTCAGGTCGCCGGGAAAACAAGGGCAATGCCCTCTTGTGTTGAAGGTAGGATGCTTCATATAAGATGGTAGAGTTTCAGTACTTCAAGGGTTTTTATTACACCAACATATTGTCAATGTTACAGTTATCTCGCCTGTTTTTCCAGGCGGAAATCAGTGTTTATTGAAGTGCTCTCCAAACAACATGCTGCAACTCATCTCATTTCAAGTGACTGACTGCCCACTGTGCTGTGTTCTCTCCTGTTCTTTTCAGCATCCATCATGCTTCAGAAGTGGTGGTGCCAGATGCAGCCCTGTCTAAAGGGAGAGGAGTGTAAAGTACTGCCTGATCTCAATAGCTGGTCCTGTAGCTCTGGAAATAAAGTCAAGACCACCAAGGTGAGTTTATGTGAAGGGACAGCAAAGGAAATTCAATTAAGGACCTTGAATTCATGCATTATTACAGTACAGTTGGAAGGCAATGAAACCAACCTATTAAGAAAACAATCATTAAATGACAAGCAAACTATACATCTGTTTCAACTAGCATTACATCAGGGAAATGGCACCAATGATACATACATGCTTCAAAGTGGTCCCTGTGTAAAGATGATGATAAATATTCTAATGAAATTATTGATTGTTTTGATAAAAGTAAGAAGAAATGTAAGCTCTCGCTCCCCCCCCCCCCCCCCCCCCCCCCCATGAAGCTTAATTATGTTTGCACATCTAGCTAATGCAAAGATTGAATGACAGCGTTTGTGCAGAATCATCACATGCGTTTACAGTACTTTCAATAAGCCTTGCTTTGATTATAAAATATCCCACAATCTGGCATGATTACTGCTCACAGTCAGTCACAGAGGCCTAAGCAAGCTTTATTTGGTAATTCTGTGGAAGATGGGGCCAAAAGGACAAACATGAAATGAGACCGTTTTATACATGTAAACCAGCTGATACAGAGATCTAAATGGGATGTAATTCAATCTGACAGCTTTTCATGCCAGTGGACAAACTGCTGCATTTGGGAATGTGCAAATCTGTGATGTCTTGCCTTTTATCAGCTTGAAATATATATGCAGTAGGGAAACCTATCATGAGTCAACTCGAAGAGAATAGAAAAACAGCTGAACATATACTGCATAGAGTAATTAATTAACTGAAACAAACATTCCAACATGAATCTTTCTGGACAGGTATACTATACCCATCTGATTTTATAGTTGCCTCAGGAAGAAACGCTGTTCTGCCATTTCCCTGTCCACTACATACAGTATGTCTAAGATTTGGATCAGGCAGTAGAAATAATCATTTCTAGTGAAGGCTGTTGGTACAGGGTGACCCAGCATTTAATAGACCTTTCAGAAGTTCTTGGATTGCACCCTGTTGCAGGATTTGTTGTTGTTGCTGCTTTAAGTGCATTTGAGGTTTAAAAAGGCTTCTGCATTTTGTAATTTCCACTTAAAAATTTCAGGCTTGAATTTCTCTTATGAAACATGTATCAACCCTTACAAAAATGTCCATTAATTAGAATCCACACAATTAGCTTTTCCTGTTGCTGCATGATTATTTTCCTGCTGTAGCAAACTGGCTCTAATTAAGATTCGACATCTGTTCTTCCTTTTACTTTTTCCAGGTAGCGCGGTAGCAAAAACCCATCTCAGCCAATCGACTGAGACCCTGAATGTGCCCTGGCCTACAGTAAATCTCACTAGTTTTTTTTCTTTGAACAAAGTGAAGATCTCGTTCAGTTCTTGGGATACAATTAGGAATACACTAGCAAATGAGCAGCCCTACCAGATAAATAAAGTGACTGGTGTGAATGAAAAGGAGAACTCAAGAGGAATTCAAGGAGCCTGTGCAATAAAGTAGGTATCCCTACTCCCCTGCCTGTGTCCTCTGAGAGACAGAGATGGGGGGCAGATAAAAAAATAAATATTGCTTCGCACATCTCTGTTGGATTCCATATTGTGTTCTGTCAGAGGGACATTGTCTTTCAGTGAGAGATAAATGCTGAGCTGGTGATTGCTGTATGCATTGTCTGTTTGGATGAGTCACACCCAGAGAGACAACTGGACATTTGAAATAGATTGTGAACTTGGACCAATGACTGTATGAACAGAGGCTCTTGTCTTGACTGTCTCAATGAAGCAATGTGCCCTGCTATTGATGAATGGAAGCACATTTCATTTGGGAATTCTTATCGATACGTTTTGTGGAGAAACGCTGTCTTCATTTGTTTTGGGCATTCTTATCGATACTTTTTGTGTAGAGACACTGTCATTTGATTTGTCCTGTCCAACGTTTTGGAGGAAAGGGCTGGGTATGCCTGGGCTGTTCCTCGAGCTACTCCAGATTCAGCCACACACACACACATGCAAGGATGTGATGGCATGGAAATGAACATGGAACTCAGATGCAAAACAACGGCTGTTTGAAATGCTAATCGCTAGGAGAGGAGGAGAGAGGAAAGGGGCTTCTTCAATGCCGACAGTATTTACATCACGCATTTGTTTGTCTTTTTAACTGCTGTCTCCTGTTGAGAGGACCTCTGTTATAGTAATGATGTGAAATGGTGCAGAATTGCCTGTGCCTTCAAGCAAATTGTGGCTACAAGCAAAATAGAACATTCACTCTACTGTCATTTACTTTCCTCAGTTTCTGTCCTCTCAACACTTTTTGTACATCTATGCTTACTCATAATAATTGCCATTCTTTTGTTCATTCTTTTAAAGTAGTTTGAGAAAGCAGGAGAGTTTTTACAGTTTAACATGACAATGCAGAAATGTTACAGAGCTTCACTGATAAAAACCTACTTATTCCCAAAACAACATCCCATCAGAACATGCCAAACAGCCATTCAAATTCAGCTTGTCTAACCTAACATAAGAGGTGTTTGCTCACCACTGCCAAAATTATTACCCTGTAAAATGATTTGGCAATTATATCTTCTGAGCTGTCACAAAGGATCAGATGTAATATTGTGTTTATGACATAATAATGATTGCTAGTGTACATGATGCCTAACCTACAGTTTTACTCAACACAAATATTTATCTCCCTAATTTATTCAGCACAACTTTCTCTTAATGACCTAGAGAGGACACAGCTAATTAATAAAGTGTGAATATGATAAATACAAACCATTATTGCGCTGTGTGTTTGTGTGCATGCATGTGGGTGTGCGTGTTTTGCCTGGGGAGACAAGAATTAAAATCCCACTGGTTTTAAAATGCCTTCAACTTACTCAGTGCGATAGACTGAGTGTAATTTGGTTATGGCTCAAAGATATGTTCCATGTGTCTTGTCATGTGCATGATGTCTAGAATTGAAATGGCATTTAACATAATTAGAGAGTTGAACAATTATATTTAATGAATATAATATTAATTTAAATAACAATGTTGGTTCATCTGCCTGTGTTTAATTAATATATAGTGCATACATGGTCATGCGTCATAGTTGTACTGTAGGCAGATTGATGCATACTGTAGCTACTTGTAATCAAATATATAAAACCATAGTTTAGTCTCTCCCTGTTTTCATTGTGCTGTGATGTTAATGATATCATATGGTAACTATGACATTTTCTGCAGTTAACATGGGTATAAATTATTTTATATTTAAAATGCATGATGTAAAATACACTTTGACTTATAAAGCAACCGTCCTATTAGTACAGCTTCATTTCCTGAACTATTTTGAAAGTATCTTGCATGTGGAATATTGTAATTTACTGTCACACTCTTTTAAAGTTAACATGTTGAGCTCACAACAGAGGAAATAAAATAACCCCACAGCAAGACACAACAGATAGGGAGAGCACACAGACTCAGGCACGGCCTGTTTTCATGAGTAATATTGGTGTAATGTTATGTCCAATTGTTACCAAACATGAGTATGCTATCCACAGCGAGATGTATCTTCTCCAGAAAATCCCTCAACATGCATTTTACAGTTAATCAATTATTAACCTTTGTCTTCTGTGGGTTTACTTTACAAGGGGAAAACTGTACGTTTAAACATTTTGCCTCCTGAACATCAGCGGGGTAATGTTGATGTAAGGTACACTGAGTTTACAAGGTAAACGAGACAGGCCCACAACATATTAGCCCCGTTTATACCTGGTTCTGACATGCATCCTTTGTCTTGATTTTATCCACATTCTGAATGTGCCCACATTTTTAGACAAGTGTAGACGACCACCTCCAGAGGTTGTCAGGGACCATTTGTATCTGGATATCAATCAATTTTAAACAGATCTGGATGATCTAACCATTTAAATCATAATTATACTGGTCTCTAAAATCATTGACAGGTAGCAGCATTGACTTATGGCATCAATAATTGTCTTAAAGTAAATAAATGCATATTATTTTGAAAGGATATGTGTTAAATAATCTGCATACAGGGAGGCCCCAGGAAATCTGGTCACAATGCAGATACAGTGGACGTATAAGAGACAATTTTTTTAATCATTTTATATGATCTTTTAACCCCTTTTTCGTGATTACGATCTTGTCTCATTGCTGCAACTCCCCAACAGGCTAGGGAGATGAAGGTCGAGTCATGCATCCTCCGAAACATGACCCGCCAAACCGTTGTCGTGTCTTTGGCTATACCGGATTAAGTGATATGACATGCTATTCTATAAAATCCTTTCTCTGTAATTAATATTACCTGATTGAGCTAATCATGTAAATGTAATTAACTAGAAAGTCGGGGCCCCACAAAATAATATTTATAGAGCAGTTATCTTCCGAATAAACTCTTAAAGACCTAGTAATATTTTACATCAATAGCAGTCAATATTAATCGTCACCTTATTTCAGTCTCATCTGAAAGTTGTAAATTCTTGGTTATCTTCACGAACCCTGGCTAACAAGTTGAATCAGCAATACAAAATTGGGTTTAATTATTTATTTACTAAATACCTATCTAATCACACAGAATTACATATACACAGAATGAATCATACCTTGATTACAAATTATGTCATAAAGGAAAACGTCCCTAGCGGACGGAACAGATATGACAGCTGGTTACACAAAGAACGGGGGTTGGGTTTGAGTGGAAGACTGAAGAACAAAGGGAGAAGCGATGTCTCTATCGGGCCGTAGGCAGCTACTCTATCGTAAATACAGAATCTTATGCATTCTAAATTACCGCCCATTTGGAAAAGGAAAATGCAATAAATATTTACTCTGAGCTGCGCTTCAATAGGTTGGTGGTAGATGGAGGGGCCGTGTTGCCCAACAGAGTCCTTTGTCCTTTGAAGAGTGTCTCTGGTGGTGAACGGGAAACGTTGTAGTGTCGTCGTTGTCTGGTAGACGGGATACTCTGTCCGTCCTTTCCTAGCCCACGTTTACAGTGGCCGCTGCTAACTCAACGGCTAGGAGGTATCACTTCTGTAGCGAATAAGAGTTCAAAGTT
Organism: Salvelinus namaycush; assembly: GCF_016432855.1. Lineage (NCBI taxonomy): Eukaryota > Metazoa > Chordata > Actinopteri > Salmoniformes > Salmonidae > Salvelinus > Salvelinus namaycush. The sequence continues at coordinate 17,039,682 of NC_052320.1, forward strand.
CATACCATTCGCAACTTAAGCTCACGCTGAGGTTGGCTTCGTTCTGTAGTTATTATCTGAATCCTTCTGACATCGGATCGTCATCCTAATGTACCCGGAACAGGAGGTTACATTTTCGTCAAGGGCTTATATAGTGGAGGGAGAAGGGTGTGTTTCATAGTTTATAACCCATGTCTCTTCACAGGGGCGGGCCACTGATTGAGCAGAGCCCTAACCTTATGAAAACCCAAATCTCTAATTTGGAAGCTAAAATTACATTTCATATTTTCTCAAATCATTTTATATTAACACATTTGAATTGCACAACAATTCCATGTGAATCTGATAACTATAATGTGTAGACTTTCCCAGATACAGTTTACGTCATCCTGTCATCAGTCATAATGTCTCAGATGACAACCGAACTGACATCATATTCATTAAGTACCAACGCATATTTTCAACTGGTTCTATTACCGAAATATGGTTCCTTTCCCTCCACTTGTTTGATGTTCCCAGACTCTCTATGTTTAACATAAGGCTATTCAAGAGTCCCTCTGTAGAGTCAAGAGAGAGGGAAGGGAGAAATTTATTTATGGGGGGGGGGGTCATAAACCTTACCCACAGGCCAACGTCATGACACCGTGTTTCTTAACACCCACTCGCTTAACCCGGAAGCCAGCTGCACCAATGTGTCAGAAAGTAGTGACGCCGCAACACTGCGATGCAGTGCCTTAGACCACTGTGCCACTCGGGAGGCCAAGAGACACATTTTAATACCATGTGTAGATGCAACGGCTACAATGTGGGCACAATCAGAATGTGGATAAGATCAGGACAAATGACTCATGTTAGAACTAGGTATAAGTGAGGCTATAGTCAGTCAGTTTCAACACATGTCAAAGCAGGTCACCACTGACACACTACCAACCCTGTAGATTTATCACTGTTTTTAAATGTCTTATTGTTTTTGTTTGCCTGATCAAGTCTTTAATCATTGATGGAGCCCAAATGGTTTGGCGGCACCGGCGTTCTCAGCATGAATGATTTAGATGAACGCTGGAGGAGCCGGGAGAGGAACCTGATGTCAACTTTAATTAGAATCGAGGTTGGTCCGCATTACCTTGACTTTGAAATCCCTACACCCCACAGGGAAACAGGGAGACAGTGCCTGGTTTGAGAGGATGTGATTAGACTTGGTAATATCTTGGTGGCTAGCTGCTGCCTGTTGTACTTGGAGAGAATGGCAAACACTAGAGCAGTTTGTTTTACTCTACTGTAGGCTATGTACGGGGTCCGTGCTTAGTTTTCTTGCCAGTTGTCCACATAAACTACTGTACATTGCACATTCACCTAATGTGGTGGTGGCTGAAGTGGTGGTACACACTTATTAATTGACTCGATCTTGGTACAATCATTGACTTAATATCTGACACTACACATCATGACATTGAGTTTGACTGACTTACAAAATGTGAAAATGGGTTGGTGCAGGTGTTGAGCATGAGCACTGTCAGTGTCACCCAGTTGGAATATGTTTATATCTAGAATATCCCATGGGGATCCAGCACTGAGGTGTAATAACTGGAGACTGCATCCAAGATGTTCAACTATTGTTTTCAAGGTAATCTACTTACGCTCGTAGACATCGATTCATGGACCGTCTACATCCGGGTTGTATCCGGTTTATACCGACCAACATCACATGTGCACTAGCGGACATGGAGCAGCGCGAGTAGCGACGACATCATCACATCATCCAAAAACAAGGCAGACATTGGATGAATATAATTTGTTAATATCTTTGGCTGTGAGTGATGTGAAAAAAAATCTGCATTTGTGCACAAAGGTGGTGACTAAAGTGTCTTATTAGACATTTTCAAAACGGACTTTTCCATGTGGCTGTTTATGGAAATCTTTCTGGGGCGGGCATCAGTTAAACTGCAGTACCGAAGCAAAACTGTAGGATTAGTCAAAACTGTGCTTCTAGACCAGAACCCTGGCCCCTTGGGATCCAGCAGAGAAGGGGTCATATGGGTACCTCACTGTTGTCCCCTGATGCCTCACTTACGTCCTGACAGAAAGTCAAGGTGGATCAACGTCAGTTGTCACGTATTTGTCACAGTTCTGCACCCAAATGTGAGCCATCAGGCCCCGCGGGAGCAGCCTGGAGTGTGTCTGATTTTTATGGAGCTGGTGCTTCTTCAGAATCTCCTGCAGTTAGCTAACATTAAATTATCATTAGTGTCATAGTGTTTGGTGTGTGATGGAGGATCTGTTTTACTGTCAAACAAACGACTTTAGTTAGAAACAGAATATGGCTGAATGTCAGATTCTGGGTAAGAGGGAGAGGAGAGCTGAATGAGACAATTGGAAGCTGCGGTTGAGTAGCCATTGGTAGGATGAGCAGCCATGTTGGGAATCTATCCAGGCCAGGGCACCGGGGTTATCACCCCTGTTCTAGCCACAAGATTTTTAATGACCACTGAGTCAAGACCTCAGTTTCAACAGCTCCTTCACAGATAATTGAAGATGATAACTTTTCAGAGTGCTTCAATTTAGCCGATGATTCCCTCCATGAGGCACAATGCTGCATACCGTGGTTTCACCTTCAACTACTGTTCACCTCTGTCTCATTTATCTTTTTCACAGAATCCCAGTAGCCCAGTCCCACCAGCTTAATCGTTTCATCTGCAGCATGATTGTAAAGGGAGCCTTTAAAGGAAGCAGCACCTCCATTAAACAGTGGTTTAGTAATTAATTTGCTTTCTTAGGCTGTGTGCTTACACAGGTACTGTATGCACACTAGCAGTTCATCAATAGTTGTTCAGATTGGAATACACTTTAGAACAGATTTCAGAATACAGTTAGGATACAGTGCCTTTACTTGCATGTTACTTTCTGCTGTCACTAGCCTTGCCTGCCGCTGGTGCGATGTGATTTCAGTGTGTGTTTATACGCTGTGTTTGACCCACAAGCACAGATGGAGATTCCAGACAACATGTGCCAGAGAGCAACACTCAGAAAATCCCTTCAGGGTGTCTGGTGGTTTTACATCTGCCCGCTGACTGCTTGGTTCCTGGTGCTTTGCAATATAAAAATATTTTATATAATCTGCTTCATGCGCCATTGGGCATCCTTTGTTGAGCGGAAGACTTCAGAGTAAATCTGTTTTTTATTGACTGTCCTTATTCGTCAAGTTAATTTCTTCTTTTCAATGCGAGCAGAACACTTCAAAACCCCAGTCTGTTAGGGTAAAATTCCCAGAGTGCTGCAGTTCTGTAGCTACTGTTTTATGGATTCAACTGGTCTAGTAGGCTACCTAATACAAAATATGCATTTACACGGGGGAAAGTAGGCCGGTACGGTCCATTATGGCGTCCCGGCAAAATAAATAATGGGGGTACGCTATACCGGTAAAACGTGAGTCTATCACAATAATTAACACAAAATGCCAATAAAACTATAGGCTATTAAACCATTATTTAACATTACCACAGTGGTGTAGTGGAGGGTAAACAATGCAGCTTACCCACATTTTTAGGGGGCTGGACAGTTTACCCCCCTTTTGCAGAAAAATACATTGAAAGTGTAGGGAGTGTCATTTATTTTACCACTACTTGGGCGGTAAGAAAATAAATCTACTTTCACCTCTGAATGTACAAATTAAACATTGGTATTCTGGTCATGTGATTTCCTCTACTTACTTAACCCAGTTAGCAGGCTAGTTGATTGTGTTCGTTGTGATTTCTGACATCTGTGCACTGTGGAGGCAATTATTATCCAGATTTCATCACTTATGATAAGCTGATTTTGTTGATACTTCAAGCAGCCAATGCAAAATAGATATTTAATTACATAACACACCATAGTTTAATTTAATATTTATGCACAAAGCAATGGTAGACTTTTAATATGTTGTTGAAGAATTTGACACACATATGGCATCTAAAGAAGTTTTAAAAAACAACGTAGGCCTACTGTGTTTTTTGGTGAACACTCAACCGTTTGATGGATAACTGAACTATAAAAGAGATGACCTAAGGAATTCAAGTACAAAAACGGTTTTGATAAAAGAAACATGTCTTGTTATTGGCCAAATGATTCCAATGTACAGTTGCATCCTCACATGATCTACACCTATAGGTTATTGTATGTTTAAGAAACACTAGACCTTTGGCTGTGGTCTGGAATCTGGAACACTTGGACAAGAACAGAACAGATCAGAGTTTGGAATCATTTACATCTCACCACCATCATACTGTAGACAATGTCCTTGTTCACATGAAGAGACTGAAACATGGTATATACAGAATCCTGAGGCCCCACGGCAAGTACTTCCTCAAAGTAACCCAGAAATGTCTCTCTCTCTCTTTCGCCGAGTCTGTCTGAGCTTGCTGATACCAGAGAACGAAGAGCTGGGACAGTGGCGGCAGTAGATTCTCAGACGAATATCAGACACAGTTCAGATGTGCTGTACATCCAAATGCAGTGTTCCATCAAATTACAACATTGTGAAATCACTGGGTTCCCCATTGCTATGCTTCAGCTGCATCATTCCTCAGTGCCTTTTGAGCAGCAGTTTCTTTGAGAATTCACACCTTTCTATACAGGGAAGTTCACACGTATAACTGTAAGGTAAGCTGAATGTCTGGGTCCTTGGATTGATCTGAAACAAACAAAAGGGAGAGCACTCAGATATTGCGATACAGTATATTGCAGTGCAGCTATAATAGTCTTGATTATTAGATGGTTTATGGTAAGATGGTATACATTAACAGCTCCATGGAAGATGGAACATGTCAAAGCTGACCTTTGCAGTTGGCCCATCTAAAGTTAGAGGTATCCTTTGCTTGCAGGTTGTTGGGTGTTCTAAAAAAGAAAAGACAGTTCTCATATTCTTGAGTCAATACCTTGTGCCTTTGTCTGTCAATTTAAAACTCTATATTGGTCTGTTGGTGCAAATCTCCCGTGCCTGTACCTATCCCCCCTCCAATATAACTCTGATTCAAATTGTAATGAGAGGTTATCTTACCCGGGTGGTTTTGATCTTGTTCCCAGCGTAACACATCCAGCCTGAGTTGTCAGGCAGTGTCTTGCACTCTTCATCCTCCAGGCAGGGCTCCATCTCGCACCACCACTTACCAATCACTATGGATGCTGCAGGCAACAAAACCATAAGGTGACCTGAGTATGTCTTACCCAGTGGAAACGGAGGCAATATGAGAGAGCAGTATATGACTTGAAGATGGATTGGTGACTAGCACTGAAGCAACCTTAGGTGTATTTACAGTGGCTTGCGAAGGTATCCACCCCCCTTTGGCATTTTTTCTATTTTATTGCCTTACAACCTGGAATTAACAAAATATTTGGGGGGGGGTTTGTATCATTTGATTTACACAACATGCTTACCACTTTGAAGATGCAAAATATTTTTTCTTGTAAACAAAAAAACAAGACAAAAAAAAAGAACTTGAGAGTGCATAACTATTCACCCCCGCAAAGTCAATACTTTGTAGAGCCACCTTTTGCAGCAATTACAGCTGCAAGTCTCTTGTGGTATGTCTCTATAAGCTTGGCACATCTAGCTACTGGGACTTTTGCCCATTCTTCAAGGCAAAACTTCTCCAGCTCCTTCAAGTTGGATGGGTTCCGCTGGTGTACAGCAATCTTTAAGTCATATCACAGATTCTCAATTGGATTGAGGTCTGGGCTTTGACTAGGCCATTCCAAGACATTTAAATGTTTCCCCTTAAACCACTCAAGTGTTGCTTTAGCAGTATGCTTAGGGTCATTGTCCTGCTTGAAGGTGAACCTCCGTCCCAGTCTCAAATCTCTGGAAGAATGAAACAGGTTTCCCTCAAGAAGTTCCCTGTATTTAGCGCCACCCATCATTCTTTCAATTCTGACCAGTTTCCCAGTCCCTGCCGATGAAAAACATCCCCACAGCATGATGCTGCCACCACCATGCTTCACTGTGGGGATGGTGTTCTCGGGGTGATCAGAGGTGTTGGGTTTGCGCCAGACATAACATTTTCCTTGATGGCCAAAAAGCTCAATTTTAGTCTCATCTGCACAGAGTACCTTTTTCCATATGTTTGGGGAGTCTCCCACATGCCTTTTGGCGAACACCAAACGTGTTTGCTTATTTTTGTCTTTAAGCATTGGCTTTTTTCTGTCCACTCTTCCGTAAAGCCCAGCTCTGTGGAGTGTACGGCTTAAAGTGGTCCTATGGACAGATACTCCAATCTCCGCTACGGAGCTTTGCAGCTCCTTCAGGGTTATCTTTGGTCTCTGTTGCCTCTCTGATTAATGCCCTCCATGCCCATCCGTGAGTTTTGGTGGGTGGCCCTCTCTTGGCAGGTTTGTTGCGGCGCCATATTCTTTCAATTTTTTAATAAAGGATTTAATGGTGCTCTGTGGGATGTTCAAAGTTTCTGATATTTTCTTATAACCCAAACCTGATCTGTACTTCTCCACAACTTTGTCCCTGACCTGTTTGGCGAGCTCCTTGGTCTTCATGGCGCAGCTTGCTTGGTGGTGCACCTTGCTTAGTTGTGTTGCAGACTCTGGGGCCTTTCAGAACAGGTGTATATATACTGAGATCATGTGTCAGATCATGTGACACTTAGATTGCATACAGGTGGACTTTATTTAACTAATTATGTGACTTTAGAAGGTAATTGGTTGCACCAGATCTTATTTAGGGGCTTCATAGCAAAGGGGGTGAATACATATGCACGCACCACTTTTCCGTTTCACCTTTTTTCATTTCACTTCACCAATTTGGACTATTTTGTGTATGTCCATTACATGAAATCCCCCAAAAATCTATTTAAATTCAGGTTGTAATGCAACAAAATAGGAAAAATGCCAAGGGGGATGAATACTTTTGCAAGGCACTGTATAGCATTTCTTACATTTCAAATCAAAGAGAAAGCCAGACGTCTAGACATGTTAATTGAACGAGGGGGCATAGCTGTAACTAATGCAGGACATATTCTTGCTCTGGAAAGAGAAAATTGCCTTAAATACAGGGTAAATGTCCAACACATCTTGGACGTCTGACAGAGAAAAATACCCTGTCAGTCCTGACAGACAAAAGAGACCTCAAATTCCCTCTCTGTCTGTGTACTCTGCTCAGTAATTGTGGAAACATTTCCTAATGGTTAGAATCTAAAGAAGAATACAAGCAGGTGAGAAGTGATGCTTGCTCTCAGGGCCGGCCCCAGGCATAAGCAACATAAGTGACCCCAAAAAATGTAAAACAGTGGTCAAAACATTAAGGACACCTTCCTAATTGTCACGCTCGTCTTCCTCCTCGTCTGAAGAGGAGCATGGATCGGACCAAAACGCAGCGTGGGTTGAATACATATCTTTTAATTAAAGCAACGAAGACAAAAAACACACTTGACAAAATACAAAACAAATAAACGACGTGAACAAACGAACGAACGAACGAAAACAGTACCGTGTGGCGCACAAACACAGACACGGCAACAATCACCCACAAACAAACAGTGAGAACAGCCTACCTTAATATGGTTCTCAATCAGAGGAAACGTAAAACACCTGCCCCTGATTGAGAACCATATCAGGCTAGTTGACAACCCAACATAGAAACACATAACATAGAATGCCCACCCAGCTCACGTCCTGACCAACTAAACAAGACTAAACAAAGGAAATAAGGTCAGGAACGTGACACTAATATGGAGTTGTCCCCCTTTTGCTCTCGGAACAGACTCAATATGTTGGGGCATGGAGTCTACAAGGTGTCTAAAGCTTTCCACAGGAATGCTGGCCCATGTTGACTCCAAATGCTTCCCACAGTTGTGTCAAATTGGCTGGATGTCCCTTAGGTGGTGGACCATTCTTGATACACATGGGAAACTGTTGAGTGTGAAGAACCTGGGTAGAAACCTTAGATTTGTGTAGGGACTATATCTCGTGGAAGGATGAAATAGTTTCCAAATAACGTTTTTAATGAAAATATGTCAATCATTATTTGAATATGTTGGTAACCTGTTGTATAAAAGTGATAATGCTCTTGAAGCTGGTGTTCGGAGGATATATTGGCACCGTTTACCAGCCCGACATGAAACAACACCCATGCCAATATATCCTCCAAAACCGGCTTCTCGGGCGTTATCACTTCACTATAGTAATTACGGCCGAATACCGACTGGGTACTATTTTGTTAGTCACTTTCACTCAGAGATCATTAACATGGCATAAGTCATTGCAAAATGTGCAGAATTGCAGGAGATTAGCTTTAAAACTGCAAAAATTTAGCATCACCACATGGCAAAATGAGTATACAATTTTAGCATTTTCTCTCTGCCCCACAGCATAGGAAGAAATACAGTATATAGGCAGTAATACAGGCTACTACTGTCTTCTGTTGGATCTTTACTAGAGATGCTAAAATTGTGTCTCATCTGTCAAAAAGCCAATACATACAATTCATAAAGCAACAGTACATTTCCACAGTACAAAATTAGATAGTTGAGTATGACCACGTCTGAGTGTTCTTGGCTGTCCTAGTCTAAGTGCTTTTCCACTTGGACCTGTTCCTTACGGTGAAGAGGGTCACCGTGGTTTGTTGCCAGGAGTCTGATCGAACAAAGTTTATAGTGCATCTATTAAACAACAACTCCTTAGGCTGTGTCTTAGACCTGTCTTAGACCTGGCACGAATCAAAACAAGATGCATAATACACAAAGAACCATTGCAACTTCTCTCGGGAATGTACTGTATGCCATTGATGAATGCATATGTTCTATATACATTCTATACATTCTCTCAGGTTAATACTTCTGCAGTGAGCTAATCAAAAGAAAGGGATGGTGCATCTCTGTCTCTACTGGCCACCTGCTGTGAGAAATGCTATCCCAGATCTATTGGGAAAGGCTGAAGCATCATATACAATCCAAGTTATATATTGTACTACTTTTATGCAACCCTGATAAAATAAATATTCAAGAACTGGTTCTATAAGCAGCATCTGTGTGTGCGAGTCCAATCAGTGATAGGGCTACCCTTGCACCTGCAATACCAATGGGAGTTGGGCTGCTAGTCTTCCTCTACTCACCGTCAACACAGGAGGGTCTGTTCCTGGTGGTCCCTGCCACCTTCCCTGGTAGACAGGAACACTTGACCGTCTGGGACCGCTCCTCAATCTTGTTCTTATTACAACATCTGTGAGCCGCAATCACTTCACACGTTCCTCCTTCTAGGAAAAGATAAACAAAAGCAAACAAGTAAAAACTGTTCAAAATAACTTCTTAGGTTAATCAATGACAAAGTTAGTACAATCAACAATGATTTATGTAGCTACTGTATGTTGGTAGGCCCGTTGTTGGCCTCTTAAATTCCTGTGTATGTTGTAGGCTTTATCTCAATATCAACATCCTGTAGATGGTATCTCTTTATGCAAGATATCACAAGTGTATTACATGTGACAGCTATTAATATGTTTACCATAAACAAAAGTAATGTCTGTCGTGAGTTTTGTGCTTTGATTGAGTGAGGCCCCAGAGGTCCCTAGCTTGTGTGAGAGACTAGATAAATACATTATCAGGATGAGAAGGCCTCCAGGGGCCCTCCCTCCGTCTTAGTCTGAATAATGTCCCTTCATGTAATTATCAGGAGGTTGGTTCACTTTGCCTACAGGACACCGTCCCCCGCCATCCCCCTCATCAGGCTGGCTGTCTTATTCTGCCTACGGAACATCTCCCTATCAGGATGCCCCACCTGCTGTCCTCAGCGGTCTGCCCCTACAACTAACACTAACAACACAACAAGTATGACCAATCCAATAATTAGGCCTGTCTGTCGACCAAAGACAAGGAAAGTTTATATGTGAATCAGGAGGAAAATATGAAATGTTTCCCATTTGGCGGAGTTTTTAGAGAGAAACGTATATGCCATTACGTTTTCAAAATGTGTTACGACTAGAGAATGTAATTGCAGAGCAGTAGTGGATATCACCTGCTGATGAAAGTAATACTATGGAACATATAACCCATGAGACTAGGTTGAATAATAATGCTATCACCTTACCTTGTGCAATATTCAAAGATTAGTCAAATACAGCCAAAGGACTTTTTCCCAACTGGATAGAAATGTAGATTTGTCTTCTAAGATATAAGATTTCAAGTGAGACCCATATTCTTAGTCAAAACCCAGATAGACATTTAAAAGAGTTTCAATTCAGGTTGGAGAGGAGTCGGTGTCAACTTCATGCTATAATTCAGCGATCATGTTAAAGCCTGGAGAGATTATCTAACACGACCTCTCCTGAACCCTGGATGACCTCCTGACCCCTGATTGAAAGGAGACAACACAGCCCATTCTCCTCTACTAATGACTGACTCACTCATTCCACCACCTCATCTCAATAGCAAGAGGATTTAGTTTAAACATTTTCAATACAACATGCAAAGAATTTTAGAGACTGCCAAATGTTACCATTATACGTTAGGGTTTAATTAGGATTTTTGATATACTTCACCCACACACTGCCTTTATGCATAACATTGTGTTTTTCAGAGTGTGCATTGTACATCACCCTGTCAGCTATCTGAAGTGTTGTTTGAGCCTAGCTTGACTGAGAAGTGACTGCAAATAACAGCAATAGAGATTGGAAGCTCCGTTGGAGACAGCCTAGAGGTTTAATTGGCAGAAATAATTGTAATAGAATAATTAAACAATGGTAATTGACTAAGTTTAATTGAATGGGATGAAATAAATTAAAGACCTTCGCTTTCCAAATCTCTCTGTCTGACCAGATTTCTCAATAATACCGTATGGTTTCAGTGGGATTTTCGTGACTCAAGGCTGGTGGTTGAGAACAGCCTTTGGCAGGAGTTGAGGAGAGACATAAACTTTATCTCTGAACCTGTATGACAACGGGGCATGTTTGCACAATGATAATCCTGATTTTATTTAGAAGTGGAAGCAGTAGGCCATCAGCTAAAACAACAACAGCCCACAGGGGTTAGTTCTCTTTAATGCATCTTCTTAATTGCATAAGACAAGACCCAGATTCATCCTTTGATCTATTAAAAACCACACTACTCAACAGAATCCACTTTGTTCGTTGCTTATGTTGCTTGTTGAGAGCAGCAGCAACGTGAACAGGAGAAGTTTGAGTCTGGATATACTCTATTTTTGGAAATCGTCACCTCTGAAGAATATATTAAAATCAAATAAAAATGCAAATAGGCTTGGTTATTTCCAGCTGGTAGGTGTATTCGGTGGCTTTAAACAAAAGTAATGTAAAACTGATGAGCGTTCTTTAAGCTCAGTCGGTGTGGCTCAGTTTGTGACTGCCACACTCTTAATGCTCCGAGACTCCATCTCTACGCACACACGCTGCATGCTCAGAGACCACATCTCTGCGTCATGAATATATCAGGGGGAGATGGAGAATAACATGGTTGGAGATGAATAGTGCCTCATCAGGTGACGGCTGCTGGAGCCATGCCAGGATATAATTGTTTTCTGTATTTCCATTCCCTCTTCCATTATCAATCACTGAGAACAAAGTCAGCTGCCCTAATGACAAATGGCTTCAGAACTTGTGTGTGCGTGTTTGTGTAGTTATGTGTCTCATGGAAGCTGTGATATTGTATAAAGGTTGGGTGGGATGGTGTGCTTTCTGAAAAGCACAAAATATCCCATCTCTCCCTGAAAAGCACATTATGTTAAGCAGGTCATGAGCCAGTCCCTGATCTCTTTCCTTATTGTTTCTCCCACTATTGTGTTAACTGGCAGAGAACAGGAATCCTGCTGAGACGTCGTTCCAGGGGGTAGAGGGGTAATGCAGGCAGGAACAGGAGGGGCTCTGCTAGTAACGCACTATTTTAGTTGCCATACCATGCCATGTTTCTGCCAGTGCCATCTTCCTGTCTGTACAGTAATCTAAACATTGGGTTTGTCAGAACACAGGTGCCACACAACCTGCAACCTGATAGGTCTGGCCCACATTTATTTAGCTAGAGACATTGACCTTTTGAAAGCGCCTGCAAGTTTGCTGAGGTTATAAACTATTTGTCATTGCATTTTGAGGAAAGATAAGGTACTGTCATGATATTTGACAATGTACTTTCTGTGGCATTCAGGGGTTGTAACACTTCAAACCAGAGTAAATGGGGCTTGGGAGGCCTGGTTCGTGGGGGCTGCAGAGAAAGACATTTGTGTGAGCTCTTAATATTTTAGGAACCCAAGATTTGGACAGGTCACAACACCTGGAGTCCACAATAAATCTGTTTCTAAGGAGTGACAGAGGAGTAAATCAGTTTCTGAGGAGTAAAAGAGGAGTAAATCAGTTTCTGAGGAGTAACAGAGGAGTAAATCAGTTTCTGAGGAGTAACAGAGGAGTAAATCAGTTTCTGAGGGGTAACAGAGGAGTAAATCTGTTTCTGAGGAGTAACAGAGGAGTAAATCAGTTTCTGAGGAGTAACAGAGGAGTAAATCAGTTTCTTTGGACTCTGGAAAGCGAAATGAAAGCCAGTAGAAATTAGGAATTAGGACTTATTACCCCTGCTATAGAGGTTCATACTGTAGTGTCAACCCATGCATGACAATTACACACAACATTGACATTCTACAATTGCGTGGATCTTAGATTCTCTGTGCCTAATGGATGTGAACAGGGGCCATATGGGACCAATAAATGGCTATTCACCAGTGATGAAGCTGCTATTGCTCAGACGCAAATGTTCGCTACATCTCACTAGAAATGTCACTATATGCCGTAAGCATGCCAAGACTTGCTGTCTACTGTAATAAACACATGTGAAGTAGTCTCCAGAGGATCTGACCGCATGTATTCTATCTCAATGGGTAGTTGGTACACTCTTTCCCTCTCCAGCAATCTGTGCTGTGTGTGTGTGTGTGTGTGTGTGTGTGTGTGTGTGTGTGTGTGTGTGTGTGTGTGTGTGTGTGTGTGTGTGTGTGTGTGTGTGTGTGTGTGTGTGTGTGTGTGTGTGTGTGTGTGTGTGTGCGCCGTGCTAGTCTAAAACGAAATATGAAACTGCAATTGAATGTACTGTGCTATCTTTGCTGTGTTTCACTGCCATCCACTTGGAAAGCCTTAGACGCTCAATTTAGCAGGTAACATGGCTCTTTTCCGAGGTTCTGTGGATGCACACATACTACGTTGTGAATGGTTCTTTCCCACATACACACACATCTCCATGAGTTCTGGCAAACCATAGCCCATGTTTGGAATGGAAGTAGCCAGCCTCTCACCATTAAATAGAAGATTCGCTCAAGGTGACCTGTAATAGGCCGCGCTCACAGTTCATTCTCTGTGTCCATGCCAGCAGGCTACCACAGCCCTGTCACTGGCAGGAAATGAGACAACCAGATTAGAGAATGTCAAATTAATGCAGATGGAAGACAGTGAGGGTCACAAAACACAAGCCTGCATGGTGTCAAATTGAAAGACTAGGTTTTTCCACCCAGTAATGTCCTTGCAGGGCTGTTGTTATTCTGGTCTCAAATGCTTGGGAAAAACATGGAGAGAACTATTGCATGATAAATTGTGTGCCAATCATGACAAATTTGTTTCTGCAAAAAAGAAAAATGGATGATAACATGATATGATGCCAATCATAAGTTTGTCTTTTGCAATTCAAAAGACAAAATAACATCTAGAATCTAGATGAATCGTGTGAGTCATGGGAGAGAAAACAAAAATGGAATAGCTGAATGTTATGAACAATGTAAGATCAATGTTTTCTTTTCTCTCTTAGAGCAAATAACATGGCTTTGAAAAGCAATAAGAAGTCCTAATAACGCACTGATCAAGAAGGCTAAATCGGGATTCGACAGTCCCTTCTTGAGTGTGTGTGTGTGTGGTGTGTAAGTGCGTGTGTGTGTGTGTGTTTACTTTTACCCTCCCAGACCAGAAAGAATTACTCTCCCCCTCTGAATTGGATTTAGCAAAGTACTTTTTCACAGCATGCGCAATTTACACATGGCTGAAGAAAAATATAAATTGCTACTCAGAAAAAGTACGGCCCATGAGAAAATTAATATAAGCAAGGACATTTATGAAATATATGACTGGCAGCACTGTCACTTAACAGCAGTAGCATCTCCCTCCTCTTAGTAGTTATTTTGCATTTCAATAAAGTATTGTCCATTCTCAGAGGCCCGTTGCACCTGACCATATCTTTAACCCTCCTGTGTTAAAGATGCATGAAAACAGCATTGAACAGAGGAACCAGAGAAAGGGAGGAGAGGAACCAGAGAGTGGAAGGGAGGAGAGGAACCAGAGAGAAAGGGAGGAGAGGAACCAGAGAGTGGAAGGGAGGAGAGGAACCAGAGAGTGGAAGGGAGGAGAGGAACCAGAGAGAGAAAGGGAGGAGAGGAACCAGGGAGAAAAAGGGAGGAGAGGAACCAGAGAGTGGAAGGGAGGAGAGGAACCAGAGAGAGAAAGAGAGGAGAGGAACCAGGGAGAGAAAGGGAGGAGAGGAACCAGAGAGAGAAAGGGAGGAGAGGAACCAGGGAGAAAAAGGGAGGAGAGGAACCAGAGAGTGGAAGGGAGGAGAGGAACCAGAGAGAGAAAGAGAGGAGAGGAACCAGGGAGAGAAAGGGAGGAGAGGAACCAGAGAGAGAAAGGGAGGAGAGGAACCAGGGAGAAAAAGGGAGGAGAGGAACCAGAGAGTGGAAGGGAGGAGAGGAACCAGAGAGAGAAAGAGAGGAGAGGAACCAGGGAGAGAAAGGGAGGAGAGGAACCAGAGAGAGAAAGAGAGGAGAGGAACCAGGGAGAGAAAGGGAGGAGAGGAACCAGAGAGAGAAAGGGAGGAGAGGAACCAGAGAGAGAAAGGGAGGAGAGGAACCAGAGAGAGAAAAGGAGGAGAGGAACCAGAGAGAGAAAGGGAGGAGAGGAACCAGAGAGAGAAAGGGAGGAGAGGAACCAGAGAGAGAAAGGGAGGAGAGGAACTAGAGAGAGAAAGGGAGGAGAGGAACCAGAGAGAGAAAGGGAGGAGAGGAACCAGAGAGAGAAAGGGAGGAGAGGAACCAGAGAGTGGAAGGGAGGAGAGGACCCAGAGAGAGAAAGGGAGGAGAGGAACCAGCGAGAGAAAGGGAGGAGAGGAACCAGAGAGAGAAAGGGAGGAGAGGAACCAGAGAGAGAAAGGGAGGAGAGGAACCAGAGAGAGAAAGGGAGGAGAGGAACCAGAGAGAGAAAGGGAGGAGAGGAACCAGAGAGAGAAAGGGAGGAGGGGAAACAGAGAGAGGAATCCGAGAGGGAACGGTAGGAGAGGAACCGGAGAGAGAAAGGGTATGGGTTTTTCTATTTGCATCTGAGCCTCAAAACATGTCTCCACAGCTGTCACACAGGGACGCAAAGGCTGCTGTAAAACTGGTGTTGATCAAGGGCATAAAATCATATTCTCAGGCTTGAGGAGGAGGATCCTTATGTGACAAAATGCCCATGGTGATTTCGTTTGGTTATGGATATACTATATGTGTTGTTGGGCGTGACAACTAACTACAGCAGCAATCATGCAATGAAACAAAAACGTTCCATTTGGTAAAAATTGGACAAAAAACATGGAACATGAGTCTCTATTCTTCTTTATTATTTTTCCAAAAATGTAATGTCAATGCTTTGTCTGCCTATCTATCCATCTTTCCCTAGCTCTCGCTGCCTTGTACGTTTCCAGGTATTTAATATCAGTATATAGCCTTCCCAGATGAAACACTTCCAGTCTGCATTAAAAAAAAAAGAAGAAAAAAAAGAGGGAAGATGAAAGGTGGGCACTATTCAAAGAGTTGTCAGTGGAAAGCTGCTGAGCTTGTATCTGTAGCTACAATCTTAGAAAAAAAGGTTCCAAAAGGGTTCTTCGGCTGTCCCCCTTTTTGGTTGCAGGGAAATCCTTTTGGGTTCCATGTAGAACCCTCTATGGAAAGGGTTCTACATTGAACCCAAAAGAGTTCTTCAAAGGGTTCTCCTATGGGCACAGTCGAAGAACCATTTTAGGTTCTAGATATCACTTTTTTTGTTTGAGTGTAGGTCCTCTCCTCTCAGGGCTGGACGGACGGACGCTGCAGTAGTCTGGTGCAGGTACGAGTGTGTCTGGCTGCCCTGCAAATGCACTCTGCTGCAACATTTGCTCTGTGTAAATAATGTACAGCACAATAGAATGCTTAAATTACCTGTCATACAATAAGACGTGCTCTCCTGGGTTGGGTAGTAATGATTTACCTAAGTTTCACAGGGTGACAGGGATGGTAATGGGAGTTGAAGGAAATGGTTAATTACTAATCCAATATGCTGGTGTTGTGCAGAGATGTCTTAGGTAATAATCACTTTCAATTATCTTTATTGTGCATTGAGAATAGACTAGATATGTGGGTGTTGGTGACGTATGCAGCCTATTGTATGAAATGCTTGCTATTAGTATACCACTTGGTTACTGTGAAGGGACAGTACACCAGTCATCATCTCTATTAAAATTGTGTAGGTGTTTTCTTATCACATGTCCCATGTGAGAACAACACACACTACTCATGCTCTGCCCCAATTGATGCTCTCCAGCCTAACTCCATCACTCATCCTATGATAGGGTTCTCATTATTGCAACAGAGCAGTCATTTCTATCATACCACACCACTCTACCTCGGCATGCTGCATGCTTATCACCAACTCTGAACCTGCTGTAATTGGATCTGTGGTTTAAATATGCAAAGTGATTTGTGGCAAACCAAGGAGGTATTAGAGGCATAAGAAGCTGAAATCTGCAATAGAGCCTGATACTCACAGTATTAATTACCTTGCTTATTTATCATACCAACTCTCCCCCTTGGACCCAATTAGGAATTCAAGATGCTATTTTACTAGCTAATGAGGTTTAAGTCATGATAATGAATTGAATATCCCTGTCGAGCATTTGAAATAAGTAAGAATGAAGGGTAACAACTCAGTAAGGGATCATCCTGCAGAAATACTGTAGGTGTACTGGACATATAGTTTCCCTTATTGACAAGTCATTCATTTTTATGTAAGGGTTAGTGTTATTGGGCTCCCAAGTGGCGCAGTGGTCTAAGGCACTGCATTTCAGTGCGATACTGCAATACTACAGTCCCTGGTTCGAATCCAGGCTGAATCACATCCGTCTGTGATTGGGAGTCCCATAGGGCGGCGCACAATTGGCCCAGCGCCATCACTGTAAATTACAATTTGTCCTTAACTGACTTGCCTTGTATAAAATAAAAATATATATATATATTTCTAGGGTTAGGGTTGAACCATGATGTGGACATGAAGCTAGGGTTAGGGTACAACATAACCTTCACTCCAAATCAAACCTACAACCTGATTTTGGACAATATTACCTTGAAGGATTCCTACTACCAAAGATTCTTATTTCCAAGGTCTACAGCAAATGCTCCGGCAAACGAACAACCACTAAAAGAAACACAAGAAACCTGAAAACACCATCAAACCTGGAATTGAGTGAGTAATGTTAGTCTGAAGCTAGTTTTAAAGCCAAGAAGAAAAATAAATGACAATGATATATATTACTTTATAAGGACAGAATGCTAAGTTAAGGACAGCACAGATCTGACTGCAACTTCGATTAGCACTGAGGTGTGAAGTGAGAGGTGTCAAAGCTCTTGAGCCCAACAATGGCAGGAGAGTTTCAGAGCCTCTCCCACCCAAATGCAGAGGTCTTTGAAGCCCCCCCCATCGGTGCAGAGGTCGTTACAATACAGTAACCCCTGGATTCATCTCTATTTTGAACTGATATGCAGCAATGACACTTCAATTGTAAATTACCTCAATAAGAAACAATATTGTTGCTTTGATCACATCAGAAGATATCCTCCTCGCAATCTCCAAAATACAACAGCCACAGGACAACTTTGTTTGGATGTCGTAAAGGACCATTTGCCGAAACTGAAGAGATATAGCCAACTAACAACCTCCTTTTCCATGTGGGAAAAAATGGTGGACAGAGACTTGATAGCTACGTTAGCTAGCTAGCTGGGATTTTCTACAAGGAATCTGTCTTCCGAAAAAGCTTCTCCCAAGTGGGTGTGACACCTACTCCCGTTGCCTGCTGCACTGCTGCTTGGATTCCACCTGGCGATCTGTTCACCGTCTACCCTGGCCTGTCTCCCCCTGTCTGGTACAGGTACCCCCACCCCTCTCCGTTCTTTTGGGGCGAGTGACTCTGAACTTACAATGGCTAGCCCCAAGTTGTTAAGGGCAGAGAAAGCTTGTTGGACACTAAGAAAGCTTTGTTGTAGAGTGTTTAAAAAACAATTTTAAGGATCCGTCCCTTTTTTCCAATTTTCACCTAAATGTCATATGTCATACCCAAATCTAACTGCCTGTAGCTCAGGACCTGAAGCAAGGATATGCATATTCTTGATGCCATTTGAAAGGAAACACTTTGAAGTTTGTGGAAATGTTAAATTAATGTAGGATCATATAACACATTAGATCTAAAAAAGAGAATACAAAGAAAAAAACATGCATTTTGAAAGAATTGTACCATAATCTTTGAAATGCAAGAGAAAGGCCATAATGTATTATGCCAAGTTCATAACTGTGCACTCTCCTCAAACAATAGCATGGTATTATTTTACTGTAATAGCTACTGTAAAATGGACAGTGCAGTTAGATAAACAAGAATTTCAGTTCCAATATCAGATAAGTCTATGTCCTGAAAAATGTTCTTGTTACTTACACCTCATGCTAATCACATTAGCCTACGTTAGGTCAACTGTCCCACGGGGGACCCACCGATCCTGTAGAGGTTTTAACCTTGTCCGGAACACCTCCAAAACAAAGGTCATGTGGTTTGGAAAGAAGAATGTCCCTCTCCCAACCTGTGTTATTACTACCTCTGAGGGTTTAGAGCTTGAGGTAGTCACCTCATACAAGTACTTGGGAGTATGGCTAGATGGTACACTGTCCTTCTCTCAGCACATATCAATGCTGCAGGCTAAGGTTAAATCTAGACTTGGTTTCCTCTGTTGTTATCGCTCCTCTTTCACCCCAGCTGCCAAACTAACCCTGATTCAGATGACCATCCAACCCTTGCTAGATTATGGAGACGTAATTTATAGATCGGCAGGTAAGGGTGCTCTCAAGCGGCTAGATGTCTTTACCATTCAGCCATCAGATTTGCCACCAATGTTCCTTATAGGACACATCACTGCACTCTATAATCCTCTGTAAACTGGTCATCTCTGTATACCCATCGCAAGACCCACTGGTTGATGCTTATTTATAAAACCCTCTTAGGCCTCACTCCCCCCTATCTGAGATACCTATTGCAGCCCTCATACTCCACATACAACACCCATTCTGCCAGTCACATTCTGTTAAAGGTACCCAAAGCACACATATTCATGGGTTGCTCCTCTTTTCAGTACGCTGCAGCTAGCGCCTGGAGGGAGCTGCAAAAAACACTCACACTGGACAGTTTTATCTCCATCTCTTCATTCAAAGACTCAATTATGGACGCTCTTACTTACAGTTGTGGCTGCTTCGTGTGATGTATTGTTGTCTCTACCTTCTTACCCTTTGTGCTGTTTTCTGTGCCCCATAATGTTTGTACCATGTTTTGTGCTGCTACCATGTTGTGCTGCTGCCATATTGTGTTGCTAACATGTTGTTGTCATGTTGTGTTGCTACCATGCTGTGTTGTCACGTGTTGCTACCATGCTATGTTGTTGTTTTAGGTCTCTCTTTATGTAGTGTTGTGGTGTCTCTCTTGTCGTGATGTGTGTTTTGTCCTATATATATATATTTTTTAATCTCAGCCCCCGTCCCCGTAGGAGGCCTTTTTTGTAGGGCGCCATTGTAAAAAGGAATTTGTTCTTAATTGACTTGCCTAGTTAAATAAAAGTACAAATAAAAAAAGCGTAAGGGTTAGGGTTATGTCTAGGGTTAGGGTTTAACCGTGGTCTGGACATGAAGCTAGGGTTAGGATTAAGGTAAGGGTTAGGGTTATGTCTAGGGTTAGGGTTGAACCGTCGTCTGGACATGAAGCTAGGTTAGGGTTGGGGATTAGGGTTAAATAGCTTAACACCTTTTTTTGCAAGGGATAGGCAGGACAAGGACAAGGGCAATAAAATACACTGCAGATTTAAAAATACATAAGAAAATCCCAAATTCTGTATTTTTTTTATATTCCAAACAGAATCTGATTTTTGAGGAAGGCCTAAGGGTCCTGACTTCTCACTGAGATACACACCAGACAAACAACACTAAAATTGGAATACTGATTAGCGCTGCCCCCAGGTGGTGAGGGTAGGCAACAACACATCTGCCACGCTCACCCTCAACACAGGGGCTCCTCAGGGGTGCGTGCTTAGTCTCCTCCTATACTCTCTATTCACCCACGACTGCGCCGCCGCGCAGGACTCCAACACCGTCATTTAGTTTGCAGATGACACGACGATGGTAGGCCTGATCACTGATGATGATGAGACAGCCTACAGGGAGGAGGTCAGAGACCTGGCAGTGTGGTGCCAGGACAAAAACCTCTCCCTCAACATCAGCAAGACAAAGGAGCTGATCGTGGACAACAGGAAATGGAGGGCCAAACACGCCCCCATCCACAACGACGGGGCTGTAGTGGAGCAGGTTGACAGCTTCAGATTCCTCGGTGTCCACATCACTCTGAAACTATCATGGTTCACACACATAAACACAGTCATGAAGAGGGCACAACAACGCCTCTTCCTCCTCAGGAGGCTGAAAAGATTTGGCATGGGCCCTCAGATTCTCAAAACATTTTACAGCTGCACCATTGAGAGCATGTTGACTGGCTGCACCACCACTTGGTATGGCAACTGTATGGCAACTGCTTGGCAACTGCAAGGCGCTACAGAGGGTAGTGCATACGGCCCAGTACATCACTGGGGCCGAGCTCTATGCCAGGCGGTCAGTTGAAGGCCCTAAAAATTGTCAAAGACTCCAGCCATCCAAGTCATAGACTGTTCTCTCTGCTACCGCATGGCAAGCGGTACCGATGCCCCAAGTCTGGAACCAATAGGACCCTGAACAGCTTTTACCCCAAGCTGAAAGGCTGCTAAATAGTTAGTGAAATAGTTAACCAATAGCTACTCGAAATATCTGTGTTGACCCTTTTTTGACTCACATACGCTGCTGTTACTGTTTATTATCTGTCCCATTGCCTAGTCACTTTATTACTACCTATATGTACATATCCACCTCAATTACCTCGCACACCTGCACATCGACTCTGTGCTGATACCCAGTGTGTATAGACAAATTATCGTTACTCATTTTGTATTTATTCCTTGTGCTATAATGTTTCTATTTATTATTTGTGTTATTATTTTTACATTTTTCTACTATTTCTAATTGTCTTTTCATTTTTTTTGGGAAGGGCCCATAAGTAAGTCTACACCTGTAGTTTACGAAGCATGTGACAAACATAATTTGATTTGATTTAGAGCTGATGCTGGTATAATGACAAATTAATGTTACTCAGAAACTCGCATCAACTGGTCAGGTGGTGTGAAAGGTATCACTGTTAATATGCCACTTTAGTAGCAGTTTATCAGATATTCAAATTAACATGGTGTACATGTAAATCATTCATACAGCATATCCTCCCTTACAAAAAAAAGTTTGCAGTTTTACATATAAAAATCGCATTTTCACATATGAAACCATAGTTCACATGTTAACATTAACACCACCTTTTCACATGTGAGGAGAATAACATGGTTTCACCTCACATTTGAATTGCAGTTTCACATGTGACATTTTTGGTTTCATATGTTAAAAACTTTCACATGAGATTCGGATATGCAGTTTCACATGTAAAAATGTTCACGTGAAAATCTAACTCACATGTGGAATTGCATTTTCACATCAGAAAAACATTCACATGTGAAAATCACATTTTATGTTTCAAGTATAAGAATATTCCAAATGTGAAAATCCCACTTTCACATGTGGAATTGTGTTTTCACATGTGAAAATTACATTTGCCTTTTCACATGTAAAACAACTCCACATGTGAAAATATCACTTTCACATGTGGATATGCAAGTTCACGTGAAAATCAATCACATGTAAGGAAACTCGGTAACACTTTATTTGGATTGTCCATCTGTAGATGCTCTACTGACTATCAGTAACACTTCAACTTCACATCTACTTACTAACCCTAACACTAGTCCTAGTCCTAACTTTAACCCTAACCCTAGTCCTAGTCCTAACTTTAACCCTAACCCTAGTCCTAGTCCTAACTTTAACCCTAACCCTAGTCCTAGTCCTAGTCCTAACTTTAACCCTAACCCTAACCCTAGTCCTAGTCCTAACTTTAACCCTTATCCTAACCCTTATTCAAAACCTAAACCTAGTCCTAGCCCTAACTTTAACCCTTATCCTAACCCTTATTCAAAACCTAACCCTAACCGTAACCTTAGTAAGTAGTTGCTTAACAACAGATAGTTTGTTGATAGTATGGACTATCCGGACTATCCAAATAAAGTGTGACCAGAAAATCAATCACATGTGAAAATCAATCACGTGAAATTTGCAGATTCACATGTAAGAAAACTACACGTGAAAATTTCACTTTCACATGTGGAATTGCATTTTCACATGTGAAAATTACATTTGAATGTAAATGAAAGCAAAACAGACTCAAAAGTATTGATAGAAAAACTAAAAACATGTTTTTTATGTGAGAGCAAATGAATTGTAAATGGACTTTTCAGTGATTTTATTTAATGATAACCGTCACGTCTACTCCCGATCCCGCTCTCCGCCGCTCAACGTCGAACGTTTACTCATTATTAAGCACACCTGCCACCATCGTTACGCGCACCTGCGCCTCATGAGACTCACCTGGACTCCATCACCTTCCTGATTACCTCTCCTATATCTGTCACTCCCTTTGGTTCTTTCCCCAGGCGTTATTGACTCTGTTCCTGTGTTTCATGTCTGTACGCTACTTGTGTTTCTTGTTTTGTTCCATGTTCCGTTATTTACTAAATTCACTCCCTGTACTTGTTTCCTGATTCTTAGGGTATATGTTACAAAGATGCAAATAAATGAAACGCCTCCCTCTTTCCTGCAATTTTCCACATCTTTGGTTATGTTACCCTGGACTTTGCTTTCACTACCCTTTTCCAGGTGCACCTTTTGGCACATTCATTCCAGCAACATAGTACTCTGCATCCCAAATCTAAATAAATTAAAAATTGGTGTGTAGACAGTGAAATGCTTACTTACGGGCACTTCCCAACAATTGACAGAAATAGTAGAAAGTAAAACGTAATAATAAAAGTTATAATAAATACACAGTGACTAACAATAACTTGAATATATACATGGGGTACCAGTACCGAGTCGATGTGCAGGGCTACGAGGTAATTGAGGTCGACCAAAAGTATGTGGATTCCTGCTTGTCAAACATCTCATTCCAAAATCATGGGCATTAATATGGAGTTGGTCCCCCCTTTGCTGCTATAACAGCCTCCACTCTTCTGGGAAGGCTTTCCACTAGATGTTGAAACATTGCTGCGGGGATATCCATTGCGCCACAGAAGATTAGGCCTGGCTTAAAGTCGACGTTCCAATTCATCCCAAAGGTGTTTGATGGGGTTGAAGTCAGGGCTCTGTGCAGGCTAGTCAAGTTCTTCCACACCAATTTCGGCAAACCACTATTCAATTCTTTATAAAAAAAAATTACTTTTTACCACTTTTTCTCCACAATTTTGTGATATTCAATTGTTAGGAGAGTCTTGTCTCATTGCTGCAGCTCCCATACGGACTTGGGAGAGGCGAAGGTCGAGAGCCATGCGTCCTCCGAAACACGACATCGCCAAGCTGCACTTCTTCTTGACACACTACTCACTTAACCCGGAAGCCAGCCGCACCAATGTCTCGGAGGAAACATCGCCCAGCTGGCAACCGAAGTCAGCGTGCATGCGCCTGGCCAGCCACAGGAGTCACTAGAGCGCGATTGGACAAGGACATCCTGGACGACGCTGGGACAATTGTGCGCCGCCTCATGGGTCTCCCAGTCGCGGCCGGCTGCGAGACCATGAAAAACAGCCCTAGTGTCACACCCTGATCTTTTTCACCTGTCTTGTGCTTGTCTCCACCCCCACCAAGTGTTTCCCATTTCCCCCATTATCCCCTGTGTATTTATACCTGCGTTTTCTGTTTGTCTGTTGCCAGTTTGTCTTGTTTTGTCAGGTCTTACCAGCATGTTTCCCGTTTCTCCTGTTCTCAAGTTTTTGTTTTCTAGTCTTCCCGGTTATAACCTTTCCGCCTGCCCCTTTTGTTATATTAAATATTCTGAGAATCAAACTATCCACCTCCTGTGTCTGCATCTGGGTCATATCCTGAGGTGTGATAGTACGAACTGGCCATGACTGACCCAGCAGACTCAGACCAGCTTCGCAACGCTGTCTCCTCCCAAGGAGCCAGCATTGGAAGACACGAGGGGCTACTTCAAAACCTTATGATAGGACTCCCGACGTTGGCGGAACGCCAGGATCACATTTTCAATAAATTGCTGGAGCAATTCCGCAGATTATCTAATAGGCAGCAAGTCACTACGGTAACCCTCCAGACTCTCAGTAACCTTGCTACCTGCGGCGCTTCTCCCAAGCCTACCCCGGCTTCCAGAGAACCCTGCTTACCTCCTCCGGAACGCTACGTTGGAGGTCCAGGAACCTGCCTGGCGTTTCTCTCCCAATGCTCCCTCATCTTCGAGCTGCAGCCCTCTTCGTTTCCCTCAGATCGCTCAAAGATAGCGTAACTGACAACGCTGATGTCCGGGAGGGTACTCGCCTCGGCTACAGAGGTGTGGGAGCAACAATCCACCATTTGCCTCAGTCTGGAGGAGTTTATGGTGGAGGTTAAAAGGGTGTTCGATTCTCCGTTTTCTAGGAGAGAGGCTGCTCAGAAGCTACTTCAACTGTGTCAAGAGTCAAGTAGTGTGGCAGACTATGCAGTGGATTTTCGCACTTTGGCCGCCGAGAGTGCCTGGAATCCGGAGTCTCTGTTCGGCATTTTCCTTCATGGATTATCAGAGGTGGTTAAAGAGAATCCGATGTCACCCGAGTTCCCTTGGGAATCACCGAGGGCTGTCGACTTGCCTTCTCCGGAGCCGATGCAACTGGGCAGGGCTAGATTGTCTCCTGCTGAACGTTTACGCAGACTGAGCGCCAAGAGCTGTCTATTGTGGAACTACAGGTCATTACATATCTACCTGTCCATTAAAAGACCAGGCTCATCAGTAGCTACGAGTACGCTGGTGAGCCATACAGGGAGTTTCCAATCCTCCATTACTCGTACCCTTCTCCATGTCATCCTGTTGTGGAAATAGCCAAATCCACTAATTTGAAGGGGTGTCCACATACTTTTGTATATATATAGTGTATGTACATATAACTAGGAATAAAGTGAGATAATAAACAGTAGAAGAAGTGTATGATGAGTCATAAAAGTTAGTGCAAAAAAGGTCAATGCAGATAGCGAAATAGTTCACCAATAGCTACACAGACTAACTATTTAGTAGTTTTGTCCCGTGTGGCTCAGTTGGTAGAGCATGGCGCTTGCAACGCCAGGGTTGTGGGTTCATTCCCCACGGGGGGACCAGGATGAATATGTATGAACTTTCCAATTTGTAAGTCGCTCTGGATAAGAGCGTCTGCTAAATGACTTAAATGTAAATGTTTTGGGGATAGAAGCTGTTAAGGGTCCTGTTGGTTCCAGACTTGGTGCATCGATACCGCTTTCCGTGCAGTAGCAGAGAGAACAGTCTATGACTTGGGTAGCTGGAGTCTTTGACAGTTTTTAGGGACACCGCCTGGTATAGAGGTCATGGATGGCAGGAAGCTTAGCCCCAGTGATGTACTGGGCCGCATGCACCACCTTCTGTTGTGCTTTGTGGTCAAATGTCAAGCGGCTGCCATACCAAGCGGTGATGCAGCCAGTCAAGATGCTCTCAATGGTGCAGCTGTATAACGTTTTGAGTATCTTTTCAGCCTCCTGAGGGGGAAGAGGTGTTGCTGTGCCCTTTCACGATTGTCTTGGTGTGTTTGGACCATGATAGATCGTTAGTGATGTGGACACCGAGGAACTTGAAGCTCTTGACCCGCTCCACTACAACCTTGTTGATGTGAATGGGGGCGTGCTCGGCCCTTCGTTTCCTGTTCCCCACAATCATTTTCTTTCTCTTGCTGATGTTGAGGGAGAGATTGTTGTCCTGGCACCACACCACACTGGGTGAACAGGGAGTACACGAGGGAACTAAGCACACACCCTTGTGCGGCCCTCGTGTTGAGCATCAGTAAAGTGGAATTGTTGTTGCCTACCTTCACCACCTGAGGTTGACCCGTCTGGAAGTCCAGGACCTAGTTGCACAGGGCGGGGTTCAGACTCAGGGCCCCGAGCTTAGTGATGAGCTTGGAGGGAACTATGGTGTTGAAGGCTAAGCTGTAGTCAATGAACAGCATTCTTACATAGGTAATCCTTTTGTCCAGATGGGAAAGGGCAATGGCGATTACGTCATCCGTTGATCTGTTGGGGCGATATCAAATCAAATCAAAGTTTATTTGTCACGTGCGCCGAATACAATAGGTGTAGACCTTACAGTGAAAGGCTTATTTACAGGCTCTAACCAATAGTGCGAAAAAGGTGTGTGTGTGTGTGTGTGTGTGTGTGTGTGTGTGTGTGTGTGTGTAGGTAAGTAAAGAAATTAAACAACAGTAAAAAGACATTTGAAAAAAGAGTAGCAAGGCTATATACAGACACCTGTTAGTCAGGCTTATTGAGGTAGTATGTACATGTAGGTATCGTTAAAGTGACTATGCATATATGATGAACAGTAGCAGAAGCGTAAAAAGAGGGGTTGGCGGGTGGTGGGACACAATGCAGATAGCCCGGTTAGCCAATGTGCGGGAGCACTGGTTGGTCGTGCCAATTTAGGTAGTATGTACATGAATGTATAGTTAAAGTGACTATGCATATAAGATAAACAGAGAGTAGCAGCAGCGTAAAAGAGGGGTTGGGGGGTGCACACAATGCAAATAGTCCGGGTAACCATTTGGTTACCTGTTCAGGAGTCTTATGGCTTTTCCGACTGGGACCTGGACTTCCATTTTCCGAATGAGCGATCGTTAGTGGCATATGTATTTACGTGAGAAAAGCTTGCCAGGTCCGATAGAGACCCATATTCCTTAGTCTTCCTTCCAAAACCCCTTTCTCTTCTCTCTGAATCTATTGTGTTATAACCAAGCTGTAGTCCACTATGGATGGTA
Organism: Salvelinus namaycush; assembly: GCF_016432855.1. Taxonomy (NCBI): domain Eukaryota; kingdom Metazoa; phylum Chordata; class Actinopteri; order Salmoniformes; family Salmonidae; genus Salvelinus; species Salvelinus namaycush. Next base: position 17,066,961 of record NC_052320.1, read on the forward strand.
TTTACTGTATAATGTTATTATGTATTGTATATTCTGTAATTGTTTAATTAGTTAGTAAATAAATAATTAGGCCAATTGGTGTATGGATGATTCATAGTAGAGGCTGGGTTTGTGCAGATAACCAAGAATTTTTACGACGTTCAGATGAGACTGACGGAACGTAATAATAATAATAAATTAATAGAAGACTAATTGATCAGATATCAAAATATCTGAAGAGTTATATTCAGAAAATTATGACTCCGTAAAACCAACATTTTCCGTGGTGCCCCAACTTCCTAGTTAATTAAATTTACATGATTAGTTTATCACGTAATAATAATGACAGAGAATTGATTTGATAAAATAACAGTCTTCACATTTAATGATAAGTCAGAGACACGACACCGGCCGTCATTGAAAATAAGGGATGCCTAGGGATGTTGTCTGGTTCAGCAGCCTTGCGAGGGTTAATACGCTTAAATGTCATACTCATATCGGCCATGGAAAACAAGAGCTCACATTCCTCCTGAGTGGCAGCAACCCGCATCGGAAGGCACTGTGTTCCTTGAAGCAGGCAAAGAAGGTGTTAAACTTGTCCGGGAGCAAAGCATCGGTGTCTGTGACATGGCTGGTTTTCCCTCTGTAATCCGTGATTGTCTGGAGTTCCTGCCACATACGTCTAGTGTCTGAGCTGTTGAATTGCAACTCCACTTTGTTTCTGTACTTACGTTTTGCCTGTTTGATTGCCTTACGGAGGATATAGCTGGACTGTTTGCACTTGTCCATGTTCCCTTATTTTTGTTGGCAAAAAACAACCTATATACTTCCATTCATTTGTATGGGTTACTTGAGACGAGTCCCGTGACACTTGTGGGGGTCATAGAGCAAAATGGAGAGTCTCGCCTTTCCACAGTGAGAAGGTGACAGACGCACAAATGTTACAGACACACAGACATGTTAACCTCTCACCATTACAATAATGGGGGAGGTTAGCATTTGTTTTGGGGTATGGTATTTATACTTCTGTAACTTTCTCTATCATCATTATACACGATTCATTCAGGATTGTCCGTAATCATGGTAGCATCCGCATTAATGTAGAACTGTTTACAAACACATTCTATTCTTATTTACAATACAAGTGACTCCAAAATGACACAATACATTATTTTCCATGAAGTTCTATTGGGTACAAAATAATCTCAAACACAACCAAAACAAACAGCAAATGCATCAACCAAGTTTGTAGAGTAACACGTTTGATGTAATCATTGTGTGCTCGGAATATGGGACCAAATACTAAACTTCTGACTAATTTAAAACAAATCTGTCTAAGTGCCTTAGACCGCTGCGCCACTCAGGAGCCTGAGTGCAGGGTTGGCCCTGGTCAATCCCTGGATGGAAGAAAAACATGTGAAGGGAAAAACATGTGAAAAATGATATAACATGTGAAACTTCACACGTGTCTGAAAACCACGTCTGACTTGTGAAAATGTAAATATGTTTGATATAAGGTCACACGTGTCTGAAAACAACGTCTGACTTGTGAAAATGTAAATATGTTTGATATAAGGTCACACGTGTCTGAAAACAACGTCTGACTTGTGAAAATGTAAATATGTTTGATATAAGGTCACACGTGTCTGAAAACAACGTCTGACTTGTGAAAATGTAAATATGTTTGATATAAGGTCACACGTGTCTGAAAACAACGTCTGACTTGTGAAAATGTAAATATGTTTGATATAAGGTCACACGTGTCTGAAAACAACGTTTTTTGTGATTTTTTTGTTGTTATAAGGGCTGCATTCCTTTTTACCCAATCACATCAACCACTGTGTAGTGAATTTGCTATAGCTGACAACATATTGTTGTTAATGACATGTCATGTGGATGTTGTGGATAATGGATATCACAAAACAAAGCCATTTACCTGTGGGTCAACTTGCTCTATCAGTCATTGAGGCATGATCAATTCAATGGAAGGATTATCACTTTACTCTGTTTCAGAATCAGATCTTATCCAAGGTTAGGATGAACATTATTCTTCTGCCCTACATCCTCACACAGTATTTTGTGGAGAAGAAATTGTGAAAAGTGAATAGAGAATGATCAAATTGAATGTGGGGGCTGTTTGACACTGTGTTGATGGATTGCTATTCTCCGCGGCTGGTGGCCTTGACTCTAACATGCAAAACAAAACAATTCCCCTCCACTCTACACTATTTATGTGTGTGTTTGTGTATGTATGTGTGTGATTGTGTATGTGTGTGTGTGCAAGTGTGTGTGTGTGTGTGTGTTCTTGGAGAACCCCCTGTGCCAGCAGCCCCTGAGCCTGGTGGGAGTGATGTAGCATGGCTATTAATGCATGAGGATCCTCATACAGAGTATCTAAGGCTGATAACAGCTGGCAGAGTCAGAGGAGAGTGAGTGCTGTGTAATTAATTAAGCTTTAGGCCTCCGAAATTCATTTTGCACACACAAAACCATAGCCCAGTGCACAATGCTGCTGCATGTACATTTTCTATAAACATGCTGTATAAACCAATATCTACAAGCACTAAGTACACGTGGGTCTCGTGAATGGAATTATCAATGGAGTCCAAGAGAGTACATGTAGTATTGACTGTTGTAAAATCCAATATCACACCAATGCTGAACATAATCAGGCACGTGCAAAGTGTTGTATCCAAATATGATTACTGTTCACACAAAATAACTGACAAAATGTGGCTCAGATCCAAAATCCAAAACTGGCACATCAGTTCTCCCCTGAAAGAGACCTCGATGTCTTGTCAGAAACCCATTATTCTTTAAAAGTGCTTTCCTCACCATGTTAAATAAATATGCCCCATTAAAAACATTTAGAACCAGGAACAGATATAGCCCTTGGTTCACTCCAGACCTGACTGCCCTTGACCAGCACAAAAACATCCTGTGGCGTACTGCATTAGCATTGAATAGCCCCCGCGATATGCAACTTTTCAGGGAAGTTAGGAACCAATATACACAGGCAGTTAGGAAAGCAAAGGCTAGCTTTTTCAAAAAGAAATTTGCATCCTGTAGCACAAACTCCAAAAAGTTATGGGACACTGTAAAGTCCATGGAGAATAAGAGCACCTCCTCCCAGCTGCCCACTGCACTGAGGCTAGGAAACACTGTCACCACCGATAAATCCGTGATAATTTAGAATTTCAATAAGCATTTTCTATGGCTGGCCATGCTTTCCACCTGGGTACCCCTACCCCGGTCAACAGCCCTGCACCCCCCACAGCAACTTGCCCAAGCCTCCCCCATTTCTCCTTCACCCAAATCCAGACAGCTGGTGTTCTGAAAGAGCTGCAAAATCTGGACCCCTACAAATCAGCCGGCCTAGACAATCTGGATCCTCTCTTTCTAAAATTATCCGCCAAAATTGTTGCAACACCTATTACTAGCCTGTTCAACCTCTCTTTTGTATCGTCTGAGATCCCCAAAGATTGGAAAGCTGCCGCGGTCATCCCCCTCTTCAAAGGGGGAGACACTCTAGACCCAAACTACTACAGACCTATATCTATCCTACCCTGCCATTCTAAGGTCTTCGAAAGCCAAGTTAACAAACAGATCACCAACCATTTTGAATCCCATGGTACCTTCGCCTCTATGCAATCTGGTTTCTGAGCTGGTCATGGGTGTACCTCAGCCACGCTGAGGTCCTAAACGATATCATAACCGCCATCGATAAGAGACAATACTGTGCAGCTGTATTCATCGACCTGGCCAAGGCTTTCGATCTGTCAATCGCCACATTCTTATCGGCAGACTCAACAGCCTTGGTTTCTCAAATGACTGCCCCGCCTGGTTCACCAACTACTTCTCAGACAGAGTTCAGTGTGTCAAATCGGAGGGCCTGTTGTCCGGACCTCTGGCAGTCTCTATGGGGGTGACACAGGGTTCAATCCTCGGGCCGACTCTTTTCTCTGTATACATCAATGATGTCGCTCTTGCTGCTGGTGATTCTCTGATCCACCTCTACACAGACAACACCATTCTGTACACTTCTGGTCCTTCTTTGGACACTGTGTTAACTAAACTCCAGACGAGCTTCAATGTCATACAACTCTCCTTCCGTGGCCTCCAACTGCTGTTAAATGCAAGTAAAACTAAATGCATGCTCTTCAACCGATTGCTGCCCACACCTGCCCGCCCATTCAGCATCACTACTCTGGACGGTTCTGACTTAGAATATGTGGACAACTACAAATACCTAGGTGTCTGGTTGGACTGTAAACTCTCCTTCCAGACTCACATTAAGCATCTCCAATCCAAAATTAAATCTAGAATCGGCTTCCTATTTCGCAACAAAGCATCCTTCACTCCTGCTGCCAAACATACCCTCATCAAACTGACTATCCTACCGATCCTTGACTTTGGCGATGTCATTTACAAAATAGCCTCCAACACTCTACTCAGCATATTGGATGCAGTCTATCACAGTGCCATCCGTTTTGTCACCAAAGCCCCATATACTACCCACCACTGCGACCTGTATGCTCTCGTTGGCTGGCCCTCGCTTCATATTCATCGCCAAACCCACTGGCTCCAGGTCATCTAGAAGTCTTTGCTAGGTAAAGCCCCGCCTTATCTCAGTTCACTGGTCACCATAGCAGCACCCACCCGTAGCACGCTCTCCAGCAGGTATATTTCACTGGTCATCCCCAAAGCCAATTCCTCCTTTGGCCGCCTTTCCTTCCAGTTAGTTCTCTGCTGCCAATGACTGGAACGAACTGCAAAAATCACTGAAGCTGGAGACTCATATCTCCCTTACTAGCTTTAAGCACCAGCTGTCAGAGCAGCTCACAGATCACTGCACCTGTACATAGCCCATCTGTAAATAGCCCATCCAACTACCTCATCCCCATACTGTTATTTTATTTATTTTGCTCCTTTGCGCCCCAGTATCTCTACTTGCACACTTATCTTCTGCACATCTATCACTCCAGTGTTTAATTGATATATTGTAATTATTTCGCCACTATGGCCTATTTATTGCTTTACCTCCGTTATCCTACCTCATTTGCACACACTGTATACAGACTTTTTCTATTGTATTATTGACTGTATGTTTGTTTATTCCATGTGTAACTCTGTGTTGTTGTTTGTGTTGCACTGCTTGCTTTATCTTGGCCAAGTCGCAGTTGTAAATGAGAACTTGTTCTCAACTAGCCTACCTGGTTAAATAAAGCTGAAATATAAAATGTTTTAAAAATTAAAAAATTACCACAAATACGGCCATCATTGGAAAAAAATAATTTGTTCTTAACTGACTTGCCTAGTTAAATAAAGGTTACATAAGTAATACACATTTATAAAAATGTGTCAAATTACCTGGAAATACTACTTTATAGACTGGAAATTAGTCTAAGAAGGTACCTTAGCATAATGGCAGTGGTGTAAAGTCCTTAAGTATAAATACTTTGAAGTACTACTTAAGTAGTTTTTTTGAGTTTTGTGCTTTACTTTACTTTTTATATTTTTGACAACCTTTACTTTTACTTCACTACATTCCTAAAGAAAAGAATATACTTTTTACTCCATAAATTGTCCCTGACACCCAAAAGTACTCGTTACATTCTGAATGCTTAGCAGCACAGGGAAATGGTCCAATTCACACACTTATTGTCACGACTCCTACCGAAGGTGGCTCCCCTTCCTGTTCGGGTGGTGCTCGGCGGTCGTCGTCACCGGCCTACTAGCTGCCACTGATCCCTTTTTCCCTTTTCTGTTGGTTTGGTCTGACTTGTTTCACCTGTTTCTTGTTTAGACTTTTAGTTTGGCTATTTAAGTCGGTAGGCCCACCTGCTCTTCGTGCTTGTTTATTCCCACTTTGTATGTGTGGTAGTGCAATCTTGGTTTGGTTCCTGTTTTGGGCATTTGTTTTATGACGCTCAGTTTCGTTGTATACACTATTTTGGCCGGTGCTGATTAAAGCTCTATTCAGAACTTTCTGCCTCCTGCACCTGACTCCGCACCCACTACGCCTAAGATTGTTACACTTATCACATCCCTACTCCCGCTGATCTGACAGACTCACTAAACACATACTTTAACTTTAGATACTTAAGTATATTTTAGTAATTAGATTTACTTTTGATACTTAAGTATATTTAAAACCAAATACTTTTACTCAAGTAGTATTTTACTGGGTGACTTTCACTTGTCTCAGCCTCCAGTATTTATGCTGCAATAGTTTGTGTCGGGGGGCTGTTATATCTGGAGTATTTCTCCTGTCTTATCTGGTGTCTGTATGCTCCCTCTAATTCTCTCTCTTTCTCTCTTTCTCTCTTCTCTCGGAGGACCTGAGCCCTAGGACCATGCCTCAGGACTACCTGGCCTGAAGTCTCCTTGCTGTCTCCAGTCCACCTGGTCATGCTGCTGCTCCAGTTTCAACTGTTCTGCCTACGGCTATGGGATCCTGACCTGTTCACCGGACATGCTACCTTGTCTCGGACCTGCTGTTTTCGACTCTCTCTCTCTACCGCAACTGCTGTCTCTAACTTTGAATGATCGGCTATGAAAAGCCAACTGACATTTACTCCTGACGTGCTGACCTGTTGCACCCTCTACAACCACTGTGATTATTATTATTTGACCCTGCTGGTCATCTATGAACGTTTGAACATCTTGGCAATGTACTGTTATAATCTCCACCCCTCAGAGCCTGGTTCCTCTCTAGGTTTCTTCCTAGCTTCCTGCCTTTCTAGGGAGTTTTTCCTAGCCACCGTGCTTCTACATCTGCATTGCTTGCTGTTTGGGGTTTTAGGCTGGGTTTCTGTATAGCACTTTGTGACATCGGCTGATGTAAAAATGGCTTTATAAATACATTTGATTGATTTATTGATTGATTGACTTCAGTCATTTTCTATTAAGATATCTTTAATTTTACTCCAGTATGACAATTGAGTACTTTTCCCACCACTGCATAATGGAGTTGTATGGAGTGTTGGTCCCCTGGGGTCACACTGGCATGTATGGAGAATATTGGGACAAAGTGGGGTTGGCAGGCACCAGATGTAGTAGAGCCTGAGGCTCAGGCTGCATGCCACTTCCCATAGACACTGCAGGTAGGCTGGGATGAGACCTAGTGAAGGCATGGCTTCCTGGCTCAGAGGCAGACCTGGGTTCAAATAATATTGGATTTTTTTTCAAATATTGTACCTGTGCTTGATGAACCTTTCCTGTTGGAATGCAGTCTCAAAAGTGCAAACCTCTAACACCTGGCGCTCCATGCAGACTGCATCAAACGCTCAAAGTATATGACAGATTTCAAATAGTATTTGAACCCAAGCCTCCTTAGAGGAGGTCTGAGGGGAGGATGAGCGACATGTAAGTCAAAAGAATGTGCCTGCAAGAGGCATTATATAAGGCTATTAAACTGTCACTGTCTAGAAGGATGCAACCTTTGTTTGCGACCGCTGAAAATCAATTTTTCATGTTTGTTTCTGGCGAGGAAGTAGCACTGTACTATGTCTCTCCTTTGTTAGAGAGCATGGGGAAATGTTTTTGCTCCTTCTTTTTTCTCTCACTCTCTTTTACAGAAAGATACACAATGAAAAACATGTAGCTTGCAAGCAACATTAAAATGGTATAGCCTACGTATAACTACTGCCCCTTACCTATATATTATATGTTGACGTGTGTGTCTGATTTCTATATAATTTGGGGTGTAATGTTTGGGTGACTGTCAATTTAAGTACTTATTTGCATTGAGAATTCAAATGAACATACTGGGAGTCCAGTACATAAACCAGATGTTGATGCATTTTCAGTGCAATTAGGAAAGAACCATTCAGCCGAGTGAAGTTTACATTTTACATTTAAGTCATTTAGCAGACGCTCTTATCCAGAGCGACTTACAAATTGGTGCATTCACCTTATGATATCCAGTCGAACAACCACTTTACAATAGTGCATCTAACTCTTTTAAGGGGGGGGGGGGGGTTAGAAGGATTACTTTATCCTATCCTAGGTATTCCTTAAAGAGGTGGGGTTTCAGGTGTCGCCGGAAGGTGGTGATTGACTCTGCTGACCTGGCGTCGTGAGGGAGTTTGTTCCACCATTGGGGTGCCAGAGCAGCGAACAGTTTTGACTGGGCTGAGCGGGAACTGTACTTCCTCAGAGGTAGGGAGGCGAGCAGGCCAGAGGTGGATGAACGCAGTGCCCTTGTTTGGGTGTAGGGCCTGATCAGAGCCTGAAGGTACGGAGGTGCCGTTCCCCTCACAGCTCCGTAGGCAAGCACCATGGTCTTGTAGCGGATGCGAGCTTCAACTGGAAGCCAGTGGAGAGAGCGGAGGAGCGGGGTGACGTGAGAGAACTTGGGAAGGTTGAACACCAGACGGGCTGCGGCGTTCTGGATGAGTTGTAGGGGTTTAATGGCACAGGCAGGGAGCCCAGCCAACAGCGAGTTGCAGTAATCCAGACGGGAGATGACAAGTGCCTGGATTAGGACCTGCACCGCTTCCTGTGTGAGGCAGGGTCGTACTCTGCGAATGTTGTAGAGCATGAACCTACAGGAACGGGTCACCGCCTTGATGTTAGTTGAGAACGACAGGGTGTTGTCCAGGATCACGCCAAGGTTCTTAGCACTCTGGGAGGAGGACACAATGGAGTTGTCAACCGTGATGGCGAGATAATGGAACGGGCAGTCCTTCCCCGGGAGGAAGAGCAGCTCCGTCTTGCCGAGGTTCAGCTTGAGGTGGTGATCCGTCATCCACACTGATATGTCTGCCAGACATGCAGAGATGCGATTCGCCACCTGGTTATCAGAAGGGGGAAAGGAGAAGATTAATTGTGTGTCGTCTGCATAGCAATGATAGGAGAGACCATGTGAGGATATGACAGAGCCAAGTGACTTGGTGTATAGCGAGAATAGGAGAGGGCCTAGAACAGAGCCCTGGGGGACACCAGTGGTGAGAGCACGTGGTGCGGAGACAGATTCTCGCCACGCCACCTGGTAGGAGCGACCTGTCAGGTAGGACGCAATCCAAGCGTGGGCCGCGCCGGAGATGCCCAACTCGGAGAGGGTGGAGAGGAGGATCTGATGGTTCACAGTATCAAAGGCAGCCGATAGGTCTAGAAGGATGAGAGCAGAGGAAAGAGAGTTAGCTTTAGCAGTGCGGAGCGCCTCCGTGACACAGAGAAGAGCAGTCTCAGTTGAATGACTAGTCTTGAAACCTGACTGATTTGGATCAAGAAGGTCATTCTGAGAGAGATAGCAGGAGAGCTGGCCAAGGACGGCACGTTCAAGAGTTTTGGAGAGAAAAGAAAGAAGGGATACTGGTCTGTAGTTGTTGACATCGGAGGGATCGAGTGTAGGTTTTTTCAGAAGGGGTGCAACTCTCGCTCTCTTGAAGACGGAAGGGACGTAGCCAGCGGTCAAGGATGAGTTGATGAGCGAGGTGAGGTAAGGGAGAAGGTCTCCGGAAATGGTCTGGAGAAGAGAGGAGGGGATAGGGTCAAGCGGGCAGGTTGTTGGGCGGCCGGCCGTCACAAGACGCGAGATTTCATCTGGAGAGAGAGGGGAGAAAGAGGTCAAAGCACAGGGTAGGGCAGTGTGAGCAGAACCAGCGGTGTCGTTTGACTTAGCAAACGAGGATCGGATGTCGTCGACCTTCTTTTCAAAATGGTTGACGAAGTCATCCGCAGAGAGGGAGGAGGGGGGGGAGGGGGAGGAGGATTCAGGAGGGAGGAGAAGGTGGCAAAGAGCTTCCTAGGGTTAGAGGCAGATGCTTGGAATTTAGAGTGGTAGAAAGTGGCTTTAGCAGCAGAGACAGAAGAGGAAAATGTAGAGAGGAGGGAGTGAAAGGATGCCAGGTCCGCAGGGAGGCGAGTTTTCCTCCATTTCCGCTCGGCTGCCCGGAGCCCTGTTCTGTGAGCTCGCAATGAGTCGTCGAGCCACGGAGCAGGAGGGGAGGACCGAGCCGGCCTGGAGGATAGGGGACATAGAGAGTCAAAGGATGCAGAAAGGGAGGAGAGGAGGGTTGAGGAGGCAGAATCAGGAGATAGGTTGGAGAAGGTTTGAGCAGAGGGAAGAGATGATAGGATGGAAGAGGAGAGAGTAGCGGGGGAGAGAGAGCGAAGGTTGGGACGGCGCGATACCATCCGAGTAGGGGCAGTGTGGGAAGTGTTGGATGAGAGCGAGAGGGAAAAGGATACAAGGTAGTGGTCGGAGACTTGGAGGGGAGTTGCAATGAGATTAGTGGAAGAACAGCATCTAGTAAAGATGAGGTCAAGCGTATTGCCTGCCTTGTGAGTAGGGGGGGAAGGTGAGAGGGTGAGGTCAAAAGAGGAGAGGAGTGGAAAGAAGGAGGCAGAGAGGAATGAGTCAAAGGTAGACGTGGGGAGGTTAAAGTCACCCAGAACTGTGAGAGGTGAGCCATCCTCAGGAAAGGAACTAATCAAGGCGTCAAGCTCATTCATGAACTCTCCAAGGGAACCTGGAGGGCGATAAATGATAAGGATGTTAAGCTTGAAAGGGCTGGTAACTGTGACAGCATGGAATTCAAAGGAGGCGATAGACAGATGGGTCAGGGGAGAAAGAGAGAATGTCCACTTGGGAGAGATGAGGATCCCAGTACCACCACCCCGCTGACCAGAAGCTCTCGGGGTGTGCGAGAACACGTGGGCAGACGAGGAGAGAGCAGTAGGAGTAGCAGTGTTATCAGTGGTAATCCATGTTTCCGTCAGTGCCAAGAAGTCGAGGGACTGGAGGGAAGCATAGGCTGAGATGAACTCTGCCTTGTTGGCCGCAGATCGGCAGTTCCAGAGGCTGCCGGAGACCTGGAACTCCACGTGGGTCGTGCGCGCTGGGACCACCAGGTTAGAGTGGCAGCGGCCACGCGGTGTGAAGCGTTTGTATGGTCTGTGCAGAGAGGAGAGAACAGGGATAGACAGACACATAGTTGACAGGCTACAGAAGAGGCTACGCTAATGCAAAGGAGATTGGAATGACAAGTGGACTACACGTCTCGAATGTTCAGAAAGTTAAGCTTACGTTGCAAAAATCTTATTGACTAAAATGATTAAAATGATACAGTACTGCTGGCTGGTGAAGTAGGCTAGCTAGCAGTGGCTGCGTTGTTGACTTTGTTTGAAAGTGTAGCTGGCTAGGTAACCTCGATAACTGGCTAGGTAACCTCGATAACCTCGATAATTACTCTAAACTACACAATTATCTTAGATACAAAGACAGCAAAGACAACTATGTAGCTAGCTAACACTACACTAATCAAGTCGTTCCGTTGTAATGTAATAGTTTCTACAGTGGTGCTATTCGGTAGAAGTTGGCTAGCTGGCTAGCTAGCAGTGTTGACTACGTTAGAAGGACGAAAATAGCTGGCTAGCTAACCTCGATAATTACTCTAAACTACACAATTATCTTTGATACAAAGACGGCTATGTAGCTAGCTAAGAATAAATTGCTAAGATCAAACAAATCAAACCGTTGTACTGTAATGAAATGAAATGAAATGAAATGAAATGTAATACTACCTGTGGAGCGAAGCGAAATGCGACTACTCGCTCCAACCCGGAAGTTCAATCCAGTATTGTCTGAGTTCAAACCCTGCCAGCCGTAGTGTAGGTGAGAGGGAGTTGATGAGTGAGACCACCTCAGTCTTCTGTGTCCTCCTAACTCGTATTTGTTGTCTCTCTGTGGACACCCAGTGCCGCTTCTAGCCTTTTGGGGGCCCCAAGTGAGATTTGGCCGGGGCTAGCAATTACCTAGCAATCCCCACAAAATGTAGCTGCCATGGGCTAATTGAGGGACATAACAAGTTGAAAACTGCTGATGCACTACCAAATTTCGAAATTGCACCTTGTGTATTCTACTATTCTAACTCTCAACAGTAAGTTGAGACCTTGACTGAGTTCCTTTTTTTGTGTGTGGGGGGTCGGGCCCCCCTAGAGTGTGTGGGGCCCTACACGCAGCGCCTAGTCTGCTTATAGGAAGAGGCGGCTCTGTTGACACCTTCAGATGGAATTGAGATTCAGGCCAACCACTCAATAGAATTCTTACCATTTAAAAACAAATCTTTCCTCCTATTTGAAGATAGTACAAAATTACAATACAATCACTCCAGCTTAATTTAAGATAGCATTATGTTTCCCTCTTCTCTATATACATCACTCTTAAGTGCACACACACCACATGGGAAAATGGACTGTCTGACAGACAGCATTAAGCATTTAAAAGTCCCTGTCAACACACCTCTTTCATACACTTAAATACTATGTAACCTTATCATTTATATAACCATATCACTACAGATTAATTGTAGGTGGCATTGTTTGTTTGTTTTGAGCAATATGGTTCAGTTTGTAAAGTAAGTTCAAACCATGGGACAAAGTCTTATGTATGAGTTAAAGTGTATGAGTTCTAGAGATAAAGTGTGATCAGAAAAACACAATAAAACTTTGTAACAGTGGCAAGAGTACTTGGCAAGAGTACGTTTGAGTGCTCTAGTGTGTTTCCTGTGATCCCTGTTGGGGGTGGATGGTTGCATGTCAACTCAGGATCCTAAAAAGAAAGCCGATGCCCCATGCACGACAACCACAATCTGTTCCTGCTGCTGTTCACGCTCATTGCATGGAATAAATACGGCACCTTGTGAATCATGCAACCCGTAGCTCAGCAAACTGCACTGTCCGTCTTCACCAGAGGAGCGTAAAACAGCCCACAGCACGTCTGAGAGTGAAGCTCCGGCTGCTGCTGCATCCTATAAGTACAGCTGAAGGGTGGAGAGGAGTACACTACCTCCTCCTGATTCACTGGAGATACATAATCATCTATTCAGGAATCCTACCTCCAGCTAGAGTTAGTGCGTGCTGGGCCTGGGACACTGGGACCCTTGGGATGCTTTGTGTTGTTTTTGCAATACATTTCAAATTGGCTCAAGGCAATTATACACATAGACCTACCTTTGTTCAAGGCTTTCAAAATCAATGTCTGTTGTTTGGAATAAGGTGTTGTTCGTGTTCATATTGGACCATGTGAGTTGCATTTAGCCGTAATCAGCATGTTAAAACCTTTCATTGCACTATGCCTACCATTTATCCTGCTTAGAGAACCTGTTTACCTCTACAGCCCAACACTTTTCATTGGCAAGGAAAAAACTGATCTCCAGCCCCTTGTGATCTCAATTTCCTGTGGTAGTACCAGTCATTGAGAATTTAAGGCATGTCACCGGCTTCAATGATTGGCCCAACAGTCTACAGCCAATGTCCTTCCTGCCACCAATTCATGATCCGTCAACCCCAATACTGCTACCAATCCAACAGCCACACAACACACAACGCAGAACAAATGCCCTGATGTCACAGTCAGTCCAGGCATCCCATTCTGCTCTCATAACACTGGCATCCCATTTATCCTGGCATGAGGACAAGACAAATTATGGTATTCAGGAATAACAAGGTTTTTACTCTTTCCCCTGATCCAGAAAATTAAGGATTGTATGCTTTCTACAAGATTAACTAACCAGTATTCATATTTTTGGTTGAATTTGAAATCTCTCTCAAATGCTTGTCGGAAATGTGTGTTTGTCGAGTGTATTGTCTTTACAGCTGTATGCCAACATCCCAAGTGATTGATTCTTCAATGGGAGAATGTAATTATGGTCTGTACCATCACAAAGCTCATAGAACAGCAGTAAGCACTGATGTCTCAGAGGAGATTTCATAAGGTCATTACTCGATAGCTGGGAATCTCGAGCTCAGAAAACATGTTCCCCTTCATTGTTGTTTAGAAATGTTTATGGGACAGACACACAACTGAAACATTCAGCATTACAGTCCTATATTAGTCCCATCTAATGTGTGTATCTATGCATTGTGTATCTGTGTACAAGGCCATCCCATTAAATTGGGTTTTGTGTAGTTTTAAATAACAATCTCTGTAGTTTTAAATGGCGTTCTGTGTAGTTTTTAATGGTGCCCTGTTTAGTTTTAAAAGGCGCTCTGTGTAGTTTTAAATGGTGCCCTGTTTAGTTTTAAAAGGCGCTCTGTGTAGGTTTAAATGGTGCCCTGTTTAGTTTTAAATGGCGTTCTGTGTAGTTTTTAATGGTGCCCTGTTTAGTTTTAAATGGCGTTCTGTGTAGTTTTTAATGGTGCCCTGTTTAGTTTTAAAAGGCGCTCTGTGTAGTTTTAAATGGTGCCCTGTTTAGTTTTAAAAGGCGTTCTGTGTAGTTTTTAATGGTGCCCTGTTTAGTTTTAAAAGGCGCTCTGTGTAGTTTTTAATGGTGCCCTGTTTAGTTTTAAAAGGCGCTCTGTGTAGTTTTTAATGGTGCCCTGTTTAGTTTTAAAAGGCGCTCTGTGTAGGTTTAAATGGTGCCCTGTTTAGTTTTAAATGGCGCTCTGTATAGTTTTAAATGGTGCCGTGATTAGTTTTAAATGGCATTCTGTGTAGTTTTAAATGGCTCCCTGTGTAGTTTTAAATGGCGCTCTGTTTAGTTTTTACTCTAAAGGACTAGAGCTACAGTGCCTTGCAAAAGTATTCATCCCCCTTGGCGTTCTTCCTATTTTGTTGCATTACAACCTGTTATTTAAATGGATTTTTATTTGGATTGCATGTAATGGACATACACAAACTAGTCCAATTTGGTGAAGTGAAATGGAAAAAAATTACTTGTTTAAATTTTTGGGGAAAAAATTAAACGGAAAAGTGGTGCTTGCATATGTAGAATATGCAGAATATGCAGAATCTGCAACACCACTAAGCAAGGGGCACCACCAAGCAAGCGGCACCATGAAGACCAAGGAGCTCTCCAAACAGGTCAGGAACAAAGTTGTGGAGAAGTACAGATCAGGGTTGGGTTATAAAAAAATATCAGGAACTTTGAACATCCCACGGAGCACCATTAAATCCATTATAAAAAAATTGAAAGAATATGGCGCCACAACAAACCTGCCAAGAGAGGGCCACCCACCAAAACTCACGGACCAGGCAAGGAGGGCATTAATCAGAGAGGCAACAAAGAGACCAAAGATAATCCTGAAGGCGCTGCAAAGCTCCGTAGCGGAGATTGGAGTATCTGTCCATAGGACCACTTTACACTCCACAGAGCTGGGCTTTACGGAAGAGTGGTCAGAAAAAAAACATTGATTAGAGAAAAAAATAAGCATACACATTTGGTGTTCGCCAAATGGCATGTGGGAGACTCCCCAAACATATGGAAAAAGGTACTCTGGTCAGATGAGACTAAAATTGAGCTTTTTGGCCGTCAAGGAAAACACTGGCGCAAACCCAACACCACCCATCACCCCGAGAACACCATCCCCACAGTGAAGCATGGTGGTGGCAGCATCATGCTGTGGGCATGTTTTTCATCAGCAGGGACTGGGAAACTGGTCAGAATTGAAGGAATGATGGATGGCGCTAAATACAGGAAAATTCTTGAGGGAAACCTGTTTCAGTCTTCCAGAGATTTGAGACTGGGACAGAGGTTCACCTCCCAGCAGGACAATGACCCTAAGCATACTGCTAAAGCAACAGTCGAGTGGTTTAAGGGGAAACATTTAAATGTCTTGGAATGGCCTAGTCAAAGCCCAGACCGTAATCCAATTAAGAATCTGTGGTATGACTTAAAGATTGCTGTACACCAGCGGAACCCATCCAACTTGAAGGAGCTGGAGCAGTTTTGCCTTGAAGAATGGGCAAAGATCCCAGTGGCTAGATGTGCCAAGTTTATAGAGACATACCCCAAGAGACTTGCAGCTGTAATTGCTACAAAAGACAGCTCGACAAAGTATTGACTTTGGGGTGGTGAATAGTTATGCACATTCAAGTTTTCAGTTTTTTTGTCTTATTTCTTGTTTGTTTCACAAGAAAAAATATTTTGCATCTTCAAAGTGGTAGGCATGTTGTGTAAATCAAATGATACAAACCTCAAAAAAATGAATTTTAATTCCAGTTTGTAAGGCAACAAATTAGGAAAAATACCAAGGGGATGAATACTTTCGCAAGCCACTGTACTAATATGACATCCATGTTGGGTTACTCCTCCGTCATTGCTTTATGATTGGAGCAGCTAGGCCAGTTAGCTGCTTTCAGTACCGGCGCAATCAATCTTTTCAGGAAAGCCTATGATCAGGGGCGTCTAAACCACAAAGACTCACGAGAGAGCAGTAACTCCAATCAGGCTCACAGCTTTCTCCAAATAACTCTCACTAAAGTGGAGATTTAACATGGAAAAGAACAGAACCCAATAAGCATTTAGTCTACTGTATTTTGTGCTGACATTACATTCAAAGAAAAACATATAATTAACACACAAAATATACTTTTAGTAGTCTAAAAATACAGTAGGAGGATGTACTGTATAAAACCTTTGAAATTGTGCATTCGGGGCTATATTGTGACAGTGTCTTTTGAACCAGTCATTATTGCTGCCTCAATAGCCTATGTAGGCATCAGGACACGAACATGGAATGTTCTAATGCCCTGGGATTTGATTGGGCTATATTAAAGACTAAAAGTTGCACTCCGCATCAATGAAAGAAATTATGTTTAGTCATATTTCAAGTATTTATTAGTTTTATCACATTTTATGTTATATATTTATTTAAAACATGTTCTATTCTTGTAATACCCTGGGATTTGGTTGGGCTGCATTTGTCCACATGTTATAATGCCCTGGGATTTGGTTGGGCTGTATTTGTCCACATGTTATAATGCCCTGGGATTTGGTTGGGCTGTATTTGTCCACATGTTATAATGCCCTGGGATTTGGTTGGGCTGTATTTGTCCACATGTTATAATGCCCTGGGATTTGGTTAGGCTGCATTTGTCCACATGTTATAATGCCCTGGGATTTGGTTGGGCTGCATTTGTCCACATGTTATAATGCCCTGGGATTTGGTTAGGTTGCATTTGTCCACATGTTATAATGCCCTGGGATTTGGTTGGGCTGCATTTGTCCACATGTTATAATGCCCTGGGATTTGGTTGGGCTGCATTTGTCCACATGTTATAATGCCCTGGGATTTGGTTAGGCTGCATTTGTCCACATGTTATAATGCCCTGGGATTTGGTTGGGCTGCATTTGTCCACATGTTATAATGCCCTGGGATTTGGTTGGGCTGTATTTGTCCACATGTTATAATGCCCTGGGATTTGGTTGGGCTGTATTTGTCCACATGTTATAATACCCTGGGATTTGGTTGGGCTGTATTTGTCCACATGTTATAATGCCCTGGGATTTGGTTAGGCTGCATTTGTCCACATGTTATAATACCCTGGCATTTGGTTGGGCTGCATTTGTCCACATGTTATAATGCCCTGGGATTTGGTTAGGCTGTATTTGTCCACATGTTATAATGCCCTGGGTTTTGATTGGGCTGCATTTGTCCACATGTTATAATGCCCTGGGATTTGGTTGGGCTGCATTTGTCCACATGTTATAATGCCCTGGGATTTGGTTAGGCTGTATTTGTCCACATGTTATAATGCCCTGGGCTTTGATTGGGCTGTATTTGTCCACATGTTATAATACCCTGGGCTTTGATTGGGCTGTATTTGTCCACATGTTATAATACCCTGGGATTTGGTTGGGCTGTATTTGTCCACATGTTATAAGGCCCTGGGATTTGGTTGGGCTGTATTTGTCCACATGTTATAAGGCCCTGGGATTTGGTTGGGCTGTATTTGTCCACATTTAATAGCACATACTATATCATACTCACGTGTGACTGAGCGATGAAACAAAGGTGGTGTAGCGAGAATTACTGTCCTGACACTGACATCAAATGTTGAATACAAGAAGCAGTTGACCTGCTTTACCACTACTAGGGCGTTGGAAATAGAACAGCCACTGAGGAGTGCTGCACGCTCAGTTAAAAGCACGCTCAGTTAAAAGCACTGGCACAGCTCTCTTTGCAAAGCCTTGACAAGATTCACTATGCAGCTTTTGAATGATTCTCTCCTATGTATACTTCCATTCACAATATCCATAACTCAGGCTTCCTGAAAACAAAAGTACCGGTAGTCCAATTTCAATTCAGCACAATTTCATAGAGATTGTAATCACCCGAACCAAAAGGAGGAGAATCGTTTGTTGGTAAATTAACTCATATATCAGCATGAGAGTTATTGGAGCTGAGGTGGACCCGAGAGTAAATATTTCCGCCAGATCCTGCAAACTGTAGCTTAAAATGAATAAACACACAGTCTTGCCACGTTGGTTTGGACTTTTGAAGCAAACACAAAAGACAAATGTAACACAGTGCAATGTGCATGCTAGTTAGCTAATGGGTGATTTGTCCTAGCTAATTAGCCTGTCATCCATTAGAAAATAATGGCTTTGTCAAAAGAAGCCCCCAGTGACACCACAAGCACCATAACCTTTTCTAAAGTGCTTAACAGGTTGAAGTTTATTGGGATATCTTGTCCTGGAGGCAGAACTTAGCGACTTCCGCTAGATGGGCCAGCTGGAAAGGGAAAATTGGCTATATTGTAAGAATGTATGACAACAGAAGTTCACTTTTTGGGCTTAATTTAAGGTCAGGGTTAGGTATTAGGGTTACCAATGTGGTTAAGGTTAGGGTTAAGGTTAGGGTTAAGGTTAGGTTTAAAATCAGAGTGTATGACTTAGTAGCTGTGCCAGCTAGTGACCACTCTGCAGAGCTGCCTCCAGAACAAGATTCATGATGAAAAACAGTAACCTGCAAGAGGTTAGGGAAAGTTGGTCATTTTTTTCAGTGACTATTTACAAAGAACACACAAAGTTCTACATAGAATATACGTATATTGCCCAAGCCCTCCTCCCTATCTTGTTTTGTTCCAGTAAACAACCATTACTCTGTACCGCAATTATCCATACAAAGGGTATAAAAAGGGACAAAACCTTTTGCAATGTTTCATTAGACCTACATTTACACAGCTCAAAAGTGGAACAAAGCAGAGGTAGAAGTGGAGGAGGGTGTTGTTGATGACTCACCAATCATGTGAATGGAAGTCCTTCCAGGCCGTGTCACATGGTGCTGCTGTAGCTGTATGGTCTCATAGAAGGTGGCCTGGCAGAGCTGGATGGTCGTCCCACTGACCCAGAGGACCAGGCAAAGCAGCCAGGACATGACAGCACACATCTGCTATAGCGGGGGGGGGGACACACAGTCAATGTCATAGGTCATCATGTCACACACAGAAACACACACGCAAGCACAGATGCACTCATGACCAAATGAAAGCACACACACACACACACACGCGCACACACACACACACACAGAAACACACAGAGAAAACCATGTCCTGGCACATTGACCCAATGAACTTCCACATAAACCTCATAATAAACAGTGTATCATTCAGCGTGATAATCAACTGCTCATTTGTGATCTTTTTATTCCTATCCTATTTTGTCCATGAGCCACAGCGCAGCAGCAAATGTGGAATGGTCCCTGGAGACTTATTCTATGCAGCTGAGATTTCCCCTGATAGGCTGAATCCCCCTCTTCAACTCCTGACTATCTCTTCTTGCCTGCCTTTAAACCAAAATTAGAAATAAAAAAGATAAGATTTCTCTCCTGGTTCGCAGGCAGTTAGCTGCCAACTCTTTTCCATGGGTGTCTTTTGGATGTCACAAGGCTGTGAAAGTGACAGAACCATAATGGGAATCAACAATCATGTAATGTCTGTCACAAAGCTGTTTAGATAAGGGGGCTTCAAGACACATACAGATCCCAGGTTAAGGTTAGGGTTGGGTTGAGAATGATTCAATATTTAAAATAATTGCCTCTGTAAAAATATATTGACATCAACAAACGTTGTGGTGATAGCATTCAATTGTGATTGTATTCAATAGATTACAAAAGTATTCATTTTTAGTGAAGCTTGTGAAAGAGAAAATAGCTTTTGGGCAGGTGCCTTTGTCATGTAATTAGATTTTTTATTAGATTCAGTTTCAGTGTTGTTTTTTTCTCAGTTATAATCTAAATAATTACCACTGTCAACATATCTTTACATCAACAAACTAGAGGTGTTGCCTGCAAGCAGTGTTTCTGTTCAACAAATTTTTTTAAGGAGCATGTCAAAGGAAAATGTGCTTTATGCAGGTGTCTTTAATAGGTAATGAGATTTTGTATTAGATTAGGTTTTAGATCTTTTTTTGAATGTAGCCTACTGTATCTGTGTGAAATCTGAGTAGAGTGTGCTTCCGCCTTGGATTGGCTTTCAATGATAGTGCTTCAGAGAAAAACATGTAGCTGGCCTTTTGTTATTCATTCCACATATCCTACAGTATAGATATAGGATCTTCATTTGAGCCAGTTTGCTACAGCAATAAAGAATTCCTGCAGTAACAGGAAATTGAATTATTATGTGGATTATAATTAATGAACATTTTTGTAGGGGTTGATACATTTTTCGTAAGGGAAAATCAAGACTGAAATGTCTAAGTCCAAATTAAATACTTCATAAGCCTTTTTAAACCTTAACTACATTACAAGTGTTACATTTCCTACATTGCAGGAGAAACTCTCCTGCAACAGGGTGATCACATTATGATCCTATCGTAGTTCAGCCTAGATACTAAAGTCTCTGTTTTCCCTGTTTAAAGGACCTTACGTCTGTAAAAAGGTGTGATAGTCTGCAAAACACATAACATGTATTTTCTTTCTAATGCACTATCGATGTTCTCATGTGTGTTTATGTACAGTAAAGTACTGTACATAACATAATTGGCCCAGAAAATTTCCAAAAACTGTCAGTACATTTGATAGTTCAATACATTATGTATTTCAACAGACTGGATGTAACCTTTGGAATAAATCAGCCTTGGGATAAAAGAGGAACATGAAATACACAAGATTATGCAAACAGTAAATATTGTAAAAGTAATGTTACTACAAATGCAAGCAAAAGTATGTCATAAAAACAGAGCACAGTACTTTTAAGGAATTTGCTTAACGCATAACTACGTACAAACTCACTTAAATCTCAGTGATGCAGATTTTATGAAACTGTCTCCATATTTGTTCATGGGTACAATTTTATTTCTACTTCCATCGAAACACTAAACAGCTCTCCTCCTTTATACAGTAAATCTCCTACCTGAGTAAAGATCCTGGTAATCCTGGCAGAGTAAATAATTATTCTATCACATTATCTTAAATCCATCCATCCCGAAGCTGATGTGAATCCCCCCACAACTTTATCCTTGATTTAGGTGTAGAGACTCCCAAACTCCTCTGACACTTCACGGCTTGCCCTTCTTCACTTTGTCTGAGGACGACCAACAGCAATGAGCACAGAGACTGAAACAGATTTAGAGCCTTGCCATTTCCTCCTTTGAAATATCACTGTATTCCCTCGAGGAGACCCTGGCACTGACACAGAATAGATTTGCCTCTTTGCGTTTACAGGCACATACAGAGTGATCCTTAATTAACTGCTGTAGAATCTCCCCTCTCGCTCTCTCTTTCTCTCTTTCTCTTTCTCTCTCGCTCTGTCCGTCTGCGTCCTCCTCCCATTGACAGGCAGTCTCTGAACACACGTTCTAGCTCTGTCCCCCTCAGCGAGCACTAAGTAATGACTGTTCCTCTACAGCCTGCCTGAGTGTAAAGACTATCAGGTCTTAAAGCAAGATTGCCCCAGTATCACACTGAAACGGCAAGGTACCTTATGGTCAGTCCTGATTATCAGCCTCCTACCATTGGAAATCAACACGGGTGGTCTCACATAGGAACACCCACTTAAGAACACCTATAGACACTTACATAGATTATATTTACCTAGTACATCTTACACAGATTTTTTGATGCACTTCTCCCCACAGCATAACATGGTAATATGACACACAAGTGGGTGCAATCAAACCAGGCTACATTTCATATAGGGCAATTCCATGCAAAGAGAGTGATGCTGAGACTCAGATTTTCACTTTAAAATGTATGTAAAAAAAAATTTAAACAATGATTGAAAAGTTGAACAAACCATAAAACTCTATGCACATGGGCAACTTTTGACAATTTCCACTGAATATTTTGCCAAAACACATTTACTTGAAGAACGGTGCAGATGCAATGTTGTGCTGTGCCGGTTTGTGCTGTTGTTGTGCCGTCATTTTGTCACCAAACTTTGCATCTGCATAGAGTTGGCTGTTTTGTTTAACTTTGTAATCATTGTTTTTTGTTTGGCATGCATTTTGTGAAAAATCTAAGTCTCAGTATCACTCTGTTACCATCTAATTGCCCTGTACATTTCATATGCTTGATCCTCTTCATGGTGACTGCAGATAATATATATTCATAACCAAATCGCCACCCATTAGAAATAAGAAGTTTAAAGAAGAGAGCTGAAATCAACCTTCTGGTGAAGGATCATTAACCATAGGCTGTTCATAAACTGGATGGCTGAGAGGGATATTCAAATAGTCAAGTTCATCAGTCACGTGATGGTTTAATGGCTACCATAGGAAATATGGGAGAGGTAAGTGCCATTACAGGGAGTAAGTCAGCCCTGATCAGTATGTGTGGAAGACAGTAAGGCCGAGAGAGGCTGTCCTCCCTCCTCTATACCCACGGTATGACTGAAAGCCAGCTCCACTCCTCCACTGCTTTGTTTCTAAGCTTTATCGCTGGTATACAGAACACGCCCCCGGCCCTGAAATCACACTGCTCTAAAAGTGGTGAAAACATTTTCAGCTTGATTGGAAAGGTGAGGTTCATTCCCATGGATGCCAAGGAGTGAATAAAAACTTGGAACAAGAGGAGAAAGTGTGACACACTCCTCTCAGGGGTTATGGGCATAATGTCACTTTGAATGAGCGTCTCTGCTGAGAGGCTATGTAATAATCAACACTCTGATGGGGATGGAGGAGACACGATGTGAAGAACAGGATAACAGAGAAACAAACAGAGACAACTTAAATATCTTGGAGCAGAATCAGAGTTAGACAATCATTCCCAGCCTCAGACATCTTCAGCATGCAGCCCACAACAGGGCTCTTTTAACATTGAATGAATGAGATTTGTCTTTGACAGCGTTAGGAGCGAACGATATGCTTCAAAGCTCCATTGGATTAAGCTACTTTGTCAAAGCAGTGCAAAAATGCAAGGATCTCATTGAAAAACAATAAGTCCTGGCATCAACCAAGCACACGTTAAGTTTCTGCAGATCTGAATGCTCAGTCTCCAGGCTAGTAAATTCTCTAGTATCTGAGGGACTATTATTTTTCTTTATTGTGACTATATGACTTATATCACTATATCTTTATGATATACAGGTAACTGCCAAAATAAAGGAAACACCAACATAACATTCCAGAACAGCTTAAATGCATCTTGGCATAGATTTTACAAGGCTCTGGAACTCTATTGGAGGGATGTGACACCCCTCTTCCATAATTTGGGGGTGGCAAACAGTCTCAGGCACCGCTGCAGAATTTCTCATAAGTGTTGAATTGGGTTGAGATCTGGTGACTGAGACACACACACACACATTTTAAACCCCCTATGCGCCTATGAGAACCCTCTTGCAAAGTCACTGAGATCTCTTCGTCTAGACATGATAGCCAAAATAATGGGCAACTGGGCATTTTTATACATGACCTTAAGCATGATGGGATGTTAATTGCTTAATTAACTCAGGAACCACACCTGTGTTGAAGCACCTGCTTTCATTATACTTTGTATCTCTCATTTACTCAAGTGTTTCCATTATTTTGGCAGTTACCTCTATCTCAAAACCTCTCCGTGAGATGGTGGCAGTAATGCACGTGGGTCTAAAGTGAACAGTGCATATACAGTGATGCAATTGTGAGCTGCAGTAATGTCTACTGCTGTCGTGAGTGACCAAAATTCAGAAAGGTTTTGGTGTTCCAAAAACCGCACATGACATTTGGAAATGATATTAATGCTGACATTGACATTTACTCCTGAAGGCTCATTGTTTTAAGACTTCATGGAGTGTGTCAAAATTCTTAATTATACCAGTATTGTTGTTCATTCAGAACAATACAACATGTCGAACCTACTACAGAGTTCATAGTGGGAAAGCTTGATACCTTTACACTGAAATAAAAACTTTAACGATTGTAAATCTTCACACCATTAAATGTATTGCTATTCCACATGTGTAGCTCAGTGAGGGGCATAGCCGTGACTGAACAGCTCCTATTTCAGCACCATAGACAGGTCCACTCACTACAGCACTATCAAGATGCTCAAGTTTAGTTCCATGGACAGCTCTGTTCACTGCATCACAGTGAAGGAACCCAATTTCAGCAACCTGGACAGCTACAGCCCCAATCACTACAGCACCATGCTGGCAAAGGACAGCGCCTTGTCACTCAACATACCTGTATAGCATTAATAATCAACACACCTGCAAGGCATTCTCTAATCAACACAGTGGCATGAAGGTTCCACACCAGTGGTGCAGTTGGAAGGACACAACCACAGCGTGCCAGCAGACCCACTAATTGTGTTTTAGGTCCCTCTCTGTAGGTTCCTCAGAAGGATAACTTATTTTAACACTTCCGGAGAAGCCAAGACGCTGCCTTAGTAAGGGAAGCCAAACGGGTAGGATCTTCAGCCACCACTTGCCTGAGGGCTCTGTGAACTAGTATTTTTTAGTCTTGGTTGTGTGCTTTACTCAATGTCACCTGTGTATTCAGGCACACCCAACTTTTCCCAACCTCATGGTGTGTGTTTTGTTTTTGCAACAGGAATGGGCATTCATTTCTCTGTCTTTCCCAAGACAGATGGAGGGGTTCCATTAATCCTGCCCCGGGTACCCGTGTAGGCGCGTTTGCATCAGCTGAAAGTTGATTGCATTCGATTTGGAACCGGGCTGCCTCCCGTGTGTGAAACAGGTCCCCCATTCAAAGCCCAAGGTGAGGTCCGCTCAAAACAGAAGTGATGCAATTAAGTACGATTAGGATTCAATGTTTTCCCATGCAAAATGATTTATCTTCCTTCCCAATGTAAAATATAGTTAGAAAATGTAAACATTTATTTTATGGAAAGAGATGTTTCTGGACAATGCACCATACTGCCTTGTTGACAAAATAACAGATTGGCACAGATTACTGTTCCATTTGAGAAGGGAGCTCCACCCTCCCTGCTTTCGCCCAATGATGTAACAGGCCATAGGCCGGTTCCCCGCGGCTTAGCATAATCGAATCTGCCCATGGAGACAGACAGATACGGATTCAGAGACGAAAACAGAGATGGAGACAGACACCGAGATGGACACAGACGTTTGCAGTCTTGAGCTGTGAATGTGCCGGCCAGCCTACCAGGCTCTGCTGTTCATAATCTAATGATCATTTCCTCAACTGACATTAATAAAGAGTAGCATTTAAAAGCCGTTTTAATGCTGAGAAAACACTCAAGACTTTTTAAAGAGGGGGAAAAGCCTTTCCTTTATTGTTTGGTCTAAATGCATTTTCTCAGAGGCATATCAATCACCAGTGCCAATAAACCACACTGGGAAGACAGCATGAGACAATGAGTGATTCTTTTCAACTTCCAATCATTAGCATTTTCATTGAGTGATTCTGTTTTAAGCAGCAATCGTGGCTTGTTTCTTTTAGAGGTCAATTGTAAACAGTTAGGGGCTGGTCCATCTGCATGAGCCCTCTTGCGGGTTCAGCCAAGTAAGAAATATGATTATCTTTAAAGGGAGACCTAGTCTAAAAGTCTGAAAGCCAAGGCCTTGTATCTTATATTGTGGTGCGCTAATGTTGGGTAGGATCCCATCAAACCACTATTAGAATAACTGGTCTCGATCTGAGGAAGCTGGATATTTTTAAATGTACTGCCTTCTCATGTTTAATGGAAATTGAGTATGGCCACATTTTACACCTGATGATCTTAACATTTAATAGATTTTTGTTATGGATGACAGTGAGACACAGTTGTAATCTTTCCCCCAGCAAACACTTCATTAACTTACCAGGCACAAACTTCACTATTCTCCCCCCGACGTGATTTCAGTTGGAAACTGAGACACAGAAGTTTAAAGGGGAACTGCACCTGCTGATTTGGCCTTGTTTTTTTGGCTTGCTCCTCAAGAAATGCTCGTGGCCATGACAGAAACCAAATGTGAGTTGGCTTGGAGGTGATATGATGTGGGTGTTTCTTGGGTGTGTCCTTGCCACCACCAAGACACACCCATCTGTCAGAATCTTGCCCGCAGCTGTTTTCCCGCACTCAATCACAACAAACAAACCTCCTGCAGGTTGAGTTCAATTGCGACAGGCAGATAGATGTATGGTGAGATGCCGGAGGAAGCTCTGAATAGGTCAGTAGCCTACAGAGTAATATGAGATTGCTGAATTTATTTAGATATTCTAAACTAAGTGTTTTGATAACTTTCAAATGTAGTAACAGGTCCATATAGAATAAACAACCCTTTACATAATACCATAGCATCATTATTCTGCTAATGTCACAATGTGCACCTTTCACCTTTCATTGTCATTCCCAGCCGATACAGATACTGTGCATATCAATATTTTGTCTGCTGGTAATGGGGCTACACTGGCAAACATGTTAGAGTGGTCATACCTTCCTGTGTGGTGTCCTGTATACAACAGGAGTTCCCTGATCCTGGTGCAGAATACACAGGGTTTCCCACTCCCCATATTGACTGACACCATTGAATTCAATAATAAAAAAATACAATATAAGTAAAAGTTCTGTCTAGTAAAATTGGAATGCCGAGTGCTAGGTCGCTCACAAATGTAGAGATATCAATATCAAGCCTGTCAGTCTGGAGTTCATCACATCATCTTGTAAGTCTCCAAGTGCTGGCTCCATAGATGCATCTGTGAACACATACACAGTCAATGTTCAATTACCATGGCAGTTAGGATAGGTGATATCTGACAAACAATCATATACTAGGTTTAAGTTTGAACAAGTCAGACTAAACCTTCCTAATTCTGGTCTCCCTATCGACGACCTTGGTGAGCAGGCAAGAGGTGAGGCTGAAGGTAAGGTCTTTGCCAGTGCCCCATTTATGGGCAGGACAGGGTAGATCAGCTCCTGGCCCCTCGTCAAAGATACTGGTAGGTCACACACACAGCGCACTGATTACATTATCAATGATGGTTATGATTAGCGTGGTGGAACCAACCTGATCGCTGTATTCACCTTTCTAGTTCAGTTCAGATATTGTGATATATGAAGTGAAATATAATGGTAAATGTAGCAATCAGGCTGGTTCCTCCAGGCTAGGTTATGAAGGTGAATTGGGACAAAAGTCAAAACATTTTTGACCTTTGACTAGGTTAAATGTCACCAACCTGATTAAAGTGTCCTCCCTGTTCAATTTAGAGGAATGCTCACAGCGAGGGCATGTCTGTGTGATGCAGAGGGTCTTCTTGCTGGTCTTCTCTATGTTGCATGTTTGGCAGAAAACTGGACATCTCTCAAACAACTGCAGCAGGCAATCTTTATAAATAACGTACTTCCTCATCTTAAATGTTTCTGACTCATATCGATGCCACATGGGCCGTTTTCAAAGGGATTCGTTGTTTTATAGGGGGAGTCGCTCTTTAAGATGTTTACATAATATACGCTCTGGTTTTTGGTTTCTAGTAGGGCCCAGGTCTATAAAAAGACTGAGCAATATGCAAAGCCTCTCTGTATAAGTCGTCTTTTTGAGATCATTGTGGGACAATTTCCCCCATTTTTACACCTTTACCCTTTTACACCTAAGTAGTAACATCAATGCATGCACATGCAATTATTAAAGTGATGAATACAGTAGTGCAATCTTAGGCAGAAAATAAAGGACATACAGATGCATTTGTTCATAACTCACCATTCTTTTATCCCAAACTGCTGATGACAGTCTCTTGGGAGAGCAGATGCTTTGCCTTCTGGCCCAGGGCCTCACCGTTCCATCTCAGTAAGTGCCTCTGCTTCTCCCCAGATCTGCTATAACAACTCTCTATTATTCTCTTCCTGCAACCAGGTGCGGAAAAGATTCAATTATACAGTATATTATTTTCTTGCTTTTAACAATGTATCTGTAGCTTTGTTGGCCTAACTTTTTTATAGATAACGTTGACACCTTTAAGAAACTGAAGATGCTCTACAGGAATGCAAAGTACATCAAAATCCTCTTGACTCCTGGACCCTGTCCTGTATTTCAAGGCTGCATTGAGACAATGGCTTATCAGTGACCCAAGCCCTGCTCAGTAAATCTCTACCATTGTGTTGCTGAGTTGTCGTAGTGCTGCTGCAAATGTACATTGTCCCAGGGGTGTTGGCAGTCACAATGTAAGTAACCTAATGTATGTCCCTCTAACTCCTCTGAATGCCTCTGTCAATCCTACAGCTATTGTATGTATCAGACCTCAGGATAAGACCCAGATGCAGACAGTTCGAAGTAACAAAAGTTTATTACAAAACAGGGGGCAGGCAAATGACAGGTCAAGGTCAGTAATACAAAACAGAGTCCGACCGGTACAGAACGCCAGGCAGGCTCAGGACAGGCAGAGGTCAATAATCCAGGGCAGTGTCACAAGGTACAGAACGGCAGGCAAGCTCAGTGCAGGCAGAATGGTCAAAACTGGGAAAACAGGGACTAGAGAGAAAAACATGAGTATGGGAAAAACACTGGTAGACGAGACAAGGCGAACTGGCAACAGACAAACAGAGAACACAGGTTTAAATACATAGGGGATAATGGGGCAATTGGTGACACCTGGAGGGGGGTAGAGACAAGCACAAAGACAGGTCAAACAGATCAGGGTGTGACAGTATGCAGTAACCATGTGGCTATGAACCTGAGTTATACTGTTAGCACTGAGGCAGTTGGCCCTAGTAGGAAGTCCACTGTGTGCAGCTCACCCTGCACTATCAGCTCAAACATAAATATCTCTGTCATGTCTTCCTCTGTCAAATGCTGTTGAAGTAATATGACAACAGGTTCACTTGCCACACCTAAAGGCCATTCTTGACCGAAGCTGCTATAAACCACCAAGTGCTAACAGTGAGTATCTGGATAATATGTGTGATAAGGTACAGTGCCTTGCAAAAGTATTCATCCCCCTTGGCGTTCTTCCTATTTTGTTGCATTACAACCTGTAATCTGAATGGATTTTTATTTGGATTTAATGTAATGGACATACACAAAATAGTCCAAATTGGTGAAGGGAAATTTAAAAAAAATGTAAATTAAAAAGTGGTGCGTGCATATGTATTCACCCCCTTTGCTATGAAGCCCCTAAATAAGATCTGGTGAAACCAATTTCCTTCAGAATTCACATAATTATTTTAATAAATTCCACCTATGTGACATCTAAGTGTCACATGATCTCAGTATATATATACACCCAGAGTCTGCAGCACCACTAAGAAAGGGGCACCACCAAGCAAGCAGCACCATGATGACCAAGGAGATCTCCGAACAGGTCAGGGACAAAGTTGTGGAGAAGTACAGATCAGGGTTGGGTTATAAAAAAATATCAGAAACTTTGAACATTCCACGGAGCACCATTAAATCCATTATAATTTTTTTTAAAGAATATGGCACCACAACAAACCTGCCAAGTGAGGGCCGCCCACCAAAACTCACGGACCAGGCATGGAGGGCATTAATCAGAGAGGCAACAAAGAGACCAAAGATAACCCTGAAGGAGCTGCAAAGCTCCACTGCGGAGATTGGAGTATCTGTCCATAGGGCCGCTTTACGGAAGAGTGACCAGAAAAAAAGCCATTGCTTGAAGAAAAAAATAAGCAAACACAGTTGGTGTTTGCCAAACGGCATGTGGGAGACTCCCCAAACATATGGAAGAAGGTACTCTGGTCAGATGAGACTAAAATTGAGCTTTTTGGCCATCAATGAAAACACTATGTCTGGCACAAACCCAACACCTCTCATCACCCCGAGACCATCATCCCCACAGTAAAGCATGGTGGTGGCAGCATCATGCTATGGGGAAGTTTTTCATCGGCAGGGACTGGGAAACTGGTCAGAATTGAAGGAATGATGGATGGCGCTAAATACAGGAAAATTCTTGAGGGAAACCTGTTTCAGTTTTCCAGAGATTTGAGACTGGGACGGAGGTTCACCTTCCAGCAGGACAATGACCCTAAGCATACTGCTAAAGCAACAGTTGAGTGGTTTAAGGGGAAACATTTAAATGTCTTGGAATGGCCTAGTCAAAGCCCAGAACTCAATCCAATTAAGAATCTGTGGTATGACTTAAAGATTGCTATACACCAGCAGAACCCATCCAACTTGAAGGAGCTGGAGCAATTTTGCAAAAATCCCAGTGGCTAGATGTGCCAAGCTTATAGAGACATACCCCAAGAGACTTGCAGCTGTAATTGCTTCAAAAGGTGGCTCTACAAAGTATTGACTTTGCGGGGGTGAATAGTTATGCACGCTCAAGTTTTCCGTTTTTTGTCTTTTCTTGCTTGTCTCACAAGAAAAAATATTTTGCATCTTCAAAGTGGTAGGCATGTTGTGTAAAACAAATGAAACAAACATCCAAAAAATGAATTTTAATTCCAGTTTGTAAGGCAACAAAATAGGAAAAATGCCAAGGGGGGTGAATACTTTCGCAAGCCACTGTATGTGATATCAACAGAGACATATATTTTCTGAGTGACATAAATACTGACTGGCTTTCATTCATCGGTGTCCCGTCCGCAGGATGGTTGAGCAAACATAGGCTAATTCAATTAGCATGAGGTTGTAAGAAACAAAAAATATTCCCAGGACATAGACATATCTGTTATGGGCAGAAAGCTTAAATTCTTGTTAATCTAGCTGCACTGTCCAATTTACAGTAGCTATTAGAGTGAAAGAATACCATGCTATTGTTTGAGGAGAGTGCACAAGTATGAACTTGAAAATGTATGAATAAACCAATTGGGCACATTTGGGCAATCTTGATACAACATTTTGAATAGATGTGCAAGATTTCACTGGATCACTCTAAAACTTTGCAAATACAGTTCTGCCATCTAGTGGCCAAAGTCTAAATTGCGCCTGGGCTAGAATAATCCATTATGGCCTTTCTCTTGCATTTTAAAGATGATGGTACAAAAAAAATACAAAACAAATATAGTTTTTTTCTTTGTACTATCTTTTACCAGATCTAATGTGTTATATTGTCCTACATTCCTTTCACATTTCCACAAACTTCAAAGTGTTTCCTTTCAAATGGTATCAAGAATATACATATCCTTGCTTCAGGGCCTGAGCTACTGGCAGGTATATTTGGGTATGTCATTTTAGGCGAAAATTGAAAAAAGGGACGGATCCTTCAAGAAAAAGCTTCAATCTATAATTTGTGCCTGCAACCTGGTTCAGGGTATCAGTCAACCTACGAGGGTATTTGCAAACAGCACAGGAA
This sequence comes from Salvelinus namaycush, assembly GCF_016432855.1. Taxonomy (NCBI): domain Eukaryota; kingdom Metazoa; phylum Chordata; class Actinopteri; order Salmoniformes; family Salmonidae; genus Salvelinus; species Salvelinus namaycush. Next base: position 17,098,301 of record NC_052320.1, read on the forward strand.
TGACATCATCCACACGTATTGATCACATGTTTACCAATGCTGCAGAAATCTCCTCTTAAGCCGTATCCAAATCCATTGGATGTAGTGATCATAATATAGTAGCCATACCTAGGAAATCCAACGTTCCAAAGGCTGTGCCTAATATAGTGTATAAGAGGTGATAGAATATGTTTTGTAGTTAGTCCTATGTTGAAGATGTAAATAATATTTGCTGGTCTGTGGTGTGCAATGAGGAGCAACCAGATGCTGCACTTGACACATTTATGAAATTGTTTACTCCAGTTACTAATAAACATTCACCCATTAAGAAAACGACTGTAAAAACTGTTAAATCCCTGGAGATTGAGGAGGAATTTCAAAATTGTGTGGTTGAGAGGGATGAGGAAAAAGGAATGGGATATAAGTCTGGCTGAACAGACGATTGGCAAACGTACTGTAAATTGAGAAATCATGTGACTAAACTGAACAAAATGAAGAAGAAACTGTACTATGAAACAAAGATGAATGATAGTAAAAAGCTTTGGAGCACCTTAAATGAAATGATTTGGCAAAAAGTCAAACTCTGAACATTGTATCAGATGGCTCATTCATCACAAAACTCACTGATATTGCCAACTACTTTAATGCTTTTTTCATTGGCAAGATTAGCAAATTTAGGCATGACATGCCAGCAACAAATTCTGAACCTACACATCCATGCATAACTGACCAAATTATGTGACATGCATTGTAATTTTGAATTTCATAATGTGAGCGTGGAAGAGGTGGGAAAAAATGATTGTTGTCTCTCAATAATGACAAGCCACTTGGGTCTGACAACTTGGATGGAAAATTACTGAGGATGATAGTGGACAATATTACCACTCCTATTTGCCATCTCTTCAATCTAATCCTACTGGAGGGAAGCAAAAATAATTCCGCTACTCAAGAATGGCAAAGCACCCTTTACTGGCTCAAGCAGTCGACCAATCAGCCTGTTATGAACCCTAAGCAAACTTTTGGGAAACATTGTGTTTGACCAGATACAATGTTATTTCACAATACACAAATGAACAACAGATTTTTAGCACACGTATAGGGAAGGGCATTCAACATGTACGGCGCTTACACAAATTACTGATGATTGGCTGAGAGAAATTTATAAAACTATTTTAGGATCTGTTTTGTTCAACTTCAGTGCAGATTTTGACATTATCTATCATAATCTGCTGCTTGAAAAACATATGGCTTTACATCCCCTGCTATATTGTGGATCAAGAGTTACCTGTCTAACAGAACACATACACTGTTCTTTAATGGAGGCCTCTCCAAAATAATCCAGGTAGTCAGGCTTCCCAGGGCAGCTGTCTAGGCCCCTTACTTTCTTCAATCTTTGCTAATGACCTGCCACTGGCTCTGAGCAAAGCCTTTGTGTCTATGTATGCTGATGACTCAACACTATACACGTCAGCTACCACAGCAAGTGAAATCACTGAAACACTTACATATTGCAGCGTTAACTTTTTGGGCGACCCGACCAAATTCATATAGAAATGTGATTTAAAGATCTGTCATTCTCATTGAAAGCAAGTCTAAGAAGCGGTAGATCTGTTCTGTGCGCTGTTTGTTTCTATGCTTCTCGTTCTTAAATTGTGTTTGTGTCTTTCACTTTCGGTTTTGTACACCTGCTTCAAACAGCAGAAAATACATATTTTTGTTAGGGAAAATATATTTCACAGCAATTTAGATGGTACAATGATTCTCTACACTAAACTTTGTTTTGTCGCAAACAGGCAAACTATTACAATTTTAGCAACCAGAAAATGGTGGAGTGATTTCTACATAGATAATCTGCATTCAGTTTCAGAATGGGTGGCAAGAAATATATCAATCCTAAATATTTCAAAAACTAAAAGCATTGTACATGGGAAAAATCATTCACTAACCTTTTACTGCAGTGGGCTAAATCAGGGTCACATAGTGTTTCTTGGTAGTCTTAAACAAACTCTACTTTGAAACAAAAGTATACACCTCACACACATGGTTATGGGCTTAAAAAGACACCTGTACCATTTCAGATAGGGTTGAAATGTGTTCAATTTTGAGTTTGCATCCCAATATTACTGTAACGGAGACACTGGGAGTCGAGACAAAAGTGCAGGGGTTGAGTTTAATAATACAATAAACTTGGAATGATACAAAACAAGAGTAGCGTCTGGATATGAAAGACATAACCAATACTGCCTGGGGAATGGAAATAAGGGAGTGTTTGTTTGCGTTGTTTGTAACTTTTTAAAACTTATTTTGTACATAATGTTGCTGCCACCGTCTCTTATGACCAAAAATAACTTCTGGACATTAGGACTGCGATTACAAATAATATACTGCTTCCCAGGAACAGGCCCAGATCCCCGTCATTTGCGTAAAGAGAAAGCAGAGAAAAAGGGTCCAGAGGGCAGGCTGCCTTTTGAGAATTTGTAGGTGATCGAATAAAACCCCATTTCCTTCCATTCTGCTAGCAAACGTGCACTTTTTGGAAAATAATATCGATGACCTACGCAGAAGATTAAACTACCAGCGGGACATTCAAAAATGTAATATCTTATGCTTCAAGGAGTCGTGACTGAACGACGACATTATCAACATACAGCTGGCTGGTTATATGTTGTATCGGCAGGGCAGAACAGTGGCGTCTGGTAAGACAAGGGGTGGCGGACTATGTATTTTTGTAAATAACAGCTGGTGCACGCTATCTACGGAAGTCTCAAGGTTTTGCTTGCCTGAGTATCTCATGATAAGCTGTAGAACACACTATCTATCTAGAGAGTTTTAATATGTATTTTTCATACCACCACAGACTGATGCTGGCACTAAGACCACACTGAATGAGCTGTATTCCCGACATCTTCCTTATTCCTGCTTACAAGCAAAAATTAAAGCAGGAAGCACCAGTGACTCGATCAATAAAAAAAGTGGTCAGATGAAGCAGATGCTAAGCTTCAGCACTGTTTTGCTTAAACAGACTGGAATATGTTCCGGGATTCCTCCGATGGCATTGAGGAGTACACCACATCCGTCATTGGCTTCATCAATAAGTGCATCAATGACGTCGTCCTCACAGTGACTGGACATACATACCCTAACCAGAAGCCATGGATTACAGGCAACATCTGCACTAAGCTAAAGGCTGGAGCTGCCGCTTTCAAGTAGCGGGGCTCTAACCCGGATGCTTATAAGTAATCCCGCTATGCCCTCCGACCAACCATCAAACAGGCAGAGCGTCAATACAAGACTAAGATCGAATCGTACTACACTGGCTCTGACTCTCGTTGGATGTGGCAGGGCTTGCAAACTATTACAGACTATAAAGGGAAGCACAGCCGGGAGCTGCCGAGTGACACAAGCCTACAAGATGAGCTAAATAACTTCTATGCTCGCTTCGATGCAAATTCCGGAAAACTGTGTGATCATGCTCTCCACATCCGATGAGAGTAAGACCTTTAAACAGATCAACAGTCACAAGGCCGCAGGGCCATACGGCTTACCAGGACGTGTACTGCGAGCATGCGCTGACCAACTGGCAAGTGTCTTCACTGACATTTTCAACCTCTCCCTGTCCGAGTCTGTAATACCAACATGTTTTAAGCAGACCACCATAGTCCCTGTGCTCAAGAACACTAAGGTAACCTGCCTAAATTACTACTGACCCGTAGCACTCACGTCTTTAGCCATGAAGTGCTTTAAAAGGCTGGTCATGGCTCACATCAACACCATTATCCCAGAAATCCTGCATACCGCCCCAACAGATCCACAGATGATGCAATCTCTCTCTATTGCATGCCACACTGCCCTTTCACATCTGGACAAAAGGAACACCTATGTGAGAATGCTATTCATTGACTACAGCTCAGCATTCAACACCATAGTGCCCTCAAAGCTCATCAATAAGCTAAGGACCCTGGGACTAAACACCCCCCTCTGCAACTGGATCCTGGACTTCCTGACGGGCCGCCCCCAGGTGGTAAGGGTAGGTAACAACATATCCGCCACGCTGATCCTCAACACAAGGGCCCCTCATGGGGCATGCTCAGTCCCCTCCTGTACCCCCTGTTCACTCATGACTGCACAGCCAGGCACGACTCCAACACCATCATTAAGTTTGCAGATGACACAACAGTGGTAGGCCTGATCACCGACAATGATGAGACAGCCTATAGGGAGGAGGTCAGAGACCTGGCCGTGTGGTGCCAGGACAACAACTTCTCCCTCAACGTGATCAAGACAAAGGAGATGATTGTGGACTACAGGAAAAAGAGGACCGAGCACGCCCCCATTCTCATCGACGGGGCTGTAGTGGATCAGATCACATCAACAACAAACTAACATGGTCTAAGCACACCAAGACGGTCTAAGCACACCGAAACTTATTCCCCCTCAGGAGACTGAAAAGATTTGGCATGGGTCCTCAGATCCTCAAAAGGTTCTACTTCTGCACCATCGAGAGCATCCTGACTGGTTGCATCACTGCCTGGTATGGCAACTGCTCGGCCTCCGACCGCAAGGCACTACAGAGGGTAGTCAATACGGCCCAGTACAAGACTCCTGAACATCTAATCAAATGGCTACCCAGACTATTTGCATTGCCACCCCCCCTCCTTTACACCGCTGCTACTCTCTGTTGTTATCATCTATGCATAGTCACTTTAATAACTCCACCTACATGTCCATATTACCTCAACTAACTGGTGCCCCCGCACATTGACTCTGTACCTGTACCCCCCTGTGTATAGCCTCACCATTGTTATTTTACTGCTGCACTTTAATTACTTGTTACTTTTATTTCTTGTACTTTCTCTTATTATTTTGACTTATTTTTTAAAACTGCACTGTTGGTTAGGGGCTCGTAAGTAGGCATTTTAATGTAAGGTATACACCTATCGGCGCATGTGACTAATACATTTTGATTTGACAGATATAGGGTAGGTGATATCAGTGAAGTGATGGAGTCCAAGAGTGTCTCATGATGAGGCGCAGGTGCTCGTAACGATAGTGCCAGGTGTGCGTAGTCCGAGCCAGTGATAAGTAAACCGGTGACGTCGATCGCTGGAGAGGGAGTAGACATGACAATTACACTTGATATACATCACAGAGACTGAAAAATATCAAAACTGTTTGACATAGAAACACCAGATTTTCTGCTGTTTTTTAAAATAATCTTTATTAATTATGAAATTAAGAAAATATAACGTCCCATCCATGAGGCTACTAAGTCATTTTACTGCAGGAAAGGGCTGCACCCTAAACCTCAATTAAATCTTGTAATGAATAATGTGGAAATTTTGAAGTTGAGGGGACAAAAATGCTTGAAGTAACCCTGGATTTTAAACTCATGGTCATAACATATTGATGCAATAATGGCTAAGATGGGGAGAGGTCGGTCCATAGTTTTGTCACACCTGGACCACTGTCCAGTCATGTGGTCAGCACAGCTGGCCCTTAATTAAATGTACATGGAGTGCTAACAATAATATGCATGTCAATCTCTCCTGGCTCAAAGTAGAAGAGAGATTGACTTCATCACTACTTGTATGTGTGAGAAGTATTGACATGTTGAATGCACTGAGCTATCTGTTTAATAAGGATCCACCCCTTTTTTTTTTAATTTTCACCTAAAATGACATACCCAAATCTAACTGCCTGTAGCTCAGGACATGAAGCAAGGATATGCATATTCTTGATACCATTTGAAAGGAAACAAGTTTGTGGAAATGTTAAATTCGTGTAGGAGAATATAACACATTAGATCTGGTAAAAGATTATACAAAGAAAAAAACATGCGTTATTTTGTATTTTTTTTGTACCATCATCTTTGAAATGGAATACCTTATTATTCCAGCCTAGGCGCAATTTTGATTTTGGCCACTAAATGGCAGCAGTGTATTTGCAAAGTTTTAGACTGATCCAATGAACCATTGCATCAATTGCATCAATGTTGTATTAAGACTGCCCAAATGTGCCTAATTGGTTCATAATTATTATTTTTTCAGCTTTATTTAACCAGGTAGGCCAGTTGAGAACAAGTTCTCATTTACAACTGCGACCTGGTCAAGATAAAGCAAAGCAGTGCGACACAAACAACAACACGGAGTTACACATGGAATAAACAAACATACAGTCAATAACACAATAGAAAAAAATCTATATACAGTGTGTGCAAATGAGGTAAGATAAGGGAGGTAAGGCAATAAATATGCCGTAGTGGCAAAGTAATTACAATTTAGCAATTCAACACTGGAGTGATAGATGTGCAGAAGATGAGTGTGCAAGTAGAGATACTGGGGTGCAAAGGAGCCCAAAAAAATAAAATAAATAACAATATGGGGATGAGGTAGTTGGGTGGGTGGGATATTTACAGATGGGCTATGTACAGGTGCAGTGATCTGTGAGCCAATACGTTTTCAAGTTCATAACTGTGCGCTCTCCTCAAACAATAGTATGGTATTCTTTCACTGTAATAGCTACTGTAAATTGGACAGTGCAGTTAGATTAACAATAATTGAAGCTTTTTGTCAATATCAGATATGTCTTTGTCCTGGGAAATTTTGTTGTTACTTACAACCTCATGCTAATCACATTAGCCTACGTTATCTCAACTGTCCCACGGGGGACCCACCGATCCTGTAGAGGTTTTAAACTACTAGCACACAGCTGAGACACCCATGCATACTGCACAAGACATCCCACCAGGTCTCTTCAGTCCCCAAATCCAGAACAGACTATGGGAGGTGCACAGTACTACATGGAACTTTATTCCACATCAAGTAACTCATGCAAGCAGTAAAATCATATCTTAAAAAAACAGATAAAAATACACCGTATGGAACAGCGGGGACTGTGAATAGACACACGCAGGCATGATAACATACACACTATACACACACAGACTTTGTGTTGTAGATATGTGGTAGTACACTAATGGCCTGAGGGCACACAATGTGTTGTGAAATCTGTTGTGTAATGTAATGTTTTTTTATTGTATATAACTGCCTTCATTTTGCTGGACTCCAGAAAGAGTACATATGGACCAAATCAATGTAAATACAACCATCCCAGCTCTGCAGATTTTTCTGCGAAGAGACAGAATCATTAGATCACTTGTTTTGGTACTTCCCATATGTGGTTTGTTTCTGGTCCCAGGTTCAGAATTGCAACATTTACCTGTAGTTATCTAAAAAAAATAGCACTGCTGGGTGACTTGAAAAGTCATAGTCTATCGATCAATAATATAATAATACTCTTAGTAAAAATGTAATCTTTCAACTACAATCCGTAGAAACTATGAGAATAGAAAGGTTCAGAACTTTTGTGAAACATCACTGCAGAGGTGTGGCAATTAGAAAAACAAAACTGGATGGTCTTCAGAGATAGGTGGGAAGAGTTGAGGGTAGCTGAAGGATAAAAAAAGAAGATAAATAATGTAAAATATACTGTGTCCTTAAAATGTATATAGTATGTATAAACTGGAAGTAAAAGTCTGAATATTGCTATCCATTAATATACTCAAATTATGGGGATTGGAAATTATGCAGACAATTACATTGATAGAATCCACAATATATCTGCTGTATTAAAGCTGATCTACCCCTAAATAACAAAATACCATTTAAAAACACACAATAAACAGATATTACAATATATACAAACATACACATATACGGGTATTTGTTTGCTTGAAAGAGCAGCATACATTTTTCCTGACAGGACTAAAAAGAGAACCTTCAAAACAGCTGAAAAGGAAATTAAGCAGCATGCTTTGTGTCCAACTGGACTGCGGGAACATGTGAAGTATTTGTAAAAAGAGAGACCCCTGTGAGGTTGGAGGGGGACCTATCTTTTTCCGCCAATGGAGGACTGAGCAAGGTTTAATACTTTAGAGAGAGTGGCCTTTATTCCCTGTGAAGAATCATTATTATTGTCCTGCAAATGTATTGGTGGGTCCTAGAGAGACACCACACTGTAATTTCTCTAGCTGTGCCATGCATTGTTGATAGGTCTATGGTCCTATCATCCATTGTGCTCCATTGCTATAGATCACTACTATAGCAGCAAACAGCAGAGGGCTTTTTAGAGACACGTTTGAGTCTCTGCTCTGGTCTCTAAGACATTCCTAGACTAACTTGTCTAACTGTTAATCAAGAGCTCTCAAACATATTATTGAAATTATTACGTCAAACATTTTCCTGTAGTCAAAATTCATTTTGAAAAAGACATTCAACAGCAATACTAAAGGGTACTTTACAGTTGTAACCGCAGGTTGATTCTTGTTGGGATGAGTCTTGTCCTGGAGGCAGAACTGAGCGATTTCCACTAGATAGGCCAGCTCAGCTGCAAAACTAAAAATGTGCATTAGGGTTAGCAGTGTGGTTGAGGTTAGGGTTAAGGTTAAGGTTATGGCTGTGCCATCTAGTGATAACCCTGCAGAGCTGCCTCCAGAACAAGATTCATGATGAAAAACACTAGCCTGTGTTGTAACTGCCATAATATTGTTATTATCCCAATTCTGGTCTTTTGACCAATTATTGGCAAATGAGCAGATCTAATCGGTCAAAAGACCAAATAGTGAAAAAATAATCAGAATTAGACTGCTTGTGTAAACTATGAGCTCTGGATCATTCTGTCACATATTTCATAAAATAATTATGTATCAATTTTTCCACTACAAATACTACTACAGCCTCCAACTGTACGCTTGGAGAAAGGGAGCCGTAAGCTTTGCAGCGTTGTCCTTAACCACTGTCTTACATTCACAGTTTTGGGTTCATGTGGCTGTTAATATAACTGACAAAGAGGAATACTATAATTGGAGACAGAATGTCAGAATGAGTCTGGTGACCAATAAGAATATGAATCCATTGTAGTAACTGTATCATACACTGGGGACGAGTGATGTATAAATTTCTGAGCTGAACCTAATAGAGTAATAGGCTTATTCATTATATGCCACCTCCTCCTTATAGGATTTAAACAACACACCTACACTGAGTGTACAAAACATTAGGAACACCTGTTTTTTTCATGACAAAGACTGACCAGGTGAAACAAGGTGAAAGCTACGATCCCTTATTGATGTCACTTGTTAAATCCACTTCAATCAGTGTAGATGAAGGGGAGGAGACAGGTTAAATAAAGATTTTTAAGCCTTGAAACAATTGAGACATGGACTGTGTATGTGTGCCATTCAGAGGGTGAATGGGCAAGACAAAAGATTTAAGTGCCTTTGAATGGGGTATAGTAGTAGGTGCAAGGTGCCCTGGTTTGAGTGTGTCAAGAACTGCAACGCTGCTGGGTTTTTCATGCTCAACAGTTTCCCGTTTGTATCAAGGATGGTCCACCACCCAAAGGACATCCAGCCAACTTGACACAACTCTGCAAAGCATTGGAGTCAACATGGGCCAGCATCCCTGTGGAATGCTTTTGACACCTTGTGTAGTCCATGACCCTGCAAATTGAGGCTGTTCTGAGGGCAAAAAGGGGTGCAACGCAACATTAGGAAGGTGTCCCTAATGTTTGGTACACTCCGTATATAAGACTAATATCCTTAGAAGGATTGTCATAAGTTATAATCCTAGCTTTCATCAGCTAACAGTCTGTAACAAATGCTTTGAGAAGGCAACAGCTGCATCCGCATGGCTACATGGTAGAGCCAGCCCTGGAGGCAGAACTGAGCGGTTTCCACTAGATAGGCCAGCTGCAAAGTCAAAATTGAAACAGACATGTGCTTTTTTGTCTTAATTTAAGGTTAGGGTAAGGCATTAGGGCTAGCACTGTGGTTCTGGTTGGGTTTAAATTGTGGTTGGTTCTGGTTGGGTTCAGATTTTATGACTGTGACTGTGCCAGCTAGTGACCACTCTGCAGAGCTGTCTCCAGTACATGAGTCATCTCAATAGATGTCAACCTGCGTAGAGCCATTTCCCATTCTGACAACAGCTCCTGAACAAGAGATGAAGAGTACGAGATTATGGAGCATTTGTTTTATCGTCTAAGGGTGCCTCCATTACCTTGTAGAGCTATTAGTAGATGAATGGTAGTAATTTGTTCCTAATTAGCCAATTACAGAGCCTTCAGAAAGTATTCACACCCCTTGACTTTTTCTACATTTTGTTGTGTTACAGCCTGAATTTCAAATGTATTTAGATGTTTTGGTCACTAGCTTACCCACGATACCGCATAATGTCAAAGAGGACTTATGGTTTTTAGACATTTTTACACATTAATAAATAATGAAAAGCCAAAAAGCATTCAACCCCTTTTTTATGGCAAGCCTAAGTACGTTCAGGACTAAACATTTGCTTAACAAGTCACATAATATGTTGCATGGACTCTATGTACAATAACAGTGTTAAACATGATTTTTGAATGATTACCTCATCTCTGTACCCCACACATACAAATACCTGTAAGGTCCCTCCAGTCGAGCAGTGAATTTCAAACACAAAGACCAGGGAGGTTTTCCAATGCCTCGCAAAGAAGGGCACTTATTGGTAGATGGGTAAAAAATTAAATCAAACATTGATTGAATATCCCTTTGAGCATGGGAAATTACACAATTACACTTTGGATGGTGTACAGTATCAGTACACCCAGTCACTACAAAGATACAGTCGTCCATCCTAACTCAGTTGCCGGAGAGGAAGGAAACTGCTCAGGGATTTCACCATCAGGCCAATTGTGACTTTAAAACAGTTACAGTTTAATGGCTGTGATAGGAGAAAACTGAGGATGGATCAACAACATTGTAGTTACTCCACAATACTAACTTAATTGACAGAGTGAAAAGAAGGAAGCCTGTACAGAATACAAAATATTCCAAAACATGCATCCCGTAAAACTGTCAGTAAAGCAAAACTGCAAAAATGTGGATACAACATAACTTTATGTCCTGAATAGAAAGCGTTATGTTTGAAGCAAATCCAACACAACACATCACTGAGTACCACTTTTCATATTTCAAGCATGATGGTGGCTGCATCATGTTATGGGTATGCTTGTCATCGGCAAGGACTAGGGAGTTTTTTTTGCATAAAAATAAATGGAATAAAGCTAAGCACAGGTAAAATCCTAGAGGAAAACCTGGTTCTGTCTGCTTTCCAACAGACCATGGGAGACAAATTCACCATTCAGCAGGACAATTACCTAAAACACAAGGCCAAATATACACTGGAGTTGCTTACCAAGACAACATTGAATGTTTCTGAGTGGCCTAATTATAGTTTTGACTTAAATCCTTTTGAAAATCTATGGCAAGACTTAAAAATGGCTGTCTAGCAATCATCAACATCCACCTTGACATAGCTTGAAGAAATACAAAAATTATAATCCAGGTGTGCAAAGCTCTTAGATGTACCCAGAAAGGTAATTCTAACATATTGACTCAGGGGGTTGAATACTTATGTAATCAAGATATCTTTTTTATTTTTATTTTTTATTTTTTTACAAATGTTAGAATTTTTCCACTTTGACGTTAGAGTATTTTGTGTAGATTGTTGACAAAAACAAATGTAATCATGCGGTGTGAATACTTTCTGAAGGCAGTGTATATGAGGGGATATTTAGATTGTCAGATTGTGAAAACATTTTTAAGTGCAAGGATGCTGATTCAAAACAATTGATGGCTACAACCATTGTACTAATGAAGTTCTCCTAGTCTCCAGACTCTCCTTACTGTGGCTTGACTACTTTCACCGGTTTACTGGAGTGAGTATATCCTCAGCTAGAACATGAACAACATCTCCAGTGTACTCCAGTGTGGGAGTGTACTCCTTTTTTATTTTGTCAGAATGAGAATGAGTAGGCAATGGAGGGTCTTCCCACCTTCATCATTATTTTGCTCCACTGCAACACTCCCCAGGCTATTGTTGCAAATGAGAATGGGTTTTCAATAAACACACTGTACTGGGTAAAATGAATAGGTAGACAGAATATATCTGAGAGTGGTTGGTGAATACAACACACACACACGCACACATGCACACACACACACACACACACACACACACACACACACACACACACACACACACACACACACACACACACACACACACACACACACACACACACACACACACACACAAACACACAGGCACGTACACACACCCTTGCTCACTCTGTGTGTGTGTGTGTTCTGACTCACTGTCAGGTGTGGGATAAGTCCTCCCAGGCTGTTCAGGGTTGCTCACACCAGGTTCAGCCCCACCCACATGTGTGTGATAATCTGTTCTCTCTCTTACCAAAGCTTCTCGCTCTAAAGGACCTTTCAAATTCGCTGTAATCATCCCATTGAGACAGCTGAACAGAGTGCTTTGTGTAATAGGGTTCTTTGCAAGATTTGTATTGCCAAAGCCTGCAATTATTACCTGAAACAATAAGGTGGATTTTGATGTTTGCAGTTGTCTGATTTGTTCTTTGAGTTGGTTTGCATCAGCTGTCTATACTTACTATCATGTATATTTTACCTAAGTCATTACTACACTACCTGTATGTAACACTTACATTTCAAAGTTAGTGATGCCGTATTTCAGGAAGGACCCATGTTTTTCCTGGAAAGAATGCCTTCACAATATTGTACAACTTTATCAGAGAGATTGATCAAAACAAAGAGGAAACAAAAAAACGAAACAGATGCCCTTTTCATGGCTCATTGGCTTCTTAGATAAGATCCTTTTCAGAGTCAGAATAATTTCTTTACTACTGACCCACCTTTGGAATACATTACAATAAATTACAGTTGATTGGCTGTGTGGAGTCATGAAGGGAGATGTGTGGTTTGTATTCAGTGCTAGTTTGTTGCATCAAGTCCCTGAGGTGATTATGCATACTATTCTGTGGTAATAGGAACTTTTGCTCATTTCAAAATGGCAGCTTGAGTCTACTGCAAATGCTTGCATGAAATTCATTGATTTTAAGTGGAGTGGAAAGATAGTCTTCTCAAAAATAGTTTAAATTATGCTAAACTAAGCCCTCGACCCAGGAATGTAAAGTTGCACATTGTTGAGTGATTAGAAAATATCCGATCACCTTGGGATTGGGAAAGTGAGCAGGTAAAGAGCATTCTTGTACAGTAACGACGTAAATAAGTGTGCAATTCTTCATTTTTTATTATTTGTCAAGTCTTCATTATAATTGTATATCACCATATAAATGTATAAACTTAATTTATTTGAGTACATTTTTACCCACAAACCTTTACCATTCCAGTAGTATAACATAAATCTGAACGATACAGTCCATTTTCAGGAGATGAGGATCCTCTTCTATTCAATATGGTTGACTACCACACAATGTTTGAAATACAAATAATATATATGATAATAAACATATACCCTTTGTAGAGGCATGCATATATAGTGAGAGTGCACACCAGATAGTAATATTTCCTAACAAACCCTGAAGCATAATGGCCATTTGCACGAGGGAAGCTCTCCCACTACATCAGTAATACAGTCATATTTAAAGATAGCAGTGAGGTTGTTGGTTGTTGAAGCAGGCTGAAACCAAAGCTGCTGGGTCTGTGAGTACACTATTCCCTATATAATGCACTACATTTGACCAGAGCGCTATGGGCCCTGGTGAGAAGTAATGCACTATATAGGGAATACAGAGTGCCATTTGGGACAGACAGAGGCTTTCTCCAGGGCCTCACACCGAGACATCCCTGCTAATCATCTCCATATACCATCTACTGTATGTATGCCTCAGCCCTGCCTCCAGCTTTGATGAATCCTTTATGATGGGAGATTGTTTATTAGATTAGGACACAAATACTTCTTCAGTGATGTACTGGATACTGTATGTGGAAGGCAAGATGCATGTACTGAACCATGGCTGTACTGTTTTTCCCCCCTTTCTCCTCTCGAAATTGTTTTGCTAATGTATGAATCAAAAAATGCTTTTAAATGTCAAGCTAGAAGAAATGCAACACTGCACAAACACACATTCCTGTGAGGGAACGTAGCTTCAAGTATCATCGTCAAGGGCCTCGGGAACGGTCTGTAGGGACAGACCAGCCAACTTCTCCAAGAGGCGATGAAGACGTTTTATTGTCTTGGCCATATGGCTTGTGTTCATGTGTTCTAGAAAATGTGATGCTTCTCCTTGGGAGGAGAATAAGAGTCTTAATCACACATCTATATAGCAGCCAAGCCTTAAAAGGCAGCTGTCACCATTAGGAACCTCATGATGCCTGTCATAGAGAGAGACACACTGCCCTTGAAACTGAAAGAACCACTGAGTATTGATCCGATTTGAGTGACTTCACCAGACCATTGCTAGCCGACCTATATAGAAACACTTTTTGTTTACATTGAGATTGTGGTCAAGAGTCTTGTTTCTGAACACTATGTCCACGTAAACTGTACCTGAGGTGTCAGTGGCAAGGAAAGTTGCAACAGAGACCCATCTAGAGTATGACGTATTTACAGTGGGGACCATAAGTAGTTTGGTTGCGTTACATAGATGGATTTAAATAGATTTAAATGTAGATTTTTTTGTCATTGATCTACACAATGTCAAAGTGAAAAGAACATTTAAAAAAATGTATACAAATTAAATAGCCTAGTGGTTAAAGTGTTGGACTAGTAACTGGAAGGTTGCTAGATCAAATCCCCGAGCTGACAAGGTAAAAATCTGTTGTTCTGCCCCTGAACAAGGCAGTTCTTAGGCCGTTGTTGTAAATAAGAATTTGTTCTTAACTGACTTGCCTAGATAAATAAAGGTTTAAAAAAATGACTAAAATATAGTCTTTGCATATTTAGTGAAGCTTAAATTAGTTCAGGAGTAAAATTTGACTTAACAAATCACATAATACATTTCATGGACTCATGCTGTGTGAAATAATATGGGATGAGTCCTTCAGTCAAGTATTGAATTTCAAGCACAGATTCAGGGATTCGGGGAGTTTTTCAAAAGCATCATAAAGAAGGTCAGTAGATGAGAAACAATAACAAATCCGACATTGAACATCTCTTTAAGCATAGTCAAGTTAATAATTATGATGTGGATGATGTACTAAACCACGAAACACATCAAAGATAGTGTACATTAGTCCTTCTAAAGTTAGCTGCAGGACAGGAAGGAAATTGCTCAGGGATGACACAAGTCAGAGACCACTATGATGACACACCAAATGCATTTGATGGATCCTTTTTGTCTTCTAATGCTTCTTAAGGGAAAAGTAATCCAAAAGTAACTGAGCGTAATCAGATTACCTTACTGAGTTTGGGTAATCCAAAAGTTATGTTACTGATTACAATTTTGGACAGGTAACTAGTAACTGTAACAGATTACATTTAGAAAGTAACCTACCCAACCCTGGTATCCATCATACATTTCCAAATAGTGTTGTATCCACTGGCACGTTAACTCATCACAACGGATAAGCCGGTCCACAATTCAGAGACCATGTATATGTCAGAATGTACCAGCAGCAGTCCAGACATTACAATGTTTCTTGATATGTAATGACACAGATGTTAGGTCTGAGATTGGTGTATGGAGCTCATCATGCCTCATCCTGCTTTTCACTTTGGGGCAAGGACAAACCGTCATGCCTCAGTTGTTCTGGTAATTATTTCTGCTCCTCTCCCTTTTCCATGCCCAATCCCAACCCTCCACGGGGTGTGTCCCAAACGACACCAAATTCCCTATATAGTGCACCTCTTTTTACTAAAGCCCTATGGGCCCTGGTGTAAAGTAGTGCACTTTAACGGAATAGACGATGATAGCTCAGGCCTCCTTCTCTCCCAGAGGACATGACACTGGAACAGCTATATAGCTATATCTGTGAAAATTGGGATTGGTAACTATGGTGTATATAGGTATAATATTTCTTCTTGCATTACAAAGAATAATTGTTTTATTTTCATTCATCTTTAAAAAAAGGAATTCCTCTTCCACTTTGACAGAGTATTTTGTGTTGATTGTTGACAAAAAAAGACAATTAAATCCATTTTAATCACACTTTGTAACAAAATAAAACGTGAAGTAGTCCAAGAGGCCTGAATACTTATAATACCCACTGTATCCATCAGAGTTGGATTTTACATGTAATCTGATTACAATAAAACAAAGTGTAATCAGTTACACTACCAACATAGATATGCTAATCAGATTACAGATACTTTTGAAAAAATAGATGATTACTTCTTGGATTACTTTTTAATTCAGAAAGGATGTTTGCGGGATGAAAAATAAATGATGATACCTTTCTTTTCTCTCAATGACATTCAGTTCAGCGTTGGAAAAAGGTGCAAGTAAAGTTTGTTCCACCAGAGTGAGTCTGACCACAAGTAAGAGACCACTATGACTGCACACCAAATGAATTTGATGGATCCTTTTTATCTTCTAATGCTTCTTAAGGGAAAAGTAATCTAAAAGTAACAGAGTAATCAGATTATGTTACCGAGTTTGGGTAATCCCAAAGTTACGTTACTGATAACAATTTTGGACAAGTAACTAGTAACTGTAACGGATTACATTTAGAAAGTAACCTACCCAACCATGGTATCCATCATATATTTCCAAATAGTGTTGTATCCACTGGCACGTTGACTCATCACAACGGATAAGCCGGTCCACAATTCAGAGACCATGTATATGTCAGAATGTACCAGCAGCAGTCCAGACATTACAATGTTTCTTGATATGTAATGACACAGATGTTAGGTCTGAGATTGGTGTATGGAGCTCATCATGCCTCATCCTGCTTTTCACTTTGGGGCAAGGACAAACCGTCATGCCTCAGTTGTTCTGGTAATTATTTCTGCTCCTCTCCCTTTTCCATGCCCAATCCCAACCCTCCACAGGGTGTGTCCCAAATGACACCCAATTCCCTATATAGTGCACTTCTTTTTTACTAAAGCCATATGGGCCCTGGTGAAAAGTAGAGCACTTTAAAGGGAATAGACAATGATAGCTCAGGCCTGCTTCTTTCTCCCAGAGGACATTACACTGGAACAGCTATATAGCTATATCTGTGAAAATGGGGATTGGGAACTACCATCTTAGATTGGATACAAATTCTCCAAATTAAGAGTAACAAATTGAATGAAATAGTACAATGTTATCTCTCAGGTCGAATTGCCCCTCACGATTGTGTTCCCCTGATAAAGGTGATGGCGCGTCTCCTACAGTAGTTGGACCATGCTATGTTTCAGATTAGATCTCCCTCTCTCCATTATCTCTCTCTACTCTCTAGTTTGTTTGTGAGAGAGAGAAAGAGTAAGAGTATAAACTCAGCAAAAAAGAAACGTCCTCTCACTGTCAACTGCGTTTATTTTCAGCAAACTTAACATGTGTAAATATTTGTATGAACATAAGATTCAACAACTGAGACATAAACTGAACAAGTTCCACAGACATGTGACTAACAGAAATGGAAAAATGTGTCCCTGAACAAAGGGGGGGTCAAAATCGAAAGTAACAGTCAGTATCTGGTGTGGCCATCAGCTGCATTAAGTACTGCAGTGCATCTCCTCCTCATGGACTGCACCAGATTTGCCCGTTCTTGCTGTGAAATGTTACCCCACTCTTCCACCAAGGCACCTGCAAGTTCCCGGACATTTCTGTGTGAAATGGCACTAGCCCTCACCCTCCGATCCAGATCCGGGCTCGCTGGCCATGGCAGAACACTGACATTCCTGTCTTGCTGTCACCTGTCACAAAACGAGCAGTATGGCTGGTGGCATTGTCATGCTGGAGGGTCATGTCAGGATGAGCCTGCAGGAAGGGTACCACATGAGGAAGGAGGACGTCTTCCCTGTAACGTACAGCGTTGAAATTGCCTGCCTTGACAACAAGCTCAGTACGATGATGTGGTGACACACCGCCCCAGACCATGACGGATCCTCCACCTCCAAATTGATCCCGCTCCAGAGTACAGGCCTCGGTGTAAAGCTCATTCCTTTGACAATAAACGCGGATCCGACCATCACCCCTGGTGAGACAAAACCGCGACTCGTCAATGAAGAGCACTTTTTGCCAGTCCTGTCTGGTCCAGCGACGGTGGGTTTGTGCCCATAGCCGACGTTGTTGCCGGTGATGTCTGGTGAGGACCTGCCTTACAACAGGCCTACAAGTCCTCAGTCCAGCCTCTCTCAGCCTATTGCAGACAGTTTGAGCACTGATGGAGTGATTGTGCGTTCCTGGTGTAACTCGGGCAGTTGTTGTTGCCATCCTGTACCTGTTCCGCAGGTGTGATGTTCTGATGTACCGATCCTGGGCAGGTGCTGTTACACGTAGTCTGCCACTGCGAGGATGATCAGCTGTCCGTCCTGTCTCCCTGTATCGCTGTCTTAGGTGTCTCACAGTACGGACATTGCAATTTATTGCCCTGGCCACATCTGCAGTCCTCATGCCTCCTTGCAGCATGCCTAAGGCACGTTCACGCAGATGAGCAGAGACCCTGGGCATCTTTCTTTTGGTGTTTTTCAGAGTCAGTAGAAAGGCCTCTTTGGTGTCCTAAGTTTTCATAACTGTGACCTTAATTGCCTACCGTCTGTAAGCTGTTAGTGTCTTAACGACCGTTCCACAGGTGCATGTTTATTAATTGTTCATGGTTCATTGAACAGGCATGGGAAACAGTGTTTAAACCCTTTACAATGAAGATCTGTGAAGTTATTTGGATTTTTACTAATTATCTTTGAAAGACAGGGTCCTGAAAAAGGGCCGTTTCTTTTTTTGCTGAGTAAATATACTGAACAAAAACATAAACGCAACATGTAAAGTTTCATGAGCTGAAATAAAAGTGCCCAGAAATGTTCCATATGCACAAAAAGCTTATTTCTCTCAAATGTTGTGCACAAATTTGTTTACTTCCCTGTTAGTGAGCATTTTTCTTTGGCTAAAATAATCCATCCACCTGACAGGTGTGTCATATCAAGAAGCTCATAATTTAATAGCATGATCATTACACAGGCACACTTTGTGCTGGGGACAATAAAAGGCAACTCTTATATATGCAGTTTTGTCACACAACACAGTGCCACAGATATCTGAACTTTGAGGGAGCGTGCTTTTGGCATGGTGACTCCAGGAATGTCCACCAGAGCTGTTGCCAGATAATTTAATGTTAATTTCTCTACCATATGCTGCCTCCAACGTAATTTTAGAGAATTTAGCAGTAACTCCAACCAGCCTCACAATCCAACCAGCCTCACAACCGTGTGAGCGAGCGGTTTCCTGATGTCAATGTTGTGAACAGAGTGCCCCAGGGTGGCGGTAGGGTTATGGTATGGGCAGGCATAAGCTACGAACAATGAACACAATTGCATGTTATCGATGGCAATTTAAATGCACAGAAATACCATGAAATACTGTGTTGAGATCCTGAGGCCCATTGTGAGGCCCATTTTTTTAAGGTATCTGTGACCAACAGATGAATATCTGCATTCCCAGTCATGTGAAATCCATAGAGTAGGGCCTCATGAATTCATTTCAATTGACTGATTTCCTATGAACTGTACCTCAGTAAAATCTTAGAAATTGTTGCATGTTGCGTTTATATTTTTGTTCAGTATATTTTGAATGACATATTAGTAATGTCGGTCAGGGACCTAGCAATGTGACCTGTAAAAGGCATGGTAAATGTGAGTTTGGATGATAATTTACAATGTCTCAGACAAAATGGCTGGCAAAAGCATAAAAAGCCATGTTGCAATGACTTAATTTGGAGATTTGTGTTTCACAGTATGTTGATTACAGGAAACACCATAAACTCATTTTGTCTTTTTTTGCATGGCCTCTCAATTTCTTTCATAATTGAGTAGTGTAGTGTATGAATGTTTGATGTTTCGAGTCCCTCTTTTGTCTGGGTTCAAACAAATTCCCTCTGATAGCAGAACACACACGCTTCTGCATGACCACACCTAGGGTACTGAAGCAGGAAACAGGGATGGTCTTTCAGGAGAGAAGAGACACTCAAACACTACTATGTAGGATGCTGGGTTCAAACATGTAGCACCTCCACAAAGTTTAATTATAGGCTAAGTATTCCAGTGGTTTCTTCAACCTCGATGTTGCTTACCACCCAATTTTACTTAATGAAACTATTTCCATTTGGACATGCATATGGGTATTTTATTATTTTTGGAAAACTCTCCCCCCCAGATGGAGAGCAAATGGCAGGAAATCTGTTGACAGAAAATATGTATTGAGTTTTGTGGTTTACTGGTTCATTTGATTTAGTCTGCCCTCTGGGGATTTCCTAGGGTAACACACAATCTACGCTTCCCCAGTTCACACTGAACACAGGAAATTATTAGAACCCATTGTACAAGTATTTTGATATGTATGCATGTTTGATTTAATTTGTATGAAATTCAGCAGTTGCGGGTAAGCATTCTACGTATCAGACAATGCTCCAGTAAATTCACAGACTGTGATCTATCAAACTACAGGCAATAAAATGCCGTCGTAGATAGTGTTGTGGTCGAATCCTTGAATGCAGCTTGGATAGACAGACCGAGACATGCCAGTGACCACTGCTTCTCTGTGTGTTGGCAATATGATGACATGACATAAGAACTCACTAAATCCATGGTAAATGTTCTATCCATCTTCAGTGTGTCTCACAGTTGTATTAGTACAGGGTCTAGAACTAAGTAGATAAAGCCTCAGGGTGGCATTCCCATGACGTCCCCAGCCTACTCTCTCCTCTTGGGATGTAAACACTGTGAAGACAGATTAGTTATACTGCAATAGTTAAAGCAGATTAGCAGAGATTATAAACAAACATGTTGGATTAGGCAGACAGCATCATTTCCTTCTTTTCACATATCCAGCTCAAGCAATTAAAGCAGTGGTTATGGTACAGTGCTGGTTTAACCTAGATATGTTAATTTCTCCAGATTTTAGATGTGTACTGAAGCGTGGAACCACAGTAAGTCCCAACCTTGGTGTATCATTAGAGTAACTAACTACCAGTTGGTCGTTGCTTTTTTTATGACTGCTGTTACTTTTAAGAACCATGTTCCTTGAGTATGGCTTTGGTGTGTCTTGCTGGTGCGTATTTTGTATCGCATTCTTTTCTACCTCCATCTTTTAATGAAGTCCTCATGTCATGACTCATAATGTCATCTTTTGATATTATAGGCAAATATCAATTAGCATCACTAGAACTGTTATATAAGTCTATTCAAATGACAAAATATTGTTTTGTCTGCATTTCTTCAAATCTCCTCTCCATCTATCTCCATCACCCAAGGTTAATATAAGCCGTGGCTGGGCTCTCAAGTCTCCAACAGCCATCACGAGGAAAGAAGGATTGACCCATCCTGAAAAGCTGCCAAGATCCAATCTTCTGGGTCTCAATTAAAGTCAGATTTACTGACATCAGTCCCAGTTCAGTGTGTGTAATTACGTACAAGCTGTTCAGTAAGGAGATAATGCAGAGGCTTATGGGAACGGCTACTAATTGGAGGCCTTCACTTTCTCGGTTTGTGCCCACGTCTTGAACTGTGGATGCCTGTCAGTGTCCTCAGGGTGATGTGGTTAACTCTGTATGTACAGTACTAGTCAGAAGTTTGGACACCTACTCATTCAAGGGTTTTTCTTTATTTTTACTATTTTCTACATTGTAAAATAATAGTGAATGAAATCAAATTTTATTGGTCACATACACGTGATTGGCAGATGTTATTGCAGGTGTAGCGAAATTCTTATGCTTCTAGCTCCGACAGTGCAGTTGGGGTGGCAGGTAGCCTAGTGGTTAGAGCGTTGGGCCAGTAACCGAAAGGTTGCTAGATCCCTGAGCTGACAAGGTAAAAATCTGTTGTTCTGCCCCTGAACAAGGCAGTTAACCCACTGTTTCTAGTCTGTCATTGTAAATAAGAAATTGTTCTTAACTGACTTGCCTAGTTAAATAACGGTAAAAAATGTAAATATCTAACAAGTAATATCTACCAAATTACACCACATAAACACACAAAATCTAAGTAGGAATGAATTAACCGCTTCTCTCTCCCGGATCCGGGATCCTCCTCATCAAAAAAGCTGACTAGCATAGCCTAGCCTAACGGGACAGGGATATCATATAATATAATTTTCATGAAATCACAAGTCCAATACAGCAAATGAAAGATAAACATCTTGTGAATCCAGCCATCATTTCAGATTTTTTAAATGTTTTACAGCGAAAACACAATATGTATTTCTATTAGCTAACCACAATAGCCAAACACACAACCGCATATTTTCACCATGTTTCCACCGCATAGGTAGCTTTCACAAAACCGACAAAATAGAGATAAAATTAGTCACTAACCAAGAAACAACTTCATCAGATGACAGTCTTATAACATGTTATACAATACATTTATGTTTTGTTCGAAAATGTGCATATTTGAGGTATAAATCATAGTTTTACATTGCAGCTACCATCAAAAATAGCACCAAAGCAGCCAGAATAATTACAGAGAGCAACGTGAAATACATAAATACTCATCATAAAACATTTATGAAAAATACATGGTGTACAGCAAATGAAAGATAAACATCTTGTGAATCCAGCCAATATTTCCGATTTTTAAGTGTTTTACAGCGAAAACACAATATAGAATTATATTAGCTTACCACAATAGCCAAACACACAAACACATTTATTCACCGCAAAGGTAGCTTTCGCAAAAACCAGCAAAATATATAAAATTAATCACTAACCTTTGGACAACTTCATCAGATGACTGTCTTATAACATCATGTTATACAATACAATTATGTTTTGTTCGAAAATGTGCATATATATAGCTACAAATCCTGGTTATACATTGTGAATACGTAGCATCGATTCACCAGAATCTCCGGAGATATTTTGGACACTCACCTAATCTGACCAAAGAACTCATCAAAAACTTTACATAAAAATACTTGTTGTATGGCAAATGAAAGATACACTGGTTCTTAATGCAACCGCTGTGTTAGATTTTTAAAAATAACTTTACCATAACATACAGCTTGCGTTATTGCGAGACAGCGCTCACCAAAACGGCGGAGAATAGGACTCAACATTTTACACAGAAATACGAAATAACATCATAAATGTTTTCTTACTTTTGTTGATCTTCCATCAGAATGTTGTACAAGGAGTCCTTGGTCCAGAATAAATCGTTGGTTGGTTTTAGAATGTCCATTTCTTCTGTCGAATTCGCGCCACAATGCTAGCCAAGGTTGCTAACATTCCCATCCTCTCTTGACGCAAAGAACGGAAAACTCCAAAAGTCCCAATAAACGTTGAATAAACTGATAAAAAACTACTTTATGATGTTATTATCACATGTATCAAATAAAATCAGAGCCGGAGATATTCGCCGTGTATACGTAACGCTGTTCAGAAGACAATGTCGAGCTCCGCCGCGTGCCTTAGAAGACAAAGAAAATTCCGGACCTGTCACTCCAAAAGCTCTCATTCGACCTCAGATCAAGCTAGACACCCCATTCCACCTTCCACTGCCTGTTGACATCTAGTGGAAGGCGTATGAAGTGCATGCATATCGATAAATAAAAGCCAGTTGAATAGGCAGGCCCTGAAACAGAGCCTCGTTTTCAGATTTTTCACTTCCTGTATGGAAGTTTGCTGCAAAAGGAGTTCTGTTTTACTCACAGATATAATTCAAACAGTTTTAGAAACTTGAGAGTGTTTTCTATCCAATAGTAATAATAATATGCATATTGTATGATCTAGAAAAGAGTACGAGGCCGTTTCATTTGGGCACGATTTTTTCCAAAGTGAAAACAGCGCCCCCGTATTGACAAGACGTTTTAAGACTATATACATATGGACGAGCGATGTCAGAGCGGAACGGACTAAGATACAGTAGAATAGTATAGAATACAGTATATACCTATTAGATGAGTAATGCAAGATATGTAAATATTATTAAGTGAATGAGATACAGTAGAATAGTATAGAAAACAGTATATACATATGAGATGAGTAATGCCAGATATGTAAACATTATGTGACTAAGATACTGTAGAATAGTATAGAATACAGTATGTACATATGAGATGAGTAATGCAAGATATGTAAACATTATTAAGTGACTAAGATACCATAGAATAGTATAGAATACAGTATATACATATGTGATGAGTAATGCCAGGTATGTAAACATTATTAAAGAGACTAGTGTTCCATTCCTTAAAGTGGCCAGTGATTTCTAGTTTATGCCTATAGGCAGCAGCCTCTAATGTGCTAGTGATGGCTGTTTAACAGTCTGATGGCCTTGAGATAGAAGCTGTTTTTCAGTCTGTCGGTCCCAGCTTTGATGCACCTGTACTGACTTTGCCTTCTGGATGATAGCGGGGTGGCTCGGGTAGTTGATGTCCTTGATGATTTTTTGGGCCTTCCTGTGACATTGTGTGCTGTAGGTGTCCTGGAGGGCGGGTAGTTTTCCCCCGGTAATGCGTTGGGCAGACCGCACTACCCTCTGAAGAGCCTTGCGGTTGCGGGCGGTGCAGTTGCCGTACCAGGCGGTGATACAGCCCTACAGGATGCTTTCAATTGTGCATCTGTAAAAGTTTGTGAGGGTTTTAGGTGACAAGACACATTTCTTTAGACTCCTGAGGTTGAAGAGGCTCTGTTGCGCCTTCTTCACCACATGGTCTGTGTGGGTGGTCCATTTCAGTTTGTCAGTGATGTGTATGCCAAGGAACTTGAAGCTTTCCACCTTCTCCACGTCGGTTCCATTGATGTAGATGCTGTTTCCTGAAGTCCGCAAATATCTCCTTTGTTTTGTTGACGTTGAGTGAGAGGGTGTTTTCCAGGCACCACACTCCCAGAGCTTTCACCTCCTCCCTTTAGGCTGTCTCGTCATCGGTGGTAATCAAGCCTACTACTGTTGTGTCATCTGCAAACTTGATGATTGAGTTGGAGGCATGCTTGGCCAAGCAGTCATGGGTGAACAGGGAGTACATGAGGGGGCTGAGTACGTACCCTTGTGGGGCCCCAGTGTTGAGAATCAGCAGAGTGGAGGTGATGTTTCCTACCTTCACCACCTGGGGAAGACCCGTGAGGAAGTCCAGGACCCAGTTGCACAGGGCGTGGTTTAAAACCAGGGCCTTGAGCTTAATGATGAGCGTGGAGGGTACTATGGTGTTGAATGCTGAGCTATAGTCAATGAACAGCATTCTTACATAGGTATTCCTCTTGTCCAAATGGGATAGGGCAGTGTGCAGAGTGATGGCTATTGCATCGTCTGTGGATCTATTGGGGCGGTAAGCAAATTGAAGTGGGTCTAGGGTGGCAGGTAAGGTAGAGGTGATTTGATCCTTGACTAGTCTCTCAAAGCACTTCATGATGACAGAGGTGAGTGCTACTGGGCGATAGTCATTAAGTTCAGTTACCTTTGCCTTCTTGGGTACAGGAACAATTTTGGCAATCTTGAAGCATGTGGGAATGCTGTTAGTTCTGGTGAGTTACCGCCGCTCTAATATCCAATAGTTCTTCCCGGATGTATGTAATGACACAAAACATTTCCTGAGCTAATAATGTAAAAAATAGTACATAAAAAAACGAAATACTGCAAAGTTTCCTAAGAGCTAGTCGCGATGCTGCCATCTGTTGTGAAACATATCAAAATATATTTTTCCAACAGTCTTGAAGGAGTTCCCACATATGCTGAGCTGCTTTTCCTTCACTCTGCGGTCCAACTCATCCCAAACCATCTCAATTGGGTTGAGGTCGGGTGATTATGGAGGCCAGGTCATCTGATGCAGCACTCCATCACTCTCCTTCTTGGTTAAATAGCCCTTACACAGCCTGGAGGTATGATGGGTCATTGTCCTGTTGAAACTATGAAATTGAATGACTAACCTACATGTCTTAAATTAATGATGGACTGTCATTTCTCTTGCTTTTTCAGCTTTTCTTGCCATAACTTGGACTTGGTCATTTACAAAATAGGGCTATCTTCTGTATACCACCCCTTCCTTGACACATTAATAGGAAAGAAACTACACAAATTAACTTTCAATAAGGCACACCTGTTAATTGAAATGCATTCCAGGTGATGACCTCATGAATAGCGTTGAGAAATTACCAAGAGTGTGCAAAGCTGTCAAAAAAGCAAAGGGTGGCTACTTTGAATAATCTCAAATATAAATATATTTTGGTCACTACATGATTATTTTACAGTTTTGATGTCTTCACTATTATTCTACAATGTAGAAAATAGTAAAAAATAAATAAAAACCTTGGAATGAGTATGCATGTCCAAACTTTTGTCTGGTATTGTAGGTCAATCAGTAATTTACCCATGTGAACTATGACCTACCTATTTTCTGCATACTTAGTACTGTAATAACAACATCTCCAGCATCTAAAAAAATGAAGCTGAAGCTGAATGCTGCAACATTGTTGTTGACTATTAGACAAGACCAAGACCGTAGATAGATCTTTCTCTGGCAGTTACATGTGTTTCCTATCAGATTTTCAGGTTTCTCTGATAAACAATTTTCCTGCCATCTAAGAGAGGCAATTTCTGCCTTAAAATGTATGTGATGATGAGGACATCTATGAGTAATGATGAGGACATCTATGTGTAATGATGAGGACATCTATGTGCAATGATGAGGACATCTATGTGCAATGATGAGGACATCTATGTGTAATGATGAGGACATCTATGTGCAATGATGAGGACATCTATGTGTAATGATGAGGACATCTATGTGCAATGATGAGGACATCTATGTGCAATGATGAGGACATCTATGTGCAATGATGAGGACATCTATGTGCAATGATGAGGACATCTATGTGCAATGATGAGGACATCTATGTGCAATGATGAGGACATCTATGTGTAATGGTGAGCATTGATCTTTTATAATGACCACACTAGAAAGCCATGTTGATTGGGTATTTTGAACACAGTTCAATGAGGCCAGACCAGATCATTATCACGGCAACATTTATTTGGTCTGGTGCATATAAACTAGTAACACCCGCCTACATTGAATACCATAGTTGAGGGGGATATTGAGGGATGTTCTGCACGTCAAGGTCATGTAAACATAATTTACAGTAATATAAGATTCTTCCAAGAAATAAAACCAATTCCCTAGCCAATCAGTGATATCAATTCATTAGGCAATGAAGTGCCAGGGAGATATGAAAACCAGCAGGACTACAACCCTCGAGGACAGGCGTACTGAACTCCTGGTGTGCTCAGAGAACCTTTTTTACTGAAGTAGGTCTTTACTGCCATCTTTTGGTCATAAAGATGTGGGTTACATCTTCCTCCACATAGTACTGATGAAGTTGTGCCATTTTATTTGCAAGAATCATATTGTATTTACGATGCCTTTGGGTAAAGACATGATTGCTTATTTGGCAAACAGAGTATGAGACAAATATTTCAACAACCTCAACACTAACATATATATAAAAAATATAAAATGTCAAAATATACCAGGGTTCAAATACATGTGTATTTGATCATTTTTATTTAAATACAAATCAACTACTACTATTGGAAGTATTTGAAAGTATTTTCAAATAATTTCCTATAAATAGCCTATTATTTGAAAGTATTTTTAAATACTTAATGCAAATATTATTTTCAAATACCTGGGTTAAAGTGTATTTGTGTCAGTGTATTTGAGTCATTTCAAATACATGCCAAAACTTTCCAATTGTATTTCCAAATACAATCCAATATTAAACTACTTATCTTTTTTTTAAACATATCTGAATACTTAATTCGAAATGTTTGTGAAAGTAATTGAGATATTTGAAATAATATTTGAACCCAGGTCGGAAAATAAACATAAACATTAACCCATTAATAAACCCCTTAGTCCCCTGTCCCTTCTGCCATTTCCTCATCCTTAGTCATTTTCATCTCCTTCTCCCTTGCTTCTGCCTCCTCCGCTACAGACTGCATCCCAATGGCTCCACTCTGTCTCTCCCTCTCCTCCTGGTCCAGTTGTTTGTAATTGAAGTAGTTCATGATGAAGAGAAAGATGCCAGGTGCCAGCATCATGACACCACATGCCCAATACATGTATTTGTAGTCGTCAAAGACTTCCACCAAAAACCCTGCAGAAAGTAGCAGGCATTTATTGTATGACCCCCCATGGCCAGCTTTTAGGCTATCAGTTCATCTTACACCAACGGGACTTCAATGCTTAGAGTTTAACACAATGTATACGTGTGGTTTTCACACAAAACATTGACAGAACTCCAAACATTCATATTTTTTTCTCCATGTCCTTTACTCATAGGCTAGACAGCCGGCAGAGGCAATGTTACAGTGCATTTCCACATAACACGTTGGGGGCGATGAAACAACAGAGCCACATATATTTTCAATGGAGGGAAGTGAAGTGGGCGGGGGACCGTTGGGCCATGCAAGAATGAGCGAGGGAGCGGGAACAGGGTGGGACCAAAGTTGGGGAAAGCATAGAGAATTATAGAGGCTTCTAGTGGCCAAAAGGCTGCTTCCACCATTTTAATGTAGTCAACTGGTTGGGACATCAAACTTTATTGGCTGATCCCTCTTGATGACCCTGTTGGAGTCATGTCAAACATCAGGAGGGATCAGCCAATCGTGAAGAAGAAAATTGACTACATCACAATTGAGATTGCCTTAAAACGTCTTATGGCTGCAGGGGCAGTATTGACTAGTTTGGATGAAAGGTGCACAGAGGTGCCCATAGTAAACTGCCTGCTCCTCAGTCCCAGTTGCTAATATATGCATATTATTATTAGTATTGGATAGAAAACACTCTGAAGTTTCTAAAACTGTTTGAATGATGTCTGTGAGTATAACCATCTTTCAACTTCCGGCGCCGACCGAGATGGCCGCCTCGCTTCGCGTTCCTAGGAAAATATGCAGTATTTTGTTTTTTTATGTGTTATTCCTTACATTGGTACCCCAGGTAATCTTAGGTTTCATCACATACAGTCGGGAGGAACTACTGAATATAAGAGCAACGTCAACTCACCATCGTTACAACCAGGAATATGACTTTCCCGAAGCGGATCCAGTGTTTTGCCTTCCACCCAATACAATGGATCTGATCCCAGCCGGCGACCCTAAGCGACGCCGTAAAAGGGGCAACGAAGCGGTCTCCTGGTCAGGCTTCGGAGACGGGCACATCGCGCACCACTCCCTAGCATACTACTCGCCAATGTCCAGTCTCTTGACAATAAGGTTGATGAAATCCGAGCAAGGGTAACATTCCAGAGAGACATCAGAGATTGTAACGTTCTTTGCTTCACGGAAACATGGCTCACTCAAGAGACGCTAACGGAGTCGGTGCAGCCAGCTGGTTTCTTCACGCATCGCGCCTACAGAAACAAACATCTTTCTGGTAAGAAGAGGGCCGGGGGTGTATGCCTTATGATTAACGAGACGTGGTGTGATCATAACAACATACAGGAACTCAAGTCATTCTGTTTACCTGATCTAGAATTCCTCACAATCAAATGTCGACCGCATTATCTACCAAGGGAATTCTCTTCGATTATAATCACAGCCGTATATATTCCCCCCCAAGCAGACACATCGATGGCCCTGAACGAACTTTATCTGACTCTTTGTAAACTGGAAACCACACACCCTGAGGCTGCATTCATCGTAGCTGGGGATTTTAACAAGGCTAATCTGAAAACAAAACTCCCTAAATTCTATCAGCATATCGATTGTGCTACGAGGGCTGGTAAAACCTTGGATCATTGTTATACTAACTTCCGCGACGCATATAAGGCCCTCCCCCGCCCTCCTTTCGGAAAAGCTGACCACGACTCCATTTTGTTGCTTCCAGCCTACAAACAGAAACTAAAACAACAAGCTCCCTCGCTCAGGTCTGTTCAACGCTGGTCCGACCAATCTGATTCCACGCTTCAAGACTGCTTCGATCACGTGGATTGGGATATGTTCCTCATTGCGTCCAACAACGATATTGACGAATACGCTGATTCGGTGAGCGAGTTCATTAGAAAGTGCATTGACGATGTCGTACCCACAGCAACGATTAAAACATTCCCAAACCAGAAACCGTGGATTGATGGCAGCATTCGCGTGAAACTGAAAGCGCGAACCACTGCTTTTAACCAGGGCAAGGTGACCAGAAACATGACCGAATACAAACAGTGTAGCTATTCTCTCCGCAAGGCAATCAAACAAGCTAAGTCCCAGTATAGAGACAAAGTAGAGTCGCAATTCAACAGCTCAGACACAAGAGGTATGTGGCAGGGTCTACAGTCAATCACGGATTACAAAAAGAAAACCAGCCCCGTCGCGGACCAGGATGTCTTGCTCCCAGACAGGCTAAATAACTTTTTTGCTCGCTTTGAGGACAATACAGTGCCACTGACACGGCCCGCTACCAAAACCTGCGGGCTCTCCTTCACTGCAGCCGAGGTGAGTAAAACATTTAAACGTGTTAACCCTCGCAAGGCTGCAGGCCCAGACGGCATTCCCAGCCGCGTCCTCAGAGCATGCGCAGACCAGCTGGCTGGTGTGTTTAAGGACATATTCAATCAATCCTTATCCCAGTCTGCTGTTCCCACATGCTTCAAGAGGGCCACCATTGTTCCTGTTCCCAAGAAAGCTAAGGTAACTGAGCTAAACGACTACCGCCCCGTAGCACTCACTTCCGTCATCATGAAGTGCTTTGAGAGACTAGTCAAGGACCATATCACCTCCACCCTACCTGACACCCTAGACCCACTCCAATTTGCTTACCGACCCAATAGGTCCACAGACGACGCAATCGCAACCACACTGCACACTGCCCTAACCCATCTGGACAAGAGGAATACCTATGTGAGAATGCTGTTCATCGACTACAGCTCAGCATTTAACACCATAGTACCCTCCAAACTCGTCATCAAGCTCGAGACCCTAGGTCTCGACCCCGCCCTGTGCAACTGGGTCCTGGACTTCCTGACGGGCCACCCCCAGGTGGTGAGGGTAGGTAACGACATCTCCACCCCGCTGATCCTCAACACTGGGGCCCCACAAGGGTGCGTTCTGAGCCCTCTCCTGTACTCCCTGTTCACCCACGACTGCGCGGCCATGCACGCCTCCAACTCAATCATCAAGTTTGCGGACGACACTACAGTGGTAGGCTTGATTACCAACAACGACGAGACGGCCTACAGGGAGGAGGTGAGGGCCCTCGGAGTGTGGTGTCAGGAAAATAACCTCACACTCAACGTCAACAAAACAAAGGAGATGATTGTGGACTTCAGGAAACAGCAGAGGGAGCACCCCCCTATCCACATCGACGGGACAGTAGTGGAGAAGGTGGAAAGTTTTAAGTTCCTCGGTGTACACATCACGGAGAAACTGAATTGGTCCACCCACACAGACAGCGTTGTGAAGAAGGCGCAGCAGCGCCTCTTCAACCTCAGGAGGCTGAAGAAATTCGGCTTGTCACCAAAAGCACTCACAAACTTCTACAGATGCACAATCGAGAGCATCCTGTCGGGCTGTATCACCGCCTGGTACGGCAACTGCTCCGCCCACAACCGTAAGGCTCTCCAGAGGGTAGTGAGGTCTGCACAACGCATCACCGGGGGCAAACTACCTGCCCTCCAGGACACCTACACCACCCGATGTCACAGGAAGGCCATAAAGATCATCAAGGACAACAACCACCCAAGCCACTGCCTGTTCACCCCGCTATCATCCAGAAGGCGAGGTCAGTACAGGTGCATCAAAGCAGGGACCGGGAGACTGAAAAACAGCTTCTATCTCAAGGCCATCAGACTGTTAAACAGCCACCACTAACATTTAGTGGCTGCTGCCAACATACTGACTCAACTCCAGCCACTTTAATAATGGGAATTGATGGAAATTATGTAAAAATTTACCACTAGCCACTTTAAACAATGCCACTTAATATAATGTTTACATACCCTACATTACTCATCTCATATGTATATGTATATACTGTACTCTATATCATCTACTGCATCTTGCCATCTTTATGTAATACATGTATCACTAGCCACTTTAAACTATGCCACTTTATGTTTACATACCCTACATTACTCATCTCATATGTATATACTGTACTCTATACCATCTACTGCATCTTGCCTATGCCGTTCTGTACCATCACTCATTCATATATCTTTATGTACATATTCTTTATCCCTTTACACTTGTGTGTATAAGGTAGTAGTTGTGGAATTGTTAGGTTAGATTACTTGTTGGTTATTACTGCATTGCCGGAACTAGAAGCACAAGCATTTCGCTACACTCGCATTAACATCTGCTAACCATGTGTATGTGACAAATAAAATATGATTTGATTTTAACAGATCTCATATGGCAGGCAAAAACCTGAGAAGAAATCCAAACAGGAAGTGGGAAATCTGAGGTTGGTCGATTTTCAACCCAGCCCCTATTGAATACACAGTGGGATATGGATCTGTTTGCACTTCCTACGGCTTCCACTAGATGTCAACAGTCTGTAGAACCTTGTCTGATGCCTCTACTGTGAAGTGGGGCCGAAGGAGACAGTAATTAGTCAGGTCTGCCATGAGGGGACCATGTTCTGACCATGCGCGTTCACATGAGAGGGAGCTCTGTTCCATCGCACATCTGAAGTCAATGGTATTCTCCGGTTGGAACGTTATTCAAGATTTATGTTAAAAACATTCTAAAGATTGATTCAATAAATCGTTTGACATGTTTCTACTGACTGTTAAGGAACTTTTTGACATTTCGTCTGCTTTTAGTGAATGCGCTTCCTGACTTTGGATTTGTTTACCAAACACGCTAACAAAAATAGCTATTTGGACATAAATGATGGACATTACCAAACAAAACAAACATTTCTTGTGGAAGTGGGAGTCCTGGGAGTGCATTCCGACGAAGATCAGCAAAGGTAAGTGAAGATTTATAATACTATTTATGAGTTTTGTTTACTGCACAATTTGGCGCGTAACTGTATGGCTTCCTTTTGTGGCTGAACGCTATTCTCAGATTATTGAATATTGTGCTTTTGCCGTAAAGCTTTTTGAAATCTGACACAGCGGTTGCATTAAGAACAAGTGTATCTTTAATTCTATGTAAAACATGTATCTTTCATCAAAGTTTATGATGAGTATTTATGTTATTTGACGTGGCTCTGCAATTTCTCCGGATATTTTAGAGGCATTTCTAAACATGGCGCCAATGTAAACTGAGGTTTTTGGATATAAATATAAACTTTATCGAACAAAACATATATGTATTGTGTAACATGAAGTCCTATGAGTGTCATCTGATGACGATCATCAAAGGTTAGTGATTCATTTTATCTCTATTTCTGCTTTTTGTGACTCCTGTCTTTGGCTGGAAAAATGGCTGTGTTTTTCTGTGATTTTGCGGTGACCTACCATAATCGTTTGTGGTGCTTTCGCTGTAAAGCCTATTTGACATCGGACACTTTGATGGGATTAACAACAAGATTACCTTTACAATGGTATAAAATACATGTATGTTTGAAGAGTGTTAATTATGAGATTTCTGTTGTTTGAATTTGGCGCCCTGCACTTTCACTGGCTGTTGTCATAACATCCCGTTAACGGGATTGCAGCCATAAGAAGTTAACCCTTTAACCTAACTGCTAACCCTAACACTAACCTTAACCCCTGGTCTAGCTAAAGTTAGCCACCTAGCTAACGTTAGCCACAACAAATTGCAATGAACATATGAATTGTAATTCGTAACATATCCTAAGAAATGGATGATGGACATCCATAAATGAATACATAACATACGAAATGTAACATATCACACTAAATGGAGCGTTTTGGATTTACGTACAGAATAATAACAAATGCCTGAGAACAGGTTGGATGGTCGACTGACCTCTCTACAATGGAAATACATGTTCGTAAAGGCGGAAGGCAAGTGGCATGAGGTAAGATCAGGTGGGAACATTCTAGCCAATGATCTTTTGTAGAAAACATATCAATACACTCGTGCCAGGACAACAACCTCTCCCTCAACGTCAGCATGACAAAGGAGCTGATCGTGGACGACAGGAAACAGAGGGCCAAGCACAACCCCATCCACATCGACGGGGGCTGTAGTGGACCGGGTCAAGAGCTTCAGGTTCCTTGCTGTCCACATCACTTCTGGAATTAACATGGTCCACACACAGCAACACAGTTGTGAAGATGGCACGACAACGTCTCTTCCCCTTCAGGAGGCTGAAAAGATTCGGCATGGGCCCTCAGATCCTCAAAAAGTTCTACAGCTGCAAAATTGAGAGCATCTTGACTGGCTGCATCATCGTTTGGTACTGTATGGCAACGGCTTGGCATCCTAATGCAAGGCACTACAGAGGGTGGTGCGGACGGTCCAGTATATCACTGGGGCTGAGCTCTCTGCCATCCATGACCTCTATACCAGGTGGTATCATTTTTGAAAGACCTCAGCCACCCAAGCCATAGACTGTTCACTCTGCTAATGCAGGGCAAGCGGGGATCAAAATGTTCCTGAACAGCTTTTACCCCCAAGCCATAGGACTGCTGAACAGTTAATCAAATGGCTACTCTGACTATTTGCATTGTACCCTTTTTTGCACTTAAAGCCAATTTATGCTTGCTCCTGCAATGTGATCTGGAGGCTCCATATAGAGGGTGTGACACAAATGCAGAGCCTCCGGAGGCTTGTGGAGGCCAAATCGTGCTCCGTACTGCATTGCCGTGCGCCTCGCACATTTTTTTATAATGCGTAGGGCTCCGTATACTAGCTCCGCATTGACATGATTGGTTGAAGGTGGGGGGGGGGCCAAGAGATCCTGTAAAAACACAAACTCAGTTCCTTGACAAAATCCAACAGCTCTGCTCTGCAAAGCGCAAGAAGTATGAATGCCTGACATCTGAAGCGGCCGTTTCACAGTAAATGCTGTATGGCCACTGCAGACGTCAGGTTGACCATGCAGAGAATTTTACTCTCTTGCACTGTACTTACACTGACACTTCAACACACACACATACACTCACACACACACACAAAACACACACACACAGTCTTCACATACGCTTCGGCCACCCTGTAATGTACAGAATGGAGGCGTTTATCCCGCTTATACCACAGTTACCAAATAAAAAAATGCAAAGGCACCCCCCCCCCCCCCCCCCCCCAAAAAAAAACCCGACTTTCTCATCTTTTGGTTGCTAGAGTCGTTCGTTCAATTAGTTCTATATTTAAGGACGCAACCAAGTTGTCCATTCTATATGTTCAATTGCCATGATCTCTAGCTACAGCTAACAGTCACCACAGATATAACAATGAGCCATATATTTCACCGGATGTTTAAATGTGAAACATCCAGTTGCCGTTTCCACTCACTACCAAATATGGTGATGAGAGGAAGCCCAGTGGCCAGCAGTGGGAGAAGATGTGTCAGGTATGCGTAAATGGCTGCAAGGGAGTCAGGCGCAGGAGAGCAGATAGTGGGTAGCAAAAGGAGCCTTTTATTTAGGCGAACCAAAAGCACACGGCACAACGAACACGAAATACAATACGGGTTGACATAACCCAGCGCAACCAGACATACCTGCGCATACATGAAACAGATAAACAATACCACACAAAGATATGGGGGAAACAGAGGGTTAAATACACAACACATAATGGTCCTGTGTGGCTCAGTTGGTAGAGCATGGCGCTTGCAACGCCAGGGTTGTGGGTTCAATTCCCACGGGGGGACCAGGGTTCAATTCCCACGGGGGGACCAGGATGAATATGTATGAACTTTCCAATTTGTAAGTCGCTCTGGATAAGAGCGTCTGCTAAATGACTTAAATGTAAATGTATAATGAGGGAAATGAGAACCAGGTGTGTGGAAAAACGAGACAAAACAAATGGAAAATGAAAAATGGATCGCGATGGCTAGAAAACCGGCGACGTCGACCGCCAAACACCGCCCGAACAAGGAGAGGCATCGACTTCGGTAGAAGTCGTGACAAGATGGAACAAGATGGATTTTGGCCGATATTCTGCAAATATTCTCATCAATGAAACATTTGATCTCAATACAGTTTTCTTTTTTCAAACCTAAAATCTGTTATGAACAAAGTGGACTAAGTTTTGAAGGCTTTACCTTTTGCCAAAGTTTAAAAAATTGCAGAATTCTAAGAGTAGGCATTCGCTAACAGAAATATGCTAATACTGTACATGCTAAAACGCACCAATAGGATCTCACAAGCTTGTGCTAGACTCTGCCCCTTCCTTGATTGTTCTGCCCACTATGACTCATTTGTTCCCATTGGAAACAACAGGCGGTGGTCTATCTTAGGTTAGGATTGGGGCCCCACAAGGGTGCGTTCTGAGCCCTCTCCTGTACTCCCTGTTCACCCACGACTGCGCGGCCATGCACGCCTCCAACTCAATCATCAAGTTTGCGGACGACACTACAGTGGTAGGCTTGATTACCAACAACGACGAGACGGCCTACAGGGAGGAGGTGAGGGCCCTCGGAGTGTGGTGTCAGGAAAATAACCTCACACTCAACGTCAACAAAACAAAGGAGATGATTGTGGACTTCAGGAAACAGCAGAGGGAGCACCCCCCTATCCACATCGACGGGACAGTAGTGGAGAAGGTGGAAAGTTTTAAGTTCCTCGGTGTACACATCACGGAGAAACTGAATTGGTCCACCCACACAGACAGCGTTGTGAAGAAGGCGCATCTCCGTGATGTGTACACCGAGGAACTTAAAACAATCCTTTGTCACGACATCTGCAGCCAGAAGAACAGCAACGTAGCTGCATTTGAGTTTGTTTACGGTGATTTCTATTGACATTCATGTGGATACATCCATACCAATGAGCTTATTATGCTTAATTTTGCCTGGCATAGTGCCTACTCATCAGGACACTCATTACGAGGCAATCACATTGCATATCAAACAGTAACGTTAGGCTAGAGGCTAGCTAAATTGTTTGTTACTAGCAAACCTGCCAATATGACAGCCAAACTAAAAAATATCCGTTGCTGAAAACAGCTGGTCAAAATAGACATTTCATGTGGGAGGATTTGACAGCGTAGCGCCACTTGCGTCATGACTACAGTAGGAACCAGAGAAATTAATGTTCATCACTCACAACTTAACTGTAGGTCATCAGATGCTCCAAAAAAATATGTCTCTGCAAAAACTAATCAATTGCTAAGTTTTTCTTTGTTGGATCTGCGTTTCCGATGTATCCAATTTCGGTTTGTGTGGTTGTTGGTTTAGCTGTCTGTAACTTTGTAGCAAATACGATCTGCCTGTCTAGGTGCATATAGTGTCATGATTGCAAGGTGTCCCCAATATCTTTTCCAACTGTCCCGATATCTTTTCCAACTGTCCCATTATCTGGATTTAATGTCCATTCTAGAATGCCCTTCTAGACAATCAGAAATGAGTATTCAACAATGCTGTGGTATAAAGCCTCAATATTTTAATTTATTGTGTTATTATTTTCTAGTTTTATTTGCACATTTTTTGTAAGTAAGCATTTCACAATAAAGTCTACACCTGTTGTATTCAGCATGTGACAAATCACTTCTAATTTGATTTTGTAAAATTAGCATTATGAAACTTCTGT
The DNA here is from genome assembly GCF_016432855.1 of Salvelinus namaycush. Classification (NCBI taxonomy): domain Eukaryota; kingdom Metazoa; phylum Chordata; class Actinopteri; order Salmoniformes; family Salmonidae; genus Salvelinus; species Salvelinus namaycush. Next base: position 17,135,883 of record NC_052320.1, read on the forward strand.
TTGATCAAATAAGCCTCAAATTCGACATTCTCTCAATGCCCCCCCATACAAAAACTCCTCAGTTGGTCTACTAGAAGATACCTTTAGACCAAGGGTGTCAAACCCATTCCATGAAGGGCCTATTGTCTGTGGGTTTTTGGTTTTTCCTTTCAATTAAGACCTAGACAACCAGGTGAGGGGCGTTACTTACTAATTAGTGACCTTAATTCATCAATCAAGTACAAGGAAGCAGCGAAAACCCGCAGACACTCGGCCCTCCGTGGAATGAGTTTGACACGTGCCATAGACTTCCAGTTATTGTGCTAACACTAGTTAGCATTGTCTCACAAAACTACATCTAACTTCCTTCATACGGGACACAGAGACATACAAATGGTATCCACAAGTTCATCTGACTCTGGGGAAGTAGATAAACGTAATCATTGCCAAAACCCCGAAGTATCCATTTAAACAGACCAAGTCTGCTATACTGAGAGGACAGATTTTGGGGGGAGTCGACCCTCTCACTTCGCCTATTCCTTTCTGGTGGTCATACACACTGAAATGTCTGTGTAAGAAGAGGGAATTTCCACATAACATGATCATTCGGATAGCCACTCTAGCCTCGCCCTCATGTGGGTGCTAGCAAGCAGAATAGGTGGTGCTAGGTCTCAACAGCCAATCCAGTAGGGTCTGGAAGCTAGTGAGCTTCTATTGGTCAATAGCATAGCCATATGACTGAGTATTTGCATAAAGTTTTTCGCAATGAGAATGATAGAGAAAACATCCCTATATAGTTCCTATTATGGCTTCTGTGAGAGCACGGCAGCACCATTAAGGATAGGGGAAGGGTTAGCTAAAATGCTAACTAGCTAAAATTGTCCATGATGAGATTTGAACATGCAACTTTTGGGCTGCTAGACGTTCTTGTTATACACCCATCCATCCACCCCGGCCAAACATCCTTCTTTTTGTTTTTGCCTTAAGTAACCTTGTGTCTTATTTAACTATACCAAATGTAACATACTAATTTTAGTGTCCCGGATTTACGTCTTCTATGCATCGGCGGCCGTCAACAAAGGAGCATAACAGAAATATGATGCCAAGTTTTTGATCTACCAGTAGTTTCTTTGCGAATATATATAAAGCGATCTGTGCATTTGAACAACAGCAGAAATACACCTATTTCACTTTTGCATGTCAGAAATCGAATGACCACTTCTGCCTGCCCACTGTTTTGAACAGATTAGATTATACTATCTAGAACGAGCAGCCAGCTCACGAACAAACAAGTGCACCAGGGAGAACAGTCGTCACTAGTTACCACAGCTACAAGTTGTTTTTATGGGTATCTTTACTTAACTATTTATAGTTTTAACAGCTTTTACTTCACTACATTTCTAAAGAAAATAATGTACTTTTTACTCCATACATTTTCCCTGACACCCAAAAGTACTTGCTACATTTTGAATGCTTAGCAGGACAGGAAAATGGTCCAATTCACGCACTTATCAAGAGAACATCCCCGCTCATCCCTACTGCCTCTGATCTGTCAGACTTTCTATACAAAAAATTATTCGCTTGTAAATTATGTCTGAGTGTTGGAGTGTGCCCCTGGCTATCCGTAAATTAAATAAACAAGAAAATGGTGCCATCTGGTTTGCTTAATATAAGGAATTGAAATGATTTATACTTTTACTTTGATACTTAAGTATATTTTAAGTATATTTTAGCAATTACATTTACATTTACCCTAACATTAACCACACTGCTAACCTTATACCTTACCCTAACCTTAAACTAAGACCAAAAAGCTAATGTTAGTTTCATTCATTTTTACAATATAGCCAATTTTGACTTTGTGGCTGTGATAACTAAGGGAAACCAGGGCGAATGCAACAAGCATATATGCAATAAGTGAAAACACATTATGTAACTGGGGATAGCTAGCTAACATAATGTCACAAAGCATAATGTGCTAGCCAGGTAACGTTCATTCTGAAATAACTTCATATTTCCCGAATTAGTTAGATATTAGTTTAGAAATACTTGAAATTGATATGGGAGCTAACTAGCTAGTAAGCTATCATTTAGTTATAGCTAGCTAACTAGTTAGCTGCTTATTTCACCAAAACATCTACCAAACTATTTCTAATTGTTTCTTTAAATTACTGGAGTTGGCTAATTAATTTGATCCTGCGTTGTGATACACCAGGTTTAATGCTGTTTGAGTCCACACAACATGACGCTCTGTCACCTACAGTAGAACCTCATGAACAACATGGGGGGAATGAAATTGGCCATGCTTCTTTGTCCTACCACTGCCGTGATGAGAAGGTTCTAGCTAGTGTATCCCTCTGTCCTTCGACTCTTGTTGGATGTACTGTAGTTGTCCAGTTTATCAGGTCCCAGGCTCCCATGACTGTTGTGATTATTTATTTACAAGTAAATTACAATTAGCTTTTTGCTTTAGCGCCATATGTACCTGATAGAGCAGTTCTAGTCTCATGTGCGGGAAGTAAGCCAGCTGTCAGGCGTGAGAGACTCATTGGGAGGAGACTAGAGCAGATCCAGAAGTCATTTGAGCACACCAGGACAGCCCATTTACTTTGTACTTTTATACATTATCCTATGAAATCCTACAATTTCGTTGGAGCAGTTCCCCCTCATAGAAAATAGCTGGAAAGACAATCCAAGCAAGCAAAATCATGGGCATTGATATGGAGTTGGTCCCCCCTTTGCTGCTATAACAGCCTCCACTCTTCTGGGAAGGCTTTCCACTAAGATGTTGGAACATTGCTGCGCGGACTTGCTTCCATTCAGCCACAAGAGCATTAGTGAGGTTGGTCACTGATGTTGGGCCATTAGGCCTGGCTCGCAGTCGACATATCAATTCATCCCATGGAGTTCAGGTCAAGGCTCTGTGCAGGCCAGTCAAGTTCTTCTACACCGATCTCGACAAACCATTTCTGGATTGACCACGCTTTGTGCACGGGGGCATTGTCATGCTGAAACAGGAAAGGGCATCCCCCAAAATGTTGTCACAAATTTGGAAGCACAGAATCGTCTAGAATGTCATTGTGTGCTGTAGCATTAAGATTTCCCTTCACTGGAACTAAGGGGCCCGAACCATGAAAAACAGCCCCAGACTATTATTCCTCTTCCACCAAATTTTACAGTTGGCACTATGCATTGGAGCAGGTAGCGTTCTCCTGGCATCCGCCAAATCCAGATTTGTCTGTCGGACTACCAGTTGGGGAAGCATGATTTATCACTCCAGAGAACTGCTTTACATCACTCAAGCCGACGTCTGGCATTGCGCATGGTGATCTTAGGTTTGTGTGCGGCTGCTCGGCCATGGAAACCCATTTCATGAAGCTCCCGACTAACAGTTCTTGTGCTGATGTTGCTTCCAGAGGCAGTACGGAACTCGGTAGTGAGTACTGCAACCGAGGACAGATTATTTTTACGCGTTACGAGCTTCAGCAGTCAGCGGTCCCGTTCTGTGAAGTTGTGTGGCCTACCACTTTGCGGCTGAGCCGTTGTTGCTCCTAGACATTTCCACTTCACAATAACAGCGCTTACAGTTGACCGGGGCAGCTGTAGCAGTTCAGAAATTTGACGAACTGACTTGTTGGAAATGTGAGATACACAGGTGTTGGTGGTTTGGATTTCATGACGAGATGCTTATGCCTCCACCCTAACAGTGGGAGTTGTTGTCCCAAGGCAGGAAGATAGGTGACAAGCTTAAATAAGAAATGCATTGGGCTTATTTTGGACAGATTTGGGTGAGCGTGAAACCTTTCGCTTCACCTCTTCCTCTTTGGTTTCAATCAACAGGTGATTTGGCATTCACTCATTTCACCTGGGTTACAGATGGAACCTTGGTTCTCTGAGTAGAGTAACGGGTCGCCAAATGACCTATTAGAACTCCTTCCCCTTCATCCGATGTGATTGAGATGCTTATTATATAATATGTTTACAGTCACGCCAGCAGGGTTGGGGATTACAAAGAAACGGTAACTATCCAATGTGCAATTCTCTGTTAGTTAGACAGCACGCCCTTTGGTGTTCTCCCCATAACACACAAAAATGTTTCTGTTTGATGAACAGTTCTTGTTGCAACAAGATAGGCACTCAATGCCCTAACCAGACAAAGTGTATGCAACTCAAGCCTCTCTTGTGAGAAGTGGTGAAGCGTGTGAAATGCGCTATGATTAAGGGCTGGTTAGCATGTGATGATGAAAGCACCTTAGGTAAGAATGCTGGATTTGGCCGAAGCACTGCCTTAGATTCATCTTCTGCTAAAGTGAGGCATGATTGCCTCGTGGGTGATTGAAAGACCACTGGTGGGCTACCCCAGCCAAAAGAACTCACGGTTGTCATCTGGCTCTGCCTATAACAAAATCACAGACTCAATCTTGCAAAGTTAGATTTGTTTTGGTTTGTTGCATTGAAAGGGGGCTGGTATAATGTTGATTTGATCACAGAAAAAACATTGATCTATACTATAGTGCAAACTAATGGGGTGAACTCAGTGAATCTCTTGCGTCTCTGCACAGCATGGAATTTCTTCTGCACTGCAGTACTGGAGGATGTGTGGGGCTGCGAACACACGCAGCTTAGAGGGAACATTGCTCATAAGTGATCATAGGACAACATCTAACTCCCATGAGGGTACTGAAGGAGCCATGGGGGGCCGTAGCCTGTGGGCACCTTTCATGAATTGTGATACTAGAAGGTGTGCCCCTGGTGATGCACCCGCAATCTGGTCATGACCCATAGAGATGGCTGCCATATACACTTTCAATGTAGATGGGGACTTCCCTGCTGCTTTAAGCTCCTGGAGGAAAATCAAAATGACAGAAATTGGGCAGGAAGATGGTGATTCTGCATGGTCGACACACCACTTCCTGAACACATTTCACTTGTAGGAATACAGTGTTTGCGTAGAGGCATGGCTGCCTCAATTGTATCAATTACCAAGGAGGGCAACCGTGCAGCTACAAGGCGGTCACATTCAGGGGCCAGACCAACAACTTCAGTATGCTGGGTTTGGGGTGCCAAAGCTTGCCGTTTGCTTGTGACAGGCGGTCCGCTTGAAGAGGCGAAAGGGGGCTAGTGCTGCTCTCATGCAAAAAAGCTGAAAGGTAAAACGCAAAACTTTAAAAACTGTTTTTTTTTTAAGGTAAATATCAGATATTTTCTGTGTGCCTTCAGGTCCCCTGTGGTGAAGCCTAGTTGTACTGACTGAAGGATGGTTTTGATTGTCAGCATTTTGAAGGGAAGTGCTGAAAGATGACAATTCAGGCAACTTTGGTCCAAGAGTTTTGGCACCAGAAAATAGATTGAGTAAAACTTGCAGTTTTGTTACGCTGGTTCTACTTCTTCCATTGCATGCTTTTCCATGAGTAAGGCGATTTCTGAGCAGAGTTTTTGCTTTACAGCAGGGTTGCGAGCTGTTGTTTTCAAGACACCGCTAAAGCGTGGGGGTCGCTGACAAAATTGTATGCTCCACCTCTTCGGTGGGGCTGAGAGTGTCTGTTCCTCCACTCCTGAGCAGGTGCAGTGCGAGTCTGGTTTGTTGGCATCCCAGTTGGGGGCCTGGGACAGGAGTAATGGTTTGCTGGCTGATCATTCTAGGCTTTGGAATGAAGCGCTGAAGCTCCATCTGTGCTTCTCTGTACTCCTTAGACACTTGGAGGAGGTGGGCCGCTGCTGGGCCAAATGTTTGGCCAGGTGGTATGGGTACACCTAAGAGTGGAGGAGGTGGGCCGCTGCTGGGCCAAATGTCTGGCCAGCTGATATGGGTACACCTAGGAGTGGAGCCTTCTCTTTGTCAGGGAGCTTGGACTGCGCTAACCATAGGTGGTGCCCTGCAACACGGTGTTGCCAATGATTTCCAAACCGTCTGAGCATTGCCCTGAAGGAATTGGATGAGCAGGTCTGTAACTATAGACAGTTCTTTCATGGTCTCAGCATCATAGTTGGCGGAGAGTTCCTGCAGCTCCTTCTGATAATTCAGTGTTGCTGCTGAATTACTAAGCCTAGCGGCCGATACAGTGCTGTCATGTGTCCTGCATAGGAAGTGATCAGAAGGAGTTTGTTAGGCAGCTGTTATTCTGAATTGTGATTGAGAGAAGCAGGCAGAACAAGCAAAGCAAATGATTTGTCCATACGGGGGAAATGGCCAAAACCATTCTCATCTGCACCATGAACTGTAGCTAAGCGAGTACATATGCTTGGCATGGCAGGGGTTCTGTCACACGTCTGTCAGACATTCTCCGAGTGCATTGTGTTTGAACAACGAATGGATGTCAGTCTTTAAATAACTAAATTCATCAAACTTGGATGTGGACACTATGGCAATAGGTGCATGTTCCACGTTGAGGTTCCTGATTGCCCTCTCAAAGATTTCAGACACGGATATTTTCTGGTCGACCGTCACTGCCAGGCAGTTAGGCTGGGACTGGACGATGCTAGAACTGTGGTACATAGCATCATCATCATCATAGTGCTCATAGTTTCTGTCATAAGAGTGTGAGGCTCTTGTGGAAAGTATGTCAGTGTCAACAACGATGCTCCATTCACAAGTAGGGGTGGGGTTTGGTACCCGAAAAGGAAGCCTGGCCAGGATGTGCTCGAAGGTGTATCAAGGTCCGGTCTCGAACTCAGTCATACTGTAGAACCAGTAGCCTACAGCATGACTGAGCTCTGTGATCACAGCAAAACTGACCTCTTAATGGCATCAGACAAAGGCTCTGCATCTGTCCTCGTGCTCCTAGACCTTAGTGCTGCTTTTGATACCATCGATCACCACATTCTTTTGGAGAGATTGGGAACCCAAATTGGTCTACATAGACAAGTTCTGGCCTGGTTTAGATCTTATCTGTCGAAAAGATATCAGTTTGTCTCTGTGGATGGTTTTTCTTCTGACAAATCAACTGTAAATTTCAGTGTTCCTCAAGGTTCCGTTTTAAGACCACTATAGTTTTCACTATATATTTTACCTCTTTGTGATGTCATTCAGAAACATAATGTTAACTTTCACTGCTGTGCGGGCGATACACAGCTGTACATTTCGATGAAACATGGTGAAGCCACAAAATTGCCCTCCCTGGAATCCTGTGTTTCAGACATAAGGAAGTGGCTGGCGGCAAATGTTTTACTTTTAAACTCAGACAAAACAGAGACGCTTGTTC